>NW_028270145.1:121452695-121778528 GCF_037043375.1 Chiloscyllium plagiosum
GGGGGGGGGAGGAGGGGGACGAGAGGGGGGGGGGGAGGAGGGGGACGAGGGGGGGGGGAGGAGGGGTACGAGGGGGGGGGGGGGGAGGAGGGGGGGGAGGAGGGGGACGGGGAGGAGGGGGACGAGGAGGAGGGGGACGAGGAGGAGGGGACGAGGGGGGGGGCGACGAGGGGGGGGGGGACGAGGGGGGGGGAGGAGGGGGACGAGGGGGGGGGGGGAGGAGGGGGACGAGGGGGGGGGAGGAGGGGGACGAGGGTGGGGGGGAAGGAGGGGACGAGGGGGGGGGGGGGAAGGAGGGGGGGGGGGAGGAGGGGGACGAGGGGGGGGCGACGAGGGGGGGGGGACGAGGGGGGGGGGGAGGAGGGGGACGAGGGGGGGGGAGGAGGGGGACGAGGGGGGGGGGAGGAGGGGGACGAGGGGGGGGGGGAGGAGGGGGACGAGGGGGGGGGAGGGGGACGGGGGGGGAGGAGGGGGACGAGGGGGGGGGGGGGGGGGAGAGGGGGACGGGGGACGGGGGGGGGGGAGTGGGACGAGGGGGGGGGGGGGGAGGGGGACGAGGGGGGGGGGAGGGGGACGAGGGGGGGGGGAGGGGGACGAGGGGGGGGGGAGGGGGACGAGGGGGGGGGGGGAGGGGGACGAGGGGGGGGGGGGAGGGGGACGAGGGGGGGGGGGGGAGGGGGACGAGGGGGGGGGGCGAGGGGGGGGGATCACTGGGTGTCACTGGGTCCCTCTCCTCTCCCCCCGACCCTGACCCTGACCCCGGCCCCGGACCTTGCCGCAGAACGAGCAGGTGTACTTGGCGTGCTGGCTGATCTCGATCTTCTTCACCATCTTGCGGAGGGACGCTCCGTACCGGGTCCCGTACTTGCCCACGATGCCCACCTTCTTGGTCCGCTTGGCCTGGAAGATAAACACCGCGGATCAGAGCATAGCCCCGGAGCCCGCGCTAGGCCCCAGATCCTCCCCACACCCTGACCCCTTCACTCCATAACCAACTCCCGATTAGCGGGAGGTGTAAGGCGGGCCCCCGGGAGGTGTGCGGCAGCCGATGGTTCCCGGGGAGTCCGGATGGAGGCGGATTGCGGCCCGGGCCCGGGATCTACTGCCAGAGACACTCACCATCTTGAGAGCAGAGAGGGCGGGACCGAGTGCGCACGCGCTATAAGGGCCGTACCACGCGTGCGCAAACTGCTGCCCGGGATTTAAAGGCGCAGGGTCCCCACATCTTAAAGTTAAAAATCACACAACACCAGGTTATAGTCCAACAGGTTTAATTGGAAGCACACTAGCTTTCGGAGCGACGCTCCTTCATCAGGTGATTGTGGAGGTCTCGATCGTAACACAGAATTTATAGCAAAAATTTGCAGTGTGATGTAACTGAAATTATACATTGAAAAATTGATTGTCTGTTAAGCCTTTCATCTGTTAGAATACAGTGATAGTTTCACTTCTTTCATGTGTAAATCACAAAACCCTTTTTTTTAAAGTTGCATTCTCGGGTTAGCTGTTAACAATGGTGATAGCTGGACAATATGTTGAAGGTGTTAGCCCCCTGTGTTCCCTGTCAATGACCTGATGTTTAGATTGATTCTAATCTAAAAAGTGAGATAACAGAGTTTTACATAAATTCATGCAGTTTTTGAGCTCAGAGTTCTACATGAATGTATGCAGTTTTTGAGCAAATTGCAATGTAACTCTGCAAGTACAAATTCACCCCACAAAATATATGTGTGCATGTGGGTCTTTGTCTGTCTGTGTGTGTGTCTGTCTGGGGTGGGGGTTGTGAGTGTGAGAAAGTGTGTGTATGTGTGTGTGTAGTGAGTGCAGAGTGTCTTAAGTCTGTGAGGGGGTGCATGTGTGAGCGTGGGAGTGTGTGTCTATAAGGATGTGTGTGGGTGTCTGTGTGTGCATCTGTGTATGTGAGAGTGTGTGTGTGTAGGAATATGTGTGTGTGTAGTGCAATGGTGATCACCTGTAATGTGACATGAACCCAAGGTCCCGGCTGAGGCCCTCCCTATGGGTACCGAACTTAGCTATCAGCCTCTGCTCGGCCACTTTCCTCTGCTGCCTGTCCCGAAGACCACCTTGGAGGATGGTCACCCGAAGGTCCGAGGCTGAATGTCCTGGACCACTGAAGTGTTCCCCAACTGGGAGGGAACCCTCCTGTCTGTTAATTATTGTGCAGTGCCCATTCATCCGTTGTCGTAGCCTTTGCTCAGTTTCCCCAATGTACCATGCCTCCGGGCATCCTTGCCTGCAACGTATAAGATAGACAACATTGGCTGAGTCACATGAGTACCTGCCATGTACAAGGTGGGAGGTGTTCCCACGCGTAATGGTGATATCTATGTCCACACTCTGACACCTCTTGCAGCATCCACCGTGACAGGGTTGTATGAAGTTGTCCTGAAAGCCAGGCAGTTTGCTACGAACAATGATCTGTTTGAGGTTTGGCGGTTGTTTAAAGGCAAGTAGTGGAAGTGTGGGGAAAGTCTTGGTGAGGTGCTCATCCTCATTGATAATGTGTTGCAGGTCACGAAGAACATGGCGTAATTTTTCAGCCCCTGGGAAGTACTGAACAACGAAGGGTACCCTGTCAGTTGCAGCATGTGTCTGTCTCCTGAGGAGGTCATTACGGTTCCTTGCTGTGGCATGTCGGGACTGGCAGTCGATGAGTTGAGCATCGTACCCCGTTCTTGAGAGGGCATCCTTGAGAGTACTTCCAAATCACGACAGTTAAAAATCACACATCCCCAGGTTATAGTCCAACAAGTTTAATTGGAAGCACACTAGCTTTCGGAGCGATACATCATTGACAATCACCTGATGAAGGAGTATCTCTCCGAAAGCTAGTGTGCTTCCAATTAAACCTGTTGGACTATAACATGCTGTTGTGTGATTTTTAACTTTGTACACCCCAGTCCAACACCGGCATCTCCAAATCATAAAGAGACAGTGACAGAGATGTACAACCCTCACCTCCAACTTTCTTCATGATCCTTGGCAGGGCTGCTTCAGTTACTTCTCCACTGTTTGCTGTAATTTGTTCATGTTTTGAAGGGACTGGGGTGGACAAGGTCAAAAATCAAACAATACCAGGTTATAGTCAACTAGGTAAAAATAATGACTGCAGATGCTGGAAACTAAAGTCCAGATTAGAGTGGTGCTGGAAAAGCACAGCAGTTCAGGCAGCATCCGAGGAGCAGGAAAATCAACGTTTCGGGCAAAAGCCCTTCATCAGGAATACCTGATGAAGAGCTTTTGCCCGAAACGTTGATTTTACTGTTCCTCGGATGCTGCCTGAACTGCTGTGCTTTTCCAGCACCACTCTAATCTGGATACCAGTTTATAGTCCAACACGTTTATTTGAAATTGCAATCTTTCAGAACTCCATTTCATCCACACCTAATCTAATAATGACCCTGAAATCACTGACAATTGATGCAAAGAACCGCCTTGTTCACTAATGTCCTTCAGAGAAGGAAATCTGCAGAATTTGGAGATCTGAAATAAAAACAGCTGGAGAAGCACATCTGACAGCATGTGGTATTAACACTACACAGTTAATCCAGAAATTCATAGCTGAAAATGTGTTGCTGGAAAAGCGCAGCAGGTCAGGCAGCATCCAGGGAACAGGAGAATCGACGTTTCGGGCATAAGCCCTTGTTCAGGAATGAACTGAAGAAGGGCTTATGCCCGAAACGTCGATTCTCCTGTTCCCTGGATGCTGTCTGACCTGCTGCGCTTTTCCAGCAACACATTTTCAGCTCTGATCTCCAGCATCTGCAGACCTCACTTTCTCCCCAGAAATTCATAGGACATACAACATAGAAAAGTATAGCACAGACCAGGTCCTTTGGCCCACAAATTTGTGCTGAGGATTATTCCTAATGTAAAATAACCTCCACACCCCTCAACTCACTGCTATCCATTGCATGTCCAGAGTCATTTAAATGTCCCTAATGACTCTGCTTCCACCACCACTGCTGGCAATGCATTCCATGGATTCACAACCTAACTCTGATGTCCCCTCTATACCTTCCTCCTAATATCTTAAAACTATGACCCCTCATGCCAGTCAGTCCTGCCCTGGGGAAAAGTCTCTGGCTATTGACTCTATCCATGCCTCATATTACCTTGTTTACCTCAATCAAGACACCTCTCTTTCTCCTTCTCTCCAGAGAGAAAAGTCCAAGCTTATTCAACTTCTGATCATAAGACAAGCTCTCCAGTCCAGGCATATCCTTGTAAACCTTCTTTGCACCCTCTCCAAAGCCTCTGTATCTTTTCTATAATAGGGCAACCAGAACTGGACACAATATTCCAAGTGTGGTCTCACCAGGGTCTTTTGTAGAGCTGTAGCAAAACCTCACAGCTCTTAAACTCGATCCCCCCTGTTAATGAAAGCCAAAACACCAAAAGCTTTCTTAACAACCCTATCCACTTGGGTGGCAACTTTGAGGGATCTATGTACTTGAACACCAAGATCCCTCTGTTCCTCGACACTGCCAAGAATCCTTTCAGCAATGAAACTCCACCCCACCCCCTTTTACTTCCCTCCCTGTCCTGTCTGAAGCATCAATATCCTGGAACATTTAGTTGCCAATCATCATGCTCTTCCTTCAACCAAGTCTCTGTGATTGCAATAACGTCATACTCCCAGGCAACAATCCAAGCCTGAGTTCGTATGAGGAAAGATTGAGACACTTGGGGCTGTTTTCAATAGAGAAAAGAAGGTTTAGGGGTGACTTGATTGAGGTGTACAAGATGATTAGGGGGTTAGATAGGGTTGACAGTGTGAACCTTTTCCCGCGTATGGAGTCGGGTATTACAAGGGGGCATAGCTTTAAATTAAGGGGGGGTAGATATAGGACTGAAGTTAGGGGTAGGTTCTTCACTCAGCGAGTTGTAAGTTCATGGAATGCCCTGCCAGTAGCAGTGGTGGACTCTCCCTTTTTATGGGCATTTAAGCGGGCATTGGATAGGTATATGGAGGATAGTGGGTTAGTATAGGTTAGGTGGGCTTGGATCGGCGCAACATCGAGGGCCAAAGGGCCTGTACTGCGCTGTATTCTTCTATGTTCTATGAGTTCGTCTGCCTTACACACTATACTCCTTGCATTAAAGTAGATACATTTCAGGCCACCAGTTCTTTTGCGCTCATCTGCTCTCTGCCTACTCTTCTCTTTATTAATGCTATCTTCATAATTCTTACAGTCTCCAGTCTCTACCTCGCTGCCTACTTGTCTTCTCTTCTGGCTCCCAGCCCCCTCCCCAACAGCAGGAGCAAATACTCCCCCAAGGACATTGGTTCTGGTCTGGTTCAGATGTAGACCATCCACTTTGTAATAGTCCCACTTTCCCCAGAACCCGGTCCCAATGTCCAACAAATCTGAACCCCTCCCTCCTACACCATCTCTCAAGTCATGTGTTCGTCCTGCCTATTTTTTCATTTCTACACTGGCTAGCACGTGGCACTGGTAGTAATCCCAAGATCACTACCTTTGAAGTCCTCCTCTTTAACTTCTCTCCTATCTCCCTGAATTCTTCTTTCAAGACCTCATCTCGTTTCCTACTTATATCGTTGGTGCCTATATGCACCAAGACAACTGGCTGTTCACCCTCCCCCTTTAGAATGGTCTGCAGCCGATCAGTGACATCCCTGACCCGAGCACCTGGAATACAACATACCATCTGGGAGTCCCGTTTTCGGCCACAGAACCGACTACCTACTCCCCTCACAATAGAATCCCTAATGACTATGGCACAACCAGTCTTTTTCCCGCCCTTCTGAACAGCAGTGCCCGCCACGATGCCATAATCCTGGCAACTGCTGCCCTCCCCTGGTGAGCCATCTCCCCCAACAGTATCCAAAATGGTATACCTGTTTTGGAGGGATATGACCATAGGGGACACCTGCACTGCCTACCTACTCTTTTTCTGCCTTTTGGTCACCCTCAGCAATTGTCTCCCTCAGCAATTCTAACCTGCGGTGTGACCAGTTCACTAAATGTGCTTTCCACGACCTCCACAGCATCGTGGATGCTCCACAGTGAGTCCATCCGCAGCCCCAGAGCCGTCATGCAGTCAAACAAGAGCTACAACTGGACACACTTCTTGCAAATGTAAGAGTCAGGAACGTTAGATACATCTCTGAGCTTCCACATCAAGCAAGAGGCACAGGCCACTGGTCTGAGGTCCCCTGCCATTGTAAGCTTAGCTTTATATGAACTAACTAAAACCAAACAATGCACTTAAATATATAAAAAAGAAAGATGAAGAAAAAAATAAAAGCCTTACCTTTCAGAGTCTTTTTCTTCCAGTTAGAGGAGGGGGGGCAGGAGGCGAATGCTGTTCCTCTGTAGTATCTTGGGGTTAGCCACAGCCCAAATGTAAATTAAGCCCTTACCTTTCCAGCAGTCCTCACTTCACTCCTCCTTCTCTACTCACAGCGCTGTAAAAATGGAGGCCCGACTCCCCAGATAAGTGCCTTTTTAAGTGGGAAAACTTACCCTTCTCAGCAGCCCTCACTTATGAATGAGCCTACCATGGGACCTTATGAAATGCCTTGCTGAAGTCCATATACACCACAAATACTGCTCGACCTTCGTCGACCTGTCTTGTCACCTCCTCAAAGAACTCAGTAAGATTAGTGAGGCATGACCAGCCCCTCACAAAGTCATGCTGACTACCTTTAATCATGCTATGCTTTTCCAAATAGTCATAAATCCTATCCCTCAGAATTCCTTCCAAACCCTTGCTGACCACAGACGTAAGACTGACTGGTCTGTAATTGCCAGGGATTTCCCTATTACCCTTCTTGAACAGAAGAACAGCATTCGCCCCCTTCCAATCCTCTGGTATGAACTCCTGTGGAGAGCGAGGAAGCAAAGATCTTTGCCAGCGGCTTAGCAACTTCCTTTCTCGCTTCCGGAGCAGCCTCGGATAAATCTGATCTGGCCCTGGGGACTTAGCAATCTTAATGTTTGCCAAAATTTCCAGTGTGTCAACTTCATCAATCTTGATCTGGTCAGGACTGTATCCCAGCTCCTCAAAGCTCTCATTCACAACAAGGTCCCTTTCCTTGGTGAAAACCAAAGCAAAAAACTCATTTAGGACTTCCCCTATCTGCTCAGACTCCACGCACGAGTTCCCTACATTATCCCTGATGGCCCTACCTTCTCCCTGATCATTCTCTTAATCCTCACGTATGAGTAAAATGCCTTTGGGTTCTCCCTAAACCTTCTTGCCAAGCCTTTTTCATGCCCCCTCCTGGCTCTCCTCAATCCATTTCTGAGCTCCTTTCTAGTAAGCCTGTAATCCTCTAAAGCTGTGCTAGATCCCTGCTTCCTCCACCTTATGTAAGCTGCCTTCTTCCTTTTGACGAGAAGCTCCTCTGTTCTCGTCATCCAAGGTTCCTTAATCTTACCCCTTCTTATCTGTCTCAGAGGAACAAATTCGTGCATCACTCGCAACAACTGCTCCTTAAATAATCTCTACATGTCTGTTGTGCCCTTCATGTGGAACAATTGCACCCAGCCTGTACTTCCCAACTCCTGTCTGATAGCGGCAATGTTTCCTTTTCCCCAATTAAATATCTTCCCTTGGTAACAGCTCCTTTCCCTCTCCAAAGCTATGGTAAATGTGAGGCAGTTGTGGTCACTGTCACCAAAGCGTTCTCCCATCGCGAGATCTGAAACCTGCCCTGGCTCATTGCTGAGCACCAAATCCGAAATGGCCTCCTCCCCTCATTGGCCTGTCTACATACTCCCTCCTGGACACACCTGAGAAAACGGCTCCATCCAAACCATGTGCACTAAGGAGGTTCCAATTGATATTGGGAATGTTGAAGACACCCATAACAACAACCCTGCTACAAGTCTTTGCAGTGATATGTACTTCTTGTCAGATGTGGGAGTTTAAAGAGAGTTTAAGGGTTACTGCGGATTATATCTGCCATAAATGCTGTTGGATGTGAATCTCATCAGATCGAGTGGATCGGTTGGAGAGACAGATAGAAGTGATGAGGAATTTGCAACAGCAACAGTATGTGATGGATGGAAGTTATAAGAAGGGGGTAAAGTCTCAGGTACAGTCACATAGATGGGTTAACTCCAGGAAGGCTAAGAGAGGTAGGCACCTAGGGCAGGAGTCTATTGTGGATATACCCATTTCAAACAGGTATGCTGTTTTGGAAAATGTAGGGGGTGATGGATTCTCAGGGGAATGTAGCACGAACAGCCAAATTTCTGGTATTGAGACTGGCTCTAATGCAACGAGGGGTACCTCGGCTTCCAAGACATCAATTGTGTTAGGGGATTCTGTAGTCAGAGGTACAGACAGATGTTTCTGTGGCCAGCAGAGAAAAAGCAGAATGGTGTGTTGTTTCCCTGGTGCCAGGATCAAGGATGTCTCAGAGAGGGTGCAGAATGTTCTCACGGGGGAGAGGGGCCAGCAGGAGGTCATTGTCCACATTGGAGCCAATGACATTGGAAGGGAAAATGTTGAGATTCTGAAGGGAGATTACAGAGAGTTAGGCAGAAATTTAAAAAGGTCCTCAAGGGTAGTAATATCTGGATTACTTCCAGTGCTACGAGCTAGTGAGAACAGGAGTGGAGGATAGAGCAGATGAATGCATAGCTGAGGAGCTGGTGTATGGGAAAAGGATTCACATTTTTGGATAATTGGAATCTCTTTTGGGGTAGAAGTAACCTGTACAAAAAGGACAGATTGCACCTAAATTGGAAGGGGACTAATATACTGGCAGGGAAATTTGCTAGAGCTATTCAGGACGATTTAAACTAGTAAGATGGGGAGGTTGGGGGGGGGGGGGGGGGGGGGGGGGTGGATCCCAGGGAGGTAGTGAGGAAAGAGATCAATCTGAGATGGGTACAGTTGAGAACAGACGTGAGTCAAACAGTCAGGGCAGGCAGGGACAAGGTAGGACTAATAAATTAAACTGCATTTATTTCAATGCAAGGGGCCTAACAGGGAAGGTAGATGAACTCAGGGCATGGTTAGGAACATGGGACTGGGATATCATAGCAATTACAGAAACATGGCTCAGGGATGGGCAGGACAGGCAGCCTAATGTTCCAGGATACAAATGCTACAGGAAGAATAGAAAGGGGAGGCAAGAGAGGAGGGGGAAGTGGCATTTTTGATAAGGGATAGCATTACAGCTGTGCTGAGGGAGGATATTCCCGGAAATATATCCAGGGAAGTTATTTGGTTGGAACTGAGAAATAAGAAAGGGATGATCACCTTATTGGGATTGTATTTTCGACCCCCTAATGATCAGAGGGAAATTGAGAAACAAACTTGTAAGGAGATCTCAGCTATCTGTAAGAATAATAGGGTAGTTATGGTAGGGGATTTTAACTTTCCAAACATCGACTGGGACTGCCATTGTGTTAAAGGTTTAGATGGACAGGAATTTCTTAAATGCGTACAAGACAATTTTCTGATTCAGTATGTGGATGTACCTACAAGAGAAGGTGCAAAACTTGATCTACTCTTGAAGGGCTTATGCCCGAAACATCGATTCTCCGGTTCCCTGGATGCTGCCTGGCCTGCTGCGCTGTTCCAGCAACACGTTTTCAGCTCTTGGGAAATAAGGCAGGGCAGGTGACCGAGGTGTCAGTGGGGAAGCACTTTGGGGCCAGCGACCATAATTCTATATGTTTTAAAATAGTGATGGAAAAGGATAGACCAGATCTAAAAGTTGAAGTTCTAAATTGGAGAAAGGCCAATTTTGACGGTATTAGGCATGAACTTTCGAGAGCTGATTGGGGGCAGATATTCGCAGGTAAAGGGACGGCTGGAAAATGGGAAGCCTTCAGAAATGAGATAACAATCCAGAGAAAGTATATTCCTGTTAGGGTGAAAGGAAAGGCTGGTAGGTATAGGGAATGCTGGATGACTAAAGAAATTGAGGGTTTGGTTAAGAAAAAGAAGAAAGTATATGTCAGGTATAGACAGGATAGATCGAGTGAATCCTTAGAAGAATATAAAGGCATAGGAATATACTTAAGAGGGAAATCAGGAGAGCAAAAAGGGGACATGAGATAGCTTTGGCAAATAGAATTAAGGAGAATCCAAAGGGTTTTTACAAATATATTAAGGACAAAAGGATAACTAGGGAGAGGATAGGACCCCTCAAAGATCAGCAAGGCGGCCTTTGTGTGGAGCCACAGAAAATGGGGGAGATACAAAATGAATATTTTGCATCAGTATTTACTGTGGAAAAGGATATGGAAGATATAGACTGTAGGGAAATAGATGGTGACATCATGCAAAATGTCCAGATTACAGAGGAGGAAGTGCTGGATGTCTTGAAATGGTTATAAATGGATAAAGCCGCAGAACCTGATCAGATGTACTCGAGAACTCTGTGGGAAGCGAGAGAAGTGATTGCTGGGCCTCTTGCTGAGATATTTGTATCATCGATAGTCACAGGTGAGGTGCCGGAAGACTGGAGGTTGGCAAATGTAGTGCCACTGTTTATGAAGGGTGGTAAAGACAAGCCAGGGAACTATATACAGGTGAGCCTGACCTCAGTGGTGGGCAAGTTGTTGGAGGGAATCCTGAGGGACAGGATGTACATATATTTGGAAAGGCAAGGACTGATTAGGGATAGTCAACATGGCTTTGTGCGTGGGAAATCATGTCTCATAAACTTGATTGACTTCTTTGCAGAAGTAACAAAGAAGATTGATGAGGGCAGAGCAGTAGATGTGATCTATATGGACTTCAGTAAGGCGTTCGACAAGGTTCCCCATGGGAGACTGATTAGCAAGGTTAGATCTCATGGAATACAGGGAGATCTAGCCATTTGGTGGTGGTGGAGGGTTGTTTTTCAGACTGGAGGCCTGTGACCAGTGGAGTGCCAAAAGGATCAGTGCTGGGTCCACTACTTTTTGTCATTTACATAAATGATTTGGATGCGAACATAAGAGGTACAGTTAGTAAGTTTGCAGATGACACCAAAATTGGAGGTGTAGTGGACAGCGAAGAGGGTTATCTCAGATTACAACAGGATCTGGACCAGATGGGCCAATGGGCTGAGAAGTGGCAGATGGAGTTTAATTCAAATAAATGCGAGGTGATGCATTTTGGGAAAGCAAATCTTAGCAGGACTTATACACTTAATGGTAAGGTCCTATGGAGTGTTGCTGAACAAAGAGACCTTAGAGTGCAGGTTCATAGCTCCTTGAAAGTTGAGTCGCAGGTAGATAGGATAGTGAAGAAGGTGTTTGGTATACTTTCCTTTATTGGTCAGAGTACTGAGTACAGGAGTTGGGAGGTCATGTTGCGGTTGTACAGGACATTGGTTAGGCCACTGTTGGAATATTGCATGCAATTCTAGTCTCCTTCCTATCGGAAAGATGTTGTGAAACTTGAAAGGATTCAGAAAAGATTTACAAGGATATTGCCAGGGTTGGAGGATTTGAGCTATAGGGAGAGACTGAACAGGCAGGGGCTGTTTTCCTTGGAGCGTAGGAGGCTGCGGGGTGACCTTGTAGAGGTTTACATAATTACGAGGGGCATGGATAGGATAAATAGACAAAGTCTTTTCCCTGGGGTCGGGGAGTCCAGAACTAGAGGGCATAGGCTTAGGGTGAGAGTGGAAAGATATAAAAGAGACCTAAGGGGCAACTTTCTGATGCAGAGGGTGGTACATGTATGGAATGAGCTGTCAGAGGAAGTGGTGGAGGCTGGTACAATTGCAACATTTAAGAGGCATTTGGATGGGTGTATGAATAGGAAGGGTTTGGAGGGATATGGGCCGGGTGCTGGCAGGTGGGACTAGATTGGGTTTGGATATCTGGTTTGCAGATATCTGGTCGGCATGGACAGGTTGGACCGAAGGGTAGTGTCTCCCACCCATGCTCCTCCTCTAACCTAAAAAAAAAGTTGTGGAAGCCAGATTGACAAGGTAAGGTAACTAGTTTATTTCCTAATCCTTTTTTTAGTAGTCACTTTGGGAGTTAGAATAGTGGGAATGGAGTTTAGGGCAGTGGAATGTTCCTCCTGCAGAATGTGGGAAGGGTCACCACTAGTGTCCCTGCTGACTACATCTGTGGAAAGTGCACCCAGCACCAGCTCCTCGAAAACCGCGTTAGGGAACTGGAGCTGGAGTTGGATGAACTTAGGATCAATCAGGAGGCAGAGGGGGTTATTGACAGGACTTAGAGAGGTAGTCACTCCCTAGATAAAAGAAAAAGACAGATGGGTGACAGTTAGGGGACAGAAAGGGAACCGGCAGGCAGTGCAGGGATCCCCTGTGGCCATTCCCCTCAACAATAAGTATACCGTTTTGGATACTGTTGGGGGGGGGGGGGATGACTTACCAGGGGAAAGCAGTGGGGCACCTGCTGCTCAGAAGGGAAGGGGGAAGAGGAGCAGAGCAGTAGTCATTGGGGACTCGATAGTTAGGGGGAACAGATAGGAGGTTCTGTGGGGACGAGAGAGACTCACGGTTGGTGTGCTGCCTCCCGGGTCCGTGATGTCTCTGATCGTGTTTTTGGGATCCTTCGGGGGGAGGGAGAGCAGCCCCAAGTCATGATCCACATTGGCACCAATGACATAGGTCGGAAGAGAGATGGGGACTTGAGGCAGAAATTCAGGGAGCTAGGATGGAAGCTTAGAGCTAGGACAAACAGAGTTGTTTTCTCTGGTTTGCTGCCAATGCCATGTGCTAGTGAGGTGAGGAATAGGGAGAGAAAGGAGCTGAACATGGGGCTACAGGGATGGTGCAGGAGGGAGGGTTTCGGGTTTTTGGATAATTGGAGCTCTTTCTGGGGTAGGTGGGCCCTCTACAAGCAGGATGGTCTTCATCTAAACCAGAGGGGTACCAATATCCTGGGTGGGAAATTCGCTAAAGCTATTAAGATGGATTTAAACTAATCCAGCAGGGGGATGGGAGTTTATTCCTGATGAAGGGCTTTTGCCCGAAACGTCGATTTTGCTGAAGCTCCTCGATGCTGCCTGAACTGCTGTGCTCTTCCAGCACCATTGATCCAGAATCTGGTTTCCAGCATCTGCAGTCATTGTTTTTACCAAAATTGTAGGATAGGTACAGAAGAAGATGAGAGTAGGGAGTTCCAAAATCAAGTACCTGACACTGGCAAGCGAGAACTTGGTTTGAAGTGTGTGGACTTCAACGCGAGGAGCATCCGAAATAAACTGGGTGTACTGGCAGCGTGGGTTGGTACGTGGGACTTCGATGTTGTGGCCATTACGGAGACATGGATAGAGCAGAGACAGGAATGGCTGTTGCAGGTTCCGGGATTCAGATGTTTCAGTAAGAACAGAGAAGATGGTAAAAGAGGGGGAAATGTGGCATTGTTGATCAGGGACAATATTACAGTTGTAGAAAGGATGTTTGGGGACTCGTTAACTGAGGTAGTATGGGCTGAGGTTAGAAACAGGAAAGGAGAAGTCACCATGCTGGGAGTTTTCTATAGGCATCCGAATAGTCCCAGAGATGTAAAGGAATGGATAGCAAAGATGATTCTCGATAGGAGTGAGAAAGGCAGGGTAGTTGTCATGGGGGACTTCAACTATCCAAATGTTGACTGGGATCACTACAGTACGAGAACTATAGATGGGTCAGTTTTTGTCCAGTGTGTGAAGGAGGGCTTCCTGAAACAGTATGTAGACAGGCATACAAGGGGTGAAGCCACTTTAGATTTAGTACTGGGTAACGAGCCTGGCCAGGTGTTAAATTTGGAAGTAGGTGAGCACTTTGGAGGCAGCGATCACAATTCTGTCAGATTTACTTTAGTGATGGAAAGGGATAGGTGTACTCCACAGAACAAGAGTTACAGCTGGGGGAAGGGAAATTACGATGCAATTAGGAAAGATTTAGGAAGCGTAGAATGGGGAAGGAAACTGCAGGGGATGAGCACATTAAAAATGTGGAGCTTATTCAAGGAAAAACTCCTCTGTTTCCTAGATAAGTATGTACCTGTCAGGCAGGGAGGAAAATATCGAGCGTGTGAGCCGTGGTTTACTAAGGAAGTGGAATCCCTGGTCAAGAAGAAAAAGGCTTATGTTAGGACAAAATGTGAAAACTCAGTTAGGGCGCTTGAGGGTTACAAGAAGGTCAGGAAAGACCTAAAAAGAGAGCTCAGAAGACCCAGGAGGGGACATGAGAAGTTGTTGGCGGATAGGATCAGGGTTAACCCTAAGGCTTTTCATAGGTATGTCAGGAATAAAAGAATGACGAGAGTTAAATTAGAGCCAATCAAGGATAATAGTGGGAAGTTGTGTGTGGAGTCAGAGGAGATAGGGGAAGCACTAAATAAATATCTTTCGACAGTGTTCACTATAGAAAATGAAAATGTTGGCGAGGAAGATACAGAGGTTGCATCTAGACTAGAAGAGATTGAGGTTCACAAGGAAGAGGTATTAGAAATACTGCAGAGTGTGAAAATAGACAAGTCCCCTGGGCTGGATGGGATCTATCCTAGGATCCTCTGGGAAGCAAGGGAAGAGATTGCCGAGCCTTTGGCATTGATCTTCAAATCATTATCTACAGGTATAGTGCCTGAGGACTGGAGGATAACAAATATGGTTCCCTTGTTCAAAAAGGATAGTAGAGACAACCCTGGTAATTACAGACCAGTGAGTCTCACTTCAGTTGTTGGCAAAGTGTTGGAAAAGGTTATAAGAGATAGGATTTATAACCATCTAGAAAAGAATAATCTGATCGGGACAGTCAGCACGGTTTTGTGAAGGGTAGGTCGTGCCTAACGAATCTTATTGAGTTTTTTGACAAAGTGACCAAACAGGTAGATGAGAGTAAACCGGTTGATGTGGTGTATATGGATTTCAGCAAGGCGTTCAATAAGATTCCCCACGGTAGGCTATTATACAAAATGCAGAGAAATGAGATTGTGGGAGACATAGCAGTTTGGATCAGTAATTGGCTTGCTGAAACAAAACAGAGGGTTGTAGTTGATGGAACATGTTCATCTTAGTGTCCAGTTACTAGCAGCATACTGCAAGGGTCGGTGTTGGGTCCACTGCTGTTTGTCATTTTTATAAATGACCTGGATGAGGGCTTAGAAGGATTGGTTAGTAAATTTGCGGACGACACTAAGGTCGGTGGAGTTGTGGATAGTGATGAAGGATGTAGTAGGTTGCAGAGAGACATAGATAGGATGCAGAGCTGGGCTGAGAGGTGGCAAATGGAGTTAAATGTGGACAAGTGTGAGGTGATACACTTTGGACAGAGTAATTGGAATGCAAAGTACTGGGCTAATGGTAAGATTTTTGGGAGTGCAGATGAGCAGAGAGATCTCGGTGCCCATGTACACAGATCCATGAAAGTTGCCACCCAGACTGACAGGGTTGTTAAGAAGGCATACAGTGTTTTGGCCTTTATTAATAGAGGGATTGAGTTCCGGAATCAGGAGGCTGTACAAAGCTCTGGTATGGCCATACTTGTTTTTATACAGTTCTGGTCACCGCATTATAAGGAGGATGTGGAAGCTTTGGAAAGGGTTCAGAGGAGATTTACTAGGATGTTGCCTGGTATGGAAGGAATGTCTTACGAGGAAAGGCTGAGGGCCTTGAGGCTGTTCTCGTTAGAGAGAAGGTTGAAAGGTGACTTAATAGAGACATACAAGATAATCAGAGGGTTAGATACGGTGGACAGGGAGAGCCTTTTTCCAAGTATGGGGACGGCAAACACGAGGGGACACAACTTTAAAGTGAGGGGAGATAGGTATAAGACAGATGTCAGAGGTAGTTTCTTTACTCAGAGAGTAGTAAGGGTATGGAATGCTTTGCCTGCATCAGTAGTAGATTCATCAAGTTTAAGTGCATTTAAGTCGTCATTGGACAGGCAAATGGACGTACATGGATTAGGTGGGATGGGCTTCAGATTAGTATGACAGGGCGGCACAACATCGAGGGCCAAAGGGCCTGTACTGCGCTGTAATGTTCTATGTTCTATGTCTGTTTCCATGCTGTACATCTCTATGACTCTATCTAGATTTTTCCAAAATCTGCCGGCCTATCAGTTTTTCAATCTCTCTACTGCTATTAGGGGGGTCTGTAGAAAACCCCCAATGTGGTGGCAGTTCCCTTGCTGTTGCTAACTTCCCCCCATACTGACTCAGTAGACAAACCTTCCTCAACAACTTCGTTTCTGTAGCTGTGATACATTCTCTGATCAGCAATGCTACACCCCCTCCTCTTTATCCACCTCACCTGTTCTTTTTAAATGTTCAAAACCCTGGAACATCAAGCAACCATTCCTGCCCCTGTGAAACCCACGTCTCCGTTATGGCCACAACATCATAGCCCCAAGTACTGATCCATGCTCTTAAGTTCATCACTCTTATTTCAGACATTCATTGCGTTAAAGCAGACACACTTTAACCGAACCCTTTGTTTAATAACGTAAGAAATCTTCCCAATACATTCACTACATCCTGTCACTGCCCCATCTGTAACTGTACCCCTCTCAGATATGTAGCTCTGATTCCCACCCCCTTGCCAAACTAGTTTAAACCTTCCTGAACCACACGACCAAATTTCCCACCCAGCATATTTGTGCCCCTCCAGTTCAGGTGCAACCTGTCCTTCATGTACAGGTCCCATCTTCCCCAGAAGGTATCCCAATGGTCTAGGTATCTGAAGCCCTCCCTCCTGCATCAGCCTCGCAGTCACGCGTTAAGCTGCATTTGCTGCCTGTTCCTCACCTCATTATCTCGTGGCACCGGTAGCAAACCTGAGATCACTACTCTGCTTGTCCTGCTCTTCAACTTCCAACCAAACTGTTTGTATTCACTTTTCAGATCCTCAATCCCTTTCCTGGTTATATCATTGGTGCCAATATGTACCACGATTTCTGGCTGCTCCCCCTCCTCCTTCAAAATCTTGTAAACCCGATCGGCAACATCCTGGACCCTGGTATCAGGGAGGCAACGTACCTTCTGGGAGTACTGTTCCTGACCACAAAATCTCCTGTCAATCTATCTATTGAGTCCCCTACCACTAGCGCTTTTCTATTCTCCCTCCTTCCCTTCGGAGCCTCAGTGCCAGAGACCTGACAACTACGGCTTCCCCCGATAGGCCGTCCCCGCCAGCAGTATCCAAAATGGTATACTTATTGCTGAGGGGAACGGCCACAGGGGATCCCTGCCCTTTCTGTTAGCTCCCTTTCCTCCCCCTGACTGTAACCCAGCTGTCCTTATCCGGTGTCTGGGGAGTGACCACCTCCCTGTACACCCTCGCAATTTCTCCCGCAGCCTCCGGATAATCCATAGTTCATCCAGCTCCTGTTCCCTAACTCAGTTTTCAAGGTGCTGGGAGTTGGGTGCATTTCCTGCAGATGTGGTCAGCAGAGACACGTGCACTGTCTCTCACTTGCCACCTTCTGCAGGAGGAACATGCGACTGCCCTATCAATCAGTCATACCCCGCTAATCTGAAAGCCTGCACAGGACTAAACAAAGGAAGAGAAGAAAATAAAAAGAGAAAACCTGAAAACCTACTGCGTTTACAGATTCTTACTAAAAGGTTAGAGGAAGTGGGTGGGAGGGAGGCCCCACGGTGTAGGGTCTCGGTTTAGATCTCACCCACTTAAAAATTTCCCAGTAGCCCTCGTTTCTCTCCACCCTCTCACCTCACCTCAGTTATTGTTCTGAGGACCCAGATTCAAATCCTGCCATGACAGATAAAGAAATTTTAATTCATTAAACATCTGGAATTAAGAAACTACAGATGACCATGAAACCATTGTTGGTTATCAGAAAAACCCATCTGGTTCACTAATCTCCTTCAGGGAAGGAACTCTGCCCACCTCACCTGGTCTGGTCTACATGTGACTCCAGATGTGGTTGTTTCTCAACCGAAGTCTGGAATGGCCGAGGAAGCTGCTCATTCGTACCAATCACTATGACGTCCCAGCACCGATCTGTGTAGTACATTGTTCAACAAAGGCTTCCAAATACAAAAAAAAAACCTCCACCATCACCCTTTGCCTCTTATTTGTAAGTCAACTTTAGATCCAATTTGCCAACTTACCTTGGATCGCATGGGCTCTTACCATGTGGGACCTTGTCAAAGACCTTACTGAAGTTCATGTGAACCACAACAACTGCACTACCCATGTCAATACATTGTCACATTTTCAAAACACTCTTATTAAATTTGCCAGACAGGATCTCCCTAGAACAAATCCATGTTGATTATCTCTTATCAATCCCTACCTTTCCAAGTATTGATTAATTGTCTACCTGATAATTTCTTTCCCAACAATACAGATGTCAGACTATCTGAACTATAATTAACTTGCCTATCACTGCTGCCCTTCTTGGACAAACGAACCACATTACCCATCCTCCAGTCATCTGGCACTTCACCTGTGGCCAAAGTATTAAATATCTCCACCAGAGCCACAGCAATCTCCTCCCTTGCCTCCCACTGCAGCCTGGGATACATTTTATCAGGCCCGGAGGAATTATAAACCGATACACCTGTTAAAACATCTAAAACCACTTCTGCCCAGCTACATCTCCTTTGTGAATTTGACCTCACCAACATCACTGGCTCCACGCACAGGTCACCTCCTTGTTCCATAACAGGCCCCTTTCTTACCCCGGCAATCCTCTTACTCTTGGATGTTGGGAGGATGTTTCCATTGGGAGGAAATCTTTGAGGAGAAAGTGAGGTCTGCAGATGCTGGAGATCAGAGCTGGAAATGTGTTGCTGGAAAAGTGCAGCAGGTCAGGCAGCATCCAGGGAACAGGAGAATCGACGTTTCGGGCATAAGCCCTTCTTCAGGAATGAGAAAAGTTTGTCCAGCAGGCTAAGATAAAAGGTAGGGAGGAGGGACTTGGGGGAGGGGCGTCGGAAATGTGATAGGTGGAAAGAGGTCAAGGTGAGGGTGATAGGTCAGACTGGGGTGGGGGCGGAGAGGTCAGGAAGAAGATCTCAGGTTAGGAAGGCGGTGCTGAATTTGATGGATTTGACTGAGACAGGGTGGGGGGAGGGGAAATGAGGAAACTGGTGAAATCCGAGTTCATCCCTTGTGGTTGGAGGGTTCCTAGCCGGAAGATGAGCCTGGGATACATTTTATCAGGCCCTGAGGAATTATAAACCGATACACCTGTTAAAACATCTAAAACCACTTCTGCCCAGCTACATCTCCTTTGTGAATACAGATGAGAAATAGTCATTTGACTTCACCAACATCACTGGGAGGAAAGACTAGGACTCAAGAGCACAGCCTTAGTGTAAAAGGAAGACCTTTTAGATCGGAGATATGGAGAAACTTCTTCAGCCAGAGAGTGGTGAATCTATGGAATTCACTGCCAAAGGAGGCTGTGGAGGCCAGGTCATTGAGTATATTTAAGACAGAGATAGATAGGTTCTTGAATATCAAGGGGATCAAGAGTTATGGGGAGAAAGCAGAGAACGGGGTTGAGAAACTTATCAGCCATGATTGAATGGCAGAGCAGACTCAATGGGCTGAATGGTCTAATTTCTGCTCGTATGTCTTATGAACTTAAGTCTAATTGGGCCTTGCTCCTGACTTTACATCTATTCTGTGCCCCATATCTCTGCTAAATCAGTTTAAAACCTCCCCAACTGCACAAACAAACTTCCCAGAAAAGATATTAGACCCATTCCAGTTCAGGAGCAGTCTATCCAGTTTGTACAGAACCCACTTATCCCAGAAACTGTCCCAATGATCCAAAAATCTAAAGGCCTCCCTCCTGCATCATCCTTTAACCAAGCATTCACCTGACCACTATCTTCTCGAGCAATTAGGGACAGGCAATAAATTAGGTCTCGTATAATGGTGGAGGAGGAGAATGCCAAGTTCAGGCTCTTGAGCCCAGGATTCCTCTGCTCCTATTTCCATCTGCATTTCTTTTCCGTCATTTTCTTTCTGTGGCTTTTGTTGGCAGAGGGCAAGGGTGGATCCAACATGGAACCGGGCATCGGCAGCTGATATGTCAGCAGGGGTGATGTCAGTGAGGTGGTTGAAAAGATGGTGCCTGAATAAGAGTCGACCTTGATGTTTTCATTCGAAAGCAGACGGTGGCAATGCAGTAGTAGGAGCAGCATTGATTGCGGTGAACAGATGGTGCCTGTGGAATGGTGACTCTGACATTGCCTGCACTGCCACCTGCGTGGGACCCACCAATGTTGATAAGCCAGCTCAGGGACCATAATGGAGATGGTGGGATGAAGGTGAACTCTTTTTCAGCAATTTTTAAAATTTTTAAAATTCTTCAGTTATTCAAAATGGAGCCGAATCGTGGCAACATTTGAAGCTTTTCACAATACTTTACTGTATTGTTGACTGTAAAATACGTCACAATAAATCATTCATTCAAATGCTAGCTAGCTAACGAAGCCTACGTCCCACAAGTGAATAAAAATAAGTTAATGTTTTGAGTCCAATATGACTCTAGAAGTTGCTATCCTTACCTGGTAAACCCTATATATGATCTCCAAATTCATGGGTTACTGATATCAACTTTGTTGAAAATAAATTCTTAGGTATTAAAGGTATTAAGGGGTGTGGAGGGAAACAGTGAATATAACATTGTCCCAGTGGGTTAGCCATGATTATATAGTATGTCAGATCAGGCTGGAAGGACTCACTCCTTCAGTGTTGCTGGCCAAATCTTGGAACTTCCACTGTAACAGCATTGTGGATCTACCTACAGCACATGGATTACAGTGGCTCAAGAAAATAGCTCACCACTACCTTCTCAAGGGCAATTTGGAATAAATGTTGGCCCTACCAGCACCACTGTCCCATGAGTGAATTAAAGGAAAATCTGGGCTACATTTCATTTCTCTCAAGGGTCGATGCGTTATGAACTGATGTGATCCAAAGGTAAATTTTATAAAAATGATTACAGAGGAACCTCGATTATCTGAACAAAATGGACAGGCACTACTGTGTCCGGATAACTGATTGTTCGGATAATTGATTCAATGCCTTTCCTCTGGGGCTTGGAGTTTTCTGTTAAGTCCGCTCCCTGTTCAGGAGACAAGGCAGCAGCACACCACGCCACACGCGAGCCCCCACCCGCCCCGCCACTAACCTCGTCCAACACCAGCCCCTTACCCCCCACCCCATCCAACACCGCCCGCCCCTCCCCCCACCCCTCAACCCCATCCAACACCCTCCCTTTCCCCCCACCCCTATCCAACACTGCCCCCCTTCCCCTACTGAACACTGACCCCCCCCCTTCCCCCACCCCTCAACCCCATCCAACACTGCCCCCCCTTCCCCCAACCCTGTCCAACACTGCACCCCCCTACACCTCAACCCTGTCCAACACTGCCCCCCTTCCCCCCACTCCTGCCCATCCCCCAACCCCGTCTAACACGTCCCCAGCCTGCCCCGCCCCACTCCGGGGCAACCTAGACTGCTGCAGCCTTTTGAGGGGTGAGTCTCCAAATAGCACGAGCACACACACATTTTACTGCAAGGTTTTGACAGGTTCCACCTCTGCCCTGTACAGGGCAATGTTGGGGAAAGGGGGGGGGGGGGGGGGGGGGAGGTTTAGGGTACACACCTGTGTTAAACTCCAGGGAAAGTGTGTGGGAATAGAGTGGGCGGGACCTCAGTCATTTGAAGATGGTGCCTGGGCTCCCAGTGCAGGACTGTTCTTGGCCGAGTTCACTTTTAATCAATATAAACAAAAGCTGCGATCAGTGTTGAAAACACGCCTTTGATGTAATGTTTCCATCGGGACCTCGAGGTCTCCTTCAGATAATCTGATATTCAGATAATTGATATTCGGATAATCGAGGTTCCTCTGTATATAGATTCATCTAAATATGAATTTGTCTGGAGGAAAAGGCATGGGGTCCAATAATGTTGGATCTGCAAGGAGCAAGGAGCTTCAATGGAGTCATGAAGCTTGGAAACCTTTGCAGAGGAGGTCAAGAAGCCCAGACTATGGGTGGAGTAAGATGATTGTATTTTTGAACTCAGAGAATTGGAGACCTGCCTGAGGAGCAACAGTCCAATGTGACTTTATAATTCTTCTCAGCAAAGTGCATGAGCTAAATGATTAGTTGGTATCTACCACCTCACCTCCAAAAAAGGGAACATAACCAGTCCAGGGAGACATCCCAGCGTCAACAGCTTGTGTTTGTAGAATAATTTTGGATTTAGAGCGCCATTTTGGACAATCTGTGACATTTCTTTCTTCATGAGTTTATGTGTGTTCATGTTTCTTTTGTTATCAAGGAATTTTAAGTATGCAAACTTTGTCAATAATTGTTGTATGTTTATTTGAGAGGGTCTGTAAACCAGTTATTTGTTGCTGTCTAAAGAAACTTAGCTGGTTTGTTCATACATTGAACCAGACACACACTAACATTATAGAATTGCCTATTTCACCAATCTGTTCAATTTAAATTTTGTTGTGATCAATGGAGGACTGGGACTGAAAAAAGAATGTAGCACACACCTCCAACCTAAGACATAACAACCTACACCATTTCAACACAACGTCACAGCCCCCTCACTCACACCCCCCCAAATTCCCATTAACGTACAACCACACCCCCTAGGTTGTTTCTAGATGATTTAGCACTTAATGCAGGTATAAAAACTATACATGCTCTTCACCAAATTTCTCCAGACTAACTGAGTCTTAGTTGCACTCCTTTGTAAAACATTGTTTCAGTTTATGACCATTTTTACTATACATTATTTACAAAATGTACTCATTTACACAAATATGTGCATTTTCTGGTTGAATTTCTTATTTCAAATAGAATCGCATTATTTGGTAAAATACTCCTCAATCCGTCTCTTTTTAGGGGGACTCTCTGTATCATTAGATTGTTGCGAAATTCCAGTGTCAGTGCAGAAGCTGCTTCCAGGATCGATGCCAGTGTCCCGGTGAGAATGAAGACAGACATCAGCAGCTTCAAGCAGAAGAGCTTCATCATCTATATCTTCAGAATCAAATGCTGTTTGGAGAAAATCAACCATTTTCATCTGTCTTGGACCCTATAGACAAATATAAACCAACTCAGATTCATCAAATAATAAAAATGGAAGTGACCAAAAGTCCAAAAGTCCAAATCCAAGTCAAAAAGCCTATATCTAAAGACCAAAACGAAGCCTCCATCTCCTCTCAAGATCCTGAAAGTCCCCTAGTCCTTGAAAAAATTTCCCACACAAGTCCAGGGCACACAAGCAGCTCAAAACTCTGGACTGTGTGGCATAGAAACACACAAACCAGGAACAAGAACTATGCCATAAAATTATAGTCATACAGCAGATGTTGTGAGGTTTCCTGCCTCAGCTACCTTTCCAGGGCAATCCACGTTCCCACCACTCTCTGTTTGAAAAAGGCTTTTAAAAAGCAGAGAACAAGGTAGGACTGATAAATTAAACTGCATTTATTTCAATGCAAGAAGCCTAAAGGGAAGGCAGATGAACTCAGGGTGTGGTTAGGAACTGGGATATCATAACAATTACAGAGACGTGGTTCAGGAATGGACAGGACTGGCAGTTTTATGTTCCAGGGTAAAGGAAGGATAGAAAGAGGGGCAAGGAGAAGGTGTAGTATTTTTTATTAAGGATAATATTACTGCTGTACTTAGGAAGGATATTCCTGGGAATGCATACAGGAAAGGTAATTGGGATTGAATGACAGACCGTACAATAGTCAGCAGGAAATTGAGAAACAAATTTGTAAGGAGATCTCAGTTGTGGATTTTAACTTTCCAATTAGACTGGGACTGCCATAGTGTTATTGGCTTGGATGGAGAGGAATGTGTTGTGTACAAGAAAATATCCTGATTCAGTATGTGGATGTACCTACTAGAGAAGGTGCAATGTTTAACCTACTGTTGGGAAACCAGGCAGGGTAGGTGACTGAGATATCAATGGGGGAGCACTTTGAGGCTACTGACCATAATTCTATTAGTTTTAAAATAATGGTGGAAAAGAATAGACTGGATCTAAAAGTTAAAGTTCTAAAGGTCAATTTTGATGTATTAAGCAAGAACTTTCAAAAGTTGATGTGGAGCAGATGTTCGCAAATAAAAGGATGGCTAGAAAATGGGAACCTTCAAACATGAGATCATGAGAGTGCAGAAACAGTATGTTCCTGTTAGGGTGAAGGGCAAGGCTGGATGACTACAGAAACTGAAGTTTTACTAAAGAATAAGGAGGAAGCAAATATCAGGCATTGACAGTAGAGATCGAGTGAATCCCTGGAAAAATATAAAGGCATGAGGAGTATACTTAAAAGGGAAATCGGGAGGGCAAAAAGGGGACATGAGATAGCTTTGGCATACAGGGTTAAAGAGAATCCAAAAGGATTCCATAAAACATTAAGGACGAAAGGGTAACTACGGAGAGAGTAGGGCCCCTTAAAGATCAGCAAAGCTGCCTGTGTGTGGAACCACAGGAGATTCAGGTGATACTAAATGAGTATTTTGCATCAGTGTTTACTGTGTAGAAGAATAAAGAAGATAGAGAATGTGGAGAAATGAATAGCTTGAAAAATGACCATATTACAGAGGATGTGGTGCTGGAGTCTTAAAACACAAAGATGGATAAATCTTTGCATGTGTTCACTGAGGAGAGGAACATGATGAATGTTGAGATTAGAGATAGAAGTTTATTAGTCTGGATGACGTTGACATAAATAGGGAAGATGTGTTAGGTAGGCTAGAGGCTATTAAGGTGGACAAATCCCCAGGACTGAATGGGATCTATCCCTGGTTGCTGAGAGAGGCGAGAGAGGAAATAGCTTGGACCCTGACAGATATCTTTGTAGCATCCTTAAATACAGGTGAGATGCTGGAGGACTGGAAGGTTACTCATGTTGTCCCCTGAACAAGAAGGGTAGTAGGGATATTCCGGGTAACAACAGACCAGTGAGCCTGACGTCAGTGGTGGGAAAGTTGCTGGAGAAGGTACTGAGGGATAGGATCTATTTATATTTAGAAAAGAATGGGCTTATCAGTGATAGGCAACATGGTTTTGACCGGGGGATATCATGCCTTACCAACTTAATAGAGTTCTTTGAGGAAGTGACCAAGTTGATAGATGAAGATAGGGCTGTAGATGTCATATACATGGACTTTAGTAAGGCGTTTGATTAAGGTTCCCCCCATGGTAAACTGATTGAGAAAGTGAAGTCACATGGTGTGCAGGGTGTTCTAGCAGGTGGATAAAGAACTGGTTGAGCAACAGGAGACAGAATAGTAGTTAAAGGGGAGTTCTCGAAATGGAGAAAGGTGACCAGTGGTGTTCCACAGGGGTCAGTGTTGGGGCCACTGTTGTTTGTGATATACATAAATGATCTGGAAGAGGACATTGTTGATATGATCAACAAGTTTGCAGATGACAAGAAGATTGGTGGAGTAGCAGAAAGCATAAGGGACTGTCAAAGAATACAGAAGAATATAGACTGGAGAGTTGGGCAGAAAAGTGGAAGATGGGAGTTCAATCCAGACAAATGTGAGGTGATACATTTTGTGAAATCTAATTCTAGAGCAAATTATACTGTAAAAGGAAGAGCCTTGGGAAAAGTTGATGAGCAGAGAGTTCTGGGAGTGCTGGTCCATTGTACCCTGAAGATTGCTGCACAGGTGGATAGAGTGGTCAAGAAGGCATATGGTATGCTTGCCTTCATCGGATGGGGTATTGAGTATAAGAGCTGGCAAGTCATGTTAAAATTGTACAAGACATTGGTTTGGCCGCATTTAGAATACTGTGTACAGTTCTGGTTGCCACATTACCAAAAGGATGTGGACACTTTAGAGAGGGTGCAGAGAAGGTTTATGAGGATGTTGCCTGGTATGGAAGGTGCTAGCTATGAAGAGAGGTTGAGTAGGTTAGATTTGTTTTCATTAGAATACAAGGAGATTGAGGGGGGACCTGATTGAAGTTTACAAAATCATGAAGGGTGTAGACAGGGTAGATAGAGATAAGCTCTTTCCCAGGGTGAAGAATTCAATAACGAGAGGTCATGCTCTCAAGGTGAGAAGTGCAAAGTTTAAGGGGGATACACACGGCAAGTACTTTACACAGAGGGTGGTGTGTGTCTGGAATGTGTTGCCAGCAGATGTGGTAGAGGCAGGGACGGTAGATTCATTTAAGATGCGTCTGGACAGATGCATGAGTAGGTGGGGAGCAGAGGGATGCAGATGCTTAGGAATTGGGCGACAGGTTTAGATAGTAGATTTGGATCGGCTCAGGCTTGGAGTGTTGAAGGGCCTGTTCCTGGGCTGTAAATTTTCTTTGTTCTGTCTCCAAGACCTGATCAGGTGTACCATAGAACTCTGGGAAGCTAGTGATTGCTGGGCCCTTGCTGAAATATTTGTATCATTAATAGCTGCAGGTGAGCTGCCTGAAGACTAGAGGTTGGCTAATGTGGTGCCACTATTTAAGAAAGGTGGTAAGGAAAAGTCAGGGATCTATAGACCACTGAGCCTGACATCAGTGATGGGCAAATTATTGGAGGGAATTCTGTTGGACAGGATTTACAGGTATTTGGAAAGGCAAGAACTGATTAGGGATAGTCAACATGGCTTTGTTTGTGGAAAATCATCTCTCACCAACTTGATTGAGTTTTTTTAAGGAGTAACAAAGAGGATCGATGAGGGCAGAGTGGTGGATGTGATCTATATGGACTTCAGTAAGGTGTTTGACAACGATCCTCAATGTAGACTGGTTAGCAAGGTTAGATTACATGGAATACGGGGGGGGGGGGGGGGGACCTAGCCATTTGGATACAGAAGTAGTTCGAAGGTAGAAGACAGAGTGGTGGTTGTTATGGACCAGGCCAGACCCCCTCAAAATATTTTAAAGAAGGTAGCCTAGACCCTAACTTTTTAAATTTTTTTTGAAGAAGATGTGAAGTGGATATTCCAACAGTAATGCAGCCAGTTCAAACCACTCAGCTTTAAACAAAACAAAATTTATTTAACCACTACAGATGAAACACGAACAAAAGAAAACAATTTAGAATAACAATTTATTTGAAAACCCAAGCGACCCTATTGCCACATAATGAAGATGTTCTAATTCCTGCAACATCCTATAAACACACCCCTTGGCAAAAAGTAAATACAAACACAGGTTCTTACAAGCAGGAGAGATTTCAGAGAGAAAGTACAGGCAAGACTTCTGTTAAAACATGGAACCTCTTTTCACTGTGGCTGCTTCTCTGCTATCAGCAGTTTTCTTACTCCCTGCTAAAAATGAAACCAAAACTAGAAAAAAAAAACTGGAACCGGGTGAGCTGGTCACTCCCCTGCCATTGTTTAAAGAAGCCACTTCCAGACATATCAGCATCTCTGTATTTACGACCCCTCTAGAAAAAAACCAAGGACATATTAACCTTGTTAAAGGGGCAGCATCGTCACATAGTGGAAGGTTGCTTTTCAGACTGCAGGCCTGTGACCAGCGGTGTGCCACAAGGATCGGTGCTGAGTCCACTGTTTTTGTCATTTATATATATGAATATATATGAACATTGGAGGAGATGGACCAATGGGCAAGGAGTGGCAGATGGAGTTGAATTTAGATAAATGTGAGATACTGCATTTTGGAAAGGCAAATCAGGGCAGGACTTACTCACTTACTGGTAAGGTCCTGGGGTGTGTTGCTGAACAAAGACCTTAGAGTGTAAGTTCATAATTCCTTGGAAGTGGACTTACAGGTAGACAGGATAGTGAAGGTAGTGTTTGGTATGAGTGCCTTTATTAGTCACTGCATTGTGTATAGGAGTTGGGAGGTCATGTTATGACTGCATAGGACATTGCTTAGGCCACTTTTGGAATACTGTATGCAATTCTGGTCTCCTGCTGCTGGAAAGATGTTGTGAAACTTGAAAGGGCTCAGAAAAGATGTATAAAAATGTTGCTGGGGTTGGAGGGTTTGAGCTATGGGGAGAGGCTGAATAGGCTGGGGCTGTTTTCCCACCTCCTGACTTCCCAAAGCCTTTCTACTATCTGTAAGGCATGAGGCAGAAGTGTGATGAAACACTCTCTACTTGCTGGATGAGTGCAGCTCCAAGAACACTCAAGACGCTTGATATCACCCAGGGCAAAGCAGCCTGCTTTAATGGCACCACATCCACAAATGGAAGTCTGAACAGAGTGTAGAATGTTCGGGGATGGGGTAATCTTAAGGAAGCAATTTGGCGAACAATGAGAGGGCATGATGAGATACTGATGGGTAAAATGAGGGGAAAATCTCAAGATATTCTCTAAGTACATTAAGGGAAAGAGCAGGGCCCATCATGGACCAAGAGGGCATGGAGACAGACATGTTAACGTACTTCACATTTGTCTTCACTCTGAATGAGGAGGTTATGTAGGTTCAGAATTTGGGAAGCGGGGCAGTGAAGTTCTTGAGCAGATTGATATTATTTGGTGGGCTTGAAATAGGACAAATGCACATGTCTGAATGAGTTGTATCCCAAGTTGCTGTGGAGTCAAGGGAGGAAATTACAGGAGCTCTTTTAACTCCTTGCTGGCTAAACATTCAAAAGTACATGGATGAAAGCTTAGAATGTTATAACATTCAAGGTTATAGGACCGAAGGGTCTGTTTCCATGCTACACATCTCTATGACTCAAAGTGCTGGAAGGTGGGACTAGTGCAGATGGCTGGCGTAGATTCAATGGGCCAGAGGGTCTTTTCAGTCCTGTATAATTCTCCAATTCCCAGGACAATACAGGGCTAGATACAGAGTAAAGATCACTCTACACTGTCCTCACCAAACACTCCCAGTTCAGGTACAGAATGGGGCTATATGAGGAAAATACAGAGTTGAGAAACTGGTTATTTACCTGTCGAAAATAATCTGTTGTTTCAGTCTCTGCAAAGTTGTTTTCTGACAGACCAGCCTGTCCAAGAATCTTGACCTTTTCTTGAATTATGGGCCTGGAAATACATTGAGAACAGAGGTCAGTAAATTGCAGAGGAGCTGCATGGCACCTGACAGCAGATATTAGGTAACTCTCCTCAATTTCCACTACCTCCAACTCACTTTTATCTATTACCCTGTCCTGCTGAAATCTGAGCTAAGTTCTTGACATAGTGTCTATTCCAAACTCTTTTAATGAAGCTTTGCTTCTGATCTTTGAAACCCTCTTACTGATGGAGACGGGAATCTCCCTACCCAACACACCTCCCACCCCACCACCTGACCACAGCCCCACAGGTGCACCATGAGACATGGCCCTTCCCCACCCTGGGGCCCCGTGAGACCGGGCCTTTCCCACTTCCCCACCCTGGGGTCCCGTGAGACCGGGCCCTTCCCCGCCCTGGGACCGGGCCTTTCCCTACCCTGGGGCCCCATGGGACATTGCCCTTGCCCACCCTAGAGTCTGTGGGACCCGGTCTTTCCCCACCCTGGGGCCCCATGGGACCGGGCCCTTCTCCACCCTGGGGCCCTGTGGGAACCGGTCTTTCCCCACCCTGGGGCCCCATGGGACCGGGCCCTTCTCCACCCTGGGGCCCTGTGGGAACCGGTCTTTCCCCACCCTGGGGCCCCATGGGACCGGGCCCTTCTGCACCCTGGGGCCCTGTGGGAACCGGTCTTTCCCCACCCTGGGGCCCTGTGGGACTCTTTGGTGCTCTATGTGAGTGAACTGCCCCCAACCATGATGCCCTGTTTGGGATATATGATAAGTGCCTGCAATCTGCTGTACATTTGAATATGGGACCATTTAGCCAACAGAGACCAATTTGGAACGAATCCACACAGACTAAGCAGCAATCTGGGTAGAGAAAGCTGACAGGGGATTGAAATGTCAAAAACCTGAATCTGGACAGAGTGGATAGGGAGAAACTATTCCATTGATGGAAAGCTCAAGAACCAGAGGGCACAAATTTAAGGTAAATCAAATAACCTACCCCCCATCCCTAAACTTTCTTCTCAGCCCTCCCTCTCCCTTCCACTCCTCCCAGCCACCTACCGTATTCCTTCTTCCCCTTGACCAACCGGATCATACCCTCTACTAGTCTTCAGCTGTCCTCACATCACCACCCCGCGCCCACCACCCCCTTTATCTGCAGTTCCCCCTACACCCACACCCCAGTCCTGAAGAAGGGTTACTCCTGAAACGTTAACTTATCCACCTGCTGATGCTGCCTGCCTTGCTGTGTTCCCCCAGCCTCCTGCCTGTCCCTCCTGATGCTGCCTGCCTTGCTGTGTTCCCCCAGCCTCCTGTCTGTCCCTCCTGATGCTGCCTGCCTTGCTGTGTTCCCCCAGCCTCCTGCCTGTCCCTCCTGATGCTGCCTGCCTTGCTGTGTTCCCCCAGCCTCCTGCCTGTCCCTCCTGATGCTGCCTGCCTTGCTGTGTTCCCCCAGCCTCCTGCCTGTCCCTCCTGATGCTGCCTGCCTTGCTGTGTTCCCCCAGCCTCCTGCCTGTCCCTCCTGATGCTGCCTGCCTTGCTGTGTTCCCGCAGCCTCCTGCCTGTCCCTCCTGATGCTGCCTGCCTTGCTGTGTTCCCCCAGCCTCCTGCCTGTCCCTCCTGATGCTGCCTGCCTTGCTGTGTTCCCGCAGCCTCCTGCCTGTCCCTCCTGATGCTGCCTGCCTTGCTGTGTTCCCCCAGCCTCCTGCCTGTCCCTCCTGATGCTGCCTGCCTTGCTGTGTTCCCCCAGCCTCCTGCCTATCTTGGATTCCAGCATCTGCAGTTTGTTTGCCTCAAAAGAAGCAATGGCAATGTGAGGAAAAACATTTTTCATAAGGTGAGTGGTTAGTGTATGGAAAGCACTTGAAGTCTAGAATTTTATAGAATAGATGGAGGCCATTTGACCCATTGTGTCTGTACTGGCTCCTGAAAGAGCTACCCTGCCAGCTCACTTCCTGCCCGTGTGATGGAGGCAGGTTTAATTAAGGCATTAAATAGAACTGGATCATTACTTGAAGATGACTAGGCAAGGAAGCAACATGGTAAGTGGTAGTAAGTTAGCTGCTGTTTTGGGGAGCTAGGATAGGAGTGATGGACAGATGGAGAAAGTGAGGTCTGCAGATGCTGGAGATCAGAGCTGAAAATGTGTTGCTGGAAAAGCACAGCAGGTCAGGCAGCATCCAGGGAACAGGAGAATCGATGTTTCGGGCATAAGCCCTTCTTCAGGAATGAGGAAAGTTTGTCCAGCAGGCTAAGATGGACAGATGGCCTCCTCCTGTGCTGTAACCAATTTTTCATTCCCGCTCAGTGTGGAACTGAAACCTGAGGGTTCATGAATGTGCAGGTGACTTTCTGGAGTTCAGTTTCCTAATGACAGCCAGGGAAAGGAGGCAAATGAAGGCAAAATGGACAAAGCCAACTCACACCAAACAGAATCATAAAGTAATGGAGCAAGGAAACAGATTCTTTGGTCCAACTTGTCCACACTGACCAGATATTCCAATCTGACCTAGTCCCATTTGCCAGCATTTAGCCCATATCTCTCTAAATCTTTCCTATTCATATACCCATCCAGATGCCTTTTAAGTGATGAGATGTGGAGGTGCCGGTGTTGAACTGGCGTGGACAAGGTCAGAGGTCACATGATGCTAAGTATGCTATTCTTATCAGGGTGTCTTTCAGCATCTTTAGGTGCCCATCGCATTCTCCTTGTCGGAGTAGATCCTGTGTATTTGCAGGGCTTGTACCTAGGGGATGGCTTCTTTACCACGTTTTGAGTGGAAGCTAGAGAAGTGCAGCGTTGTGAGGTAATCTGTGAGCTTGCGGTAGAATGAGGTATTGAGGTGTCCATCCTTGATGGAGATGAGCGTGTCCAAGAATAAGGAGAAAGTGAGGACTGCAGATGTTGGTGATCAGAGCTGAAAAATGTGTTGCTGGAAAAGCGCAGGAGGTCAGGCAGCATCCAAGGAGCAGGAGAATCAACGTTTCGGGCATATGCCCTTCTTCAGGAATGAGGAGGGTGTGCCAAGCAGGCTAAGATAAAAGGTAGGGAGGAGGGACTTGGGAGAAGGGTGTTGGGAATGCGATAGGTGGAAGGAGGTTAAGGTGAGGGTGATAGGCCGGAGAGGGGGTGGGGGCAGAGAGGTCGGGAAGAAGATTGCAGGTCAAGAAGGCAGTGCTGAGTCTGAGCGTTGGGACTGAGATAAGGTGGGGGGAGGGGAAATGAGAAAGCTGGAGAAATCTGCATTCATCCCTTGTGGTTGGAGGGTTCCTAGACGGAAGATGAGGCGCTCTTCCTCCAGGCGTCGTGTTGCCATGGTCTGGCAATGGTGGCAGCCAAGGACCTGCATGTCCTTGGCGGAGTGGGAGGGGGAGTTAAAGTGTTCAGCCACGGGGCAGTTGGGTTGTTTGTGCAGATGTCCCACAGGTGTTCTCTGAAAGTAGGCTGCCTGTCTCCCCAATGTATAGGAGGCCACATCAGGTGCAGCGGATGCAGTAAATGATGTGTGTGGAGGTGCAGGTGTCCAAGAATAAGGCTGATTCTGAAGAGTAGTCCATGGCAAGTCTGATGGTGGGATGAAATTTGTTGATATCGTTGTGTAGTCGTTGAAGTAATTCCTCGCCATGAGTGCAAAAACAGGATACGATACGATACTTATCAATCACCAGTTCCGACATGCCACAGCAAGAATCTTCAACACCTCCTCAGAAAACTTACACAGGATAATCACCGATAGAGTACCCTTTGTCATCCAGTACTTCCCTGGAGCGGAGAAATGACGCCATGTTCTTTGCAGCCTTCAACACGTCCTCGATGACAACGAACATCGCGCCAAGGTCATCCCTACACCTCTACACAACCGATAAACCTTCAACAAACCATTCTTTGCAGCAAACTACTCAGCCTTCAGGACAACAACCTCACACAACCCTGCCATGGCTATCTTTGTAAGACAGTCCAGATCACTGACACGGATACTACCATTATACATGGGAACACCACCCACCTCATACACAACAGATACTCATTTGACTTGGCCAAGGTGATCTCTCTCACACGCTGCAGTTAAGGATGCCCCAAGGCATGGTATATTGGTGAGACCTGCAGACGCTATAACAATGGATGAATGGACACTATGCAACAATTGCCAGACAGGGATGTTCCCTCCCAGTCGGGGAACAATTCAGCGATCAAGGAGTTCAGCTGCTGATCTTTGGGTAAGCATGCTCCGAGATGGCCTCCGAGACACATAACAATGCAGAATTACCAAGCAGAAACTGATAGCCGAGTTCTGTACCCATGAAGATGACTTCAACTGTAATCTTGGGTTCATGTTGCGCTACGTGAAAATCTGTAAAATGTCGCGTATCTATAAAATCTTTTTTACTATTCTGTTTTGACACCATCACCTTGATAACTTGTTATAATCTCTCTACCTTAATTCATGTGTATAGTTTTGGATTACTCATTACTTTGGTTAGACCCTCAGCATGGAACTCTGATGCCTATCATTTTGTTCCAGCCGAAAGATTGCAGACGCTGTAAATCAGAAACAAAAATAGATGTTGCTGGAAAAGCTCAGCTGGTCTCGTAGCATCTGTGAAGAGAAATCAGAGTTAATGTTTTGGGTCTGGTTAACTTTCTTCAGATTGGTTATTCCAGCCATTTGGTTTGTCTCCAACACCATCTTATTTTTAACGTTGTGCAATTACCTCGCTGTCTCAATTAAACAGATCATAGGCTATCCCTTCACTTTCTACTCAGTTGTTGACACTTTACTCACACCGTCTGACACTTTTGATCACTTTCAAAGATTTGTTAATCAGCCTATCGACACTCTATTTACACCAATTATACTATTTTTTGATCTCTCTGCCTATAAATTCTGTGCTTGTGTGCTTCCCTTCACTTCACCTGACGAAGGAGCAGTGCTTCGAAAGCTTGTGATTTCAAATAAACCTGTTGGACTATAACCTGATGTTGTGTCACTTCTGACTTTTCAAATGTTGTATCTACCTCTACCACTTCCTTCGGTAGCTCATTCCATCCTTTGCATGAAAACGTTGCCCCTTGGGTTATTTTTAAATCTTTACTCCCTCACGTTAAAACTATGTCCTCTAGTTTTGAACTGCTCTCACCCTAGGAAAAAGACCTTGGATTCAGAACTAAGTGTGTTGATGCAGCTGGGAAATCTGTCTTTGTCTCTGTCATATAGTATGCAGTCAACTTTCCTCACCAGAGATAATCATCAGCAGTGCCTCGAGCAACCAAGTAATGAATATCTACACAGTTTGACTGCCCTATGCGATGAACTCTGTCTTCAGCTTGAAAGAGGATCTGCAGAGTCAAAATAAGAGAGGGCAACATATCAAAAAAGGAATGAAATCAGTGGCCCTGAACATCATATCTAAAATCAAACAACTGCCCAGCTGGGAGATACCCAATCCCAGGTACTGAAACTAGACAATGTTCCAGTTATACAACCCATTCAACAGAATGTTTCTCGTCAAACTCAGTATCATTTCCTTCAGAGGTCAGTTTTGAAACGTTATGTCTTTAACTCCCACTCCGGAGACTTGTGCAGCACACCATAAGTAAAATAGGTCTTACATTAAATATTAAATATTGCTGGTTGTTTCCACCTTAGTGTAATTCATTGTTGGGGTGGCATGGTGGCTCAGTGGTTAGCACTACTGCCTCACAGTGTCAGGGACCTTGGTTCAATACCAGGTGACTATTGGTGTGGAGCTTGCACATTTTCCCCATGTCTACGCGGGTTTCCTCCGGTTTCCTCCCATTATCCGAAAATGTGCAGGTTAGGTGAATTGGCCGTGCTAAATTACCCATGGTGTTCAGGGATGTGTAGGTTAGGGGCATCACACTGGGTAAATATAGGATAATAGAGTAAGGGAATGGGTCTGGGTGGGTTACTCTTCGGAGGGTTGGTGTGGGCTTATTGGGCCGAAGGACCTGTTTCCACACTGTAGAGATTCTATGATTCTCTATAAATATAATTAAATACTGTTTCCCATTATTATCCTCCACTACAGCCAAAAGTAAACACTAACGAAAGACAAACGTATGAGGAAATTTATCATATTAAACTATATTTAAAAAACAGATTTAAACTCTCCTTGTTAAACTGAACTCTCACTTACACCAGGGTTCCAGAAAAGTTCAGCAATGATGACCAGATCAGCAGAGGATAAAGTCAAGCCCATATTGGCAGCTGTGATTGACAGCACAGCTACACAGCGTTGCTCAGAAAACTGGAACTGGTCACATAGGGACTGGCGATCGGAGGAGGAAGTGGAGCCATCAATACGGATAAATTTAACTTTCTGCGAACAAAATTAATAATTGTGTTATTCACACTTGGTTTCACAGCACAAGGTCAATCCACACATTATCTGTAAAGTGTGGACCCCAAAACTGAATGAAATATCAAAATTTAAATGATTTAGAAAGATTTGGTCTAATCTTGTGACCTATACCTCTATTAAAGCCAAGGATTCATGTGCTTTTTAACAGCCTTCTTACCTTATCTAGCCACCATTGATGTATGTATATTCCTGGTGATGTCGTTCCACTTTCTTCATTATAATTCATATTACCTGTACTCATTCTTCCTAACAGATCATTTCATTCTTCTCTTTCCTTTCTATGGATTGTTACCTTCTTATAGAGGAGTGGCTGGAGTACTCCATTGATCTTGAGAGAGATGTTGTGAGGAGTTCTCAATTCTTGGCAGGGCCACCCATTCTGATAAAGTCAGAGGGAGGAAGCAAAGTGCAACCTAGTACAATGCCTCAACAATAAGTCAGCAAAAATAATTTATGCGATATTAACGGTTGCAATTGCAGCTGAAGGATGCAGCAGTCGACAGAACTCCAATCATTAATGTTACCCTGCCACTGGTACTGGGTCTCTCACAGTGGCACACACACACACATAACACTGATGAGGTGTTGGATTGAGAGATCTGGAAGTTCCTAGGTACAGACAGTCAATAGATGGTGGAGTTTGTTCCACTCTTGGAATAGGAACAGGAGAGCATACAGCAGCTTACTTACAGACAACCCTCTTCAGGATTCACTGTGCTCACCCCAATGGGGGAATAGGTTAGAAAAGGTGCCCTAAAATGTTTGTTCAGTCACCAACTTGGCTGGAAAACTGCATCCAGTGGGCTCCTCTACCTGTGGTCTGAACACCAAAGTCAAAGTCAAACTCAAACTCAATCTCGGAACCTGGAATATATGAACCCTCATGGACAATGAGCAAAACAATAGTCCAGAACAAAGAACTGAGGCACTTCAACATTTACTTCGCTGACCTGGAGGCGACTCAAAGAGAAGGTGAAGGTCAGCTGATGGAAAAAGGTGCTGTTTACACTTTATTTGAGAGGAGAACCAGAGGATCAACCCAGGAAGCATGAATTTGGATTTGCTTTTAAGAACAAACTTGTCAATTGACTCTCAGAAGTCCCTGTTGGCATCAACGATCACCTCATGACTGTCTGTCTACAATGTGCCACAAACCAGCAGGCAACAGTTGTGATTGCCTCTGCTCCAAACCTTTATGTCACAGAGGAGTCCAAAGAATGCTACTCCATATCGTCAACACCATATTCACCAACATCCCTAATGAAGATAAAATTATCCTTCTTGAAGACTTTAATGCAAGTGTTGGAAAGGAGGTCTAACTCTGGAAAGGCCCCATCCGAAAGGAAGAATCATCTGCTACAATAAACTATTCTGCCAAAAAGACAAGTTCACAACTTCTTGGAAGCATTAATGATCAAAGCACTACCACATGGTCAATTATAAATCACACAATGCCAGGTTATAGTCCAACAGGTTTATTTGGAAGTACTAGGTTTTGGAGTGCTACCTGGTCAACAACACGTTCAATTATATCATCCCTCAATCCTAAGATCCAAAGAATGTCCTCATTACCAAAGCAATGACCAGTGCAGATGACTGCTGGTCAGACGACCAGTTATCTGCTCCTCAGTGTCTATCAAATGCCACCAGAAGCAGCTGAAGATAACAGAACAGTTCAGAAAAGTGGGCGGCACGGTGGCACAGTGGTTAGCACTGCTGCCTCGCAGCGCCAGAGACCCAGGTTCAATTCCCGACTCAGGCGACTGACTGTGTGGAGTTTGCACGTTCTCCCCGTGTCTGCGTGGGTTTCCTCCGGGTGCTCCGGTTTCCTCCCACAGTCCAAAGATGTGCAGGTTAGGTGAATTGGCCATACTAAATTGCCCGTAGTGTTAGGTAAGGGGTAAATGTAGGGGTATGGGTGGGTTTCGCTTCGGCGGGTCGGTGTGGACTTGTTGGGCCGAAGGGCCTGTTTCCACACTGTAATCTAATCTAATCTAATCTAATCTAATCTAATCTAAAAAAGGAGTTCTGAAAAGAGTTACTGGACCCAAAGCATTAATCTTGCTTTCTCTCCACAGATGCTGCCAGACCTGCCAAGTTTTTCCAGCAATTGGTTTCATTTTTGTTCAGAAAAAGGCACTGCATTGAGAGACATCAAAGCAGACCAGTGAACTTCCACCAATGTCTTTACCAAAATCTCCAGAGAGTTCATTTTAATGGAGTGGAGGAAATCTGGAAAGAGCTGAAGACAGCCATCATCTTTTGCTATGAAGAAACCAATGGACACAAGACCAGAAAATATTAAGACCACTTTGACGAGAATGACCACATCATTAAAGACCTCGTTGACAAGAAAAGGAAAACTCTCTGAGCCTAGCAAAACAACCATCACCAGCAAGGCAAAGAGAGAACTCACCAAACAGCAAAAGGTGGAGTTACAAAGAAAACCGAGGAAAATCAAGAACCAACGGTGGACTGAGAAAGCTAAGGAGCTGCAACTCATTGCTGACAAGCTCTACACTCTGGGTTTCTTCAGTGTCACCAAGTCGATCTATCCAACACCTGTGGCCTCAATCTGATGAGGTAAAAACAATGACTGCAGATGCTGGAAACCAGATTCTGGATTAGTGGTGCTGGAAGAGCACAGCAGTTCAGGCAGCATCCAAGGAGCAGTACTGATCCTCGGATGCTGCCTGAACTGCTGTGCTCTTCCAGCACCACTAATCCTCAATCTGATGAGGAGGAATCTTTTGAGAGACAGAGTAAACATCAACCTCCAATGGAGAGAACACTTCAAAGAGCCACAACACAAGTGTCAATAAGGCAAATGTGAGGAAGTTCTCTAACTCTCCATTAAGGTGATCTTGGATTCCCATCTAGTGTAGCAGAAGCATCCATTAGACATTTGAAGAATGGATAAACCACATGAGTAGATGGGATTTCAGTGGAGATTTTCAAAATTGGAAGGGCAAAGCTCAATCATCTCCATTAACTGTTCTAGGACAAAGAATGTTTTTTTAAAATTCTTCCTGCTGAAGTGCAAAATCTCACATTTTTTCTACATTTCAATCCATTTGCCAAGTTTTTGCCCACTTGCTTGTCAAGATCCCTCTGCAGATTATTTGTGTCATCCATAAACTTGACAATAGTAATTCGCTTTCCCCATCTGAGTCATTCAAATATATTGTACATAATGGTGGTCCCAGCACTGATCCCTGTGGCTCTCCACTAGTTACAGGTCACCAGCCTGTCTACATATCCCAATTCTATGAGTTCTATTTAGCTAATCAACCCTCTATCCATGCTAATTTATTATTTCCAATACTAAGGCTGTCATCTTATTAAGTGGCCTAATGTGTGGAACCTTATCAAATGCCTTCTGGATTCGGCAAGATGGCGGCGATTCTGTAGGACAGCTCTGCCTAACAGCCAAGGCATACTGGTGTTTTTTGCCATCCCTGGCCAACTTATGTGGTGGAAATATTAGTTTAAAACCTTATAGAACACATATTTGTTAATATTTGGGAGTGGGAGAGATGCCAAAGGGAAAAGGAGCAAGCAAACAGCAGTAGGGAGGACACTCCCCTGTAGCACCTACAACACCAGAGACTGCAGCAGCAGCAGCCTCTCCCGAACCCCCCGGGGACCTGACAGACTCACAGGAATTGGCTGCGGTGATGGAGAGACTTATCTTGAAAGTTGCGGCTGCGATTGAGGAAATCTGTGGGGAGATTCATGCCCATGTCCAACCAATTGCATCCATGTTGCAGAAGCATGAGCAGGAGATCCTCTCCTCGGGGAGAGGCTGGAGGAGGTGGAGGGTCGAACTAAGGCCTTGGAAGCTGCAATGGAGTCCTCAACCAGTCGGATCCACGTGCTGCAGCGAGAGGTGCAGGTCTTGCAAAACCATATCGACGACCGCGAAAATAGAGGTCGGATCTCCGAATTGTCGGGCTCCCTGAAGGTTAGAGATTTCATCCAGAAGAAGAGTGCGAGCAGCAGCGGAGGTAAGATGAACTCGGAAGACTGCAGCTAAGGTAAGGCAGTTTTTATTTTAAAATTACTTACCGGTAGCGGACAGTGGTGTTTTCCCTTTCACAGAAGGAGCGGGAGCAGCGGAGGAAGTGACGAGGACCAAAGGGGCAGCCGGGAAGGAAAGCAATGACCATTATATATCAGCAAGACGGCTAAACCTGAGACTCTACTACTGTTGAGTTTCCCACTCGCCCTCCTCCTCTAACCTAGTTAATAAGGTAAGGTTCATTCTAAACTTCCTCTATTGAATATAAATTTGTTATTAATTTTATAGCAACTTGAACTAAGCTTTCCAATTTAGTATTGAGTGGGTGTTCAGATAAGAGCTGAAAATGTGTTGCTGGAAAAGCGCAGCAGGTCAGGCAGCATCCAAGGAGCAGGAGAATCGACGTTTCAGGCATGAGCCCTTCTTCAGGAATGAGGAAAGTGTGTCCAGCAGGCTAAGATAAAAGGTAGGGTGTTCAGATAAGCCGGGTATGGATGCTAGGGCAGTTGCTTGCTCCTCCTGCAGAATGTGGCAGGTGGGAGACATGGCACACGTCTCCGCTGGCTACATCTGCGGGAAGTGCACCCAACTCCAGCTCCTTGAAAACCGTGTTAGGGAATTTGAGCTGGAGCTGGATGAACTACGGATCATTCGGGAGGCTGAGGGGGTAATTGAGAGGAGTTACCAGGAGTTGGTCACTCCTAAGGCTCAGGGCTCGGATAGATGGGTTACAGTTAGGGGGAGGAAAGGAAACAGACAGACAGTGCAGAAGTCCCCTGTGGACATCCCCCTCAGCAATAAGTATACCGTTTTGAATATTGCTGGGGGGGGGATGACCTACCAGAGGAAAACCATAGCAGTCTGGCACTGAGCCTGACACTGTGGCAAAGAAGGGAAGGGGGCAGAATAGAAAAGTACTCGTGGTAGGGGACTCGATAGTTAGGGGAATCGACAGGAGATTTTGTGGTCAGGACCGGGATTCCCGGAAGGTATGTTGCTTCCCTGGTGCCAGGGTCTGGGATGTCTCCGATCGGGTGTATGAGGTTCTGAAAGGGGAGGGCGAACAGCCAGAAATCGTGTTACATATTGGCACTAATGATATAGCCAGGAAAAGGATTGAAGATATAAAAAGTGATTTCAGGGAGTTAGGATGGAAGCTGTAAAGCAGGACGAACAGAGTAGTGTTCTCTAGTTTACTACCGGTGCCATGAGATAGCGAGGCGAGGAACAGGGAGCGGGTGCAGCGTAACACGTGGCTGCGCAGCTGGTGTAGGAGGGAGAGCTTCAGATATGTAGATAATTGGGATGCCTTCTGGGGAAGGTGGGACCTGTACAAGAAGGACGGGTTGCATCTGAACTGGAAGGGGACCAATGTCCTGGGTGGAAGGTTTGCTCGAGTAGTTCGAGAGGGTTTAAACTAGTATGGCAGGGGGGTGGGAAGAAGGGCTTATGCCCGAAACGTCGATTCTCCTGTTCCTTGGATGCTGCCTGACCTGCTGCGCTTTTCCAGCAACACATTTTCAGCTCTGATCTCCAGCATCTGCAGTCCTCACTTAATCCTCCAATATTGATTGGAACCTCCTTCGAGCAGAAGATTTCAATGGAGCTGTTTTTGTAAGGGGTGTTCAGGAGCGTTTCCTAACTCAGTATGTTGACAGACCGACGAGGGGAGAGGCCATTCTAAACTTGGTGCTCGGAAACGAGCCAGGGCAGGTATCAGATCTTGTGGTGGGAGAGCATTTTGGTGATGGTGACCAAAACTGCCTCACATTCTACATAGCTATGGAGAAGGAGAGGATTAGGCAAAATGGGAGGATATTTAATTGGGGAAGAGGAAACTATGATGCGATTAGACATGAGTTAGGAAGCATGGATTGGGAGCAATTGTTCCATGGTAAAGGCACTATAGACATGTGGAGGTTGTTTAAGGAACAGTTGTTGCAAGTGATGAATAAATATGTCCCTCTGAGACAGGCAAGAAGTGGTAAGATAAAGGAACCTTGGATGACGAGAGGGGTGGAGCTTCTCGTCAAAAGGAAAAAGATAGCTTACATAAGGTGGAGGAAGCTAGGGTCAAGCTCAGCTCTACAGGATTACAGGCAGGCGAGGAAGGAACTCAAAAATGGTCTGAGGAGAGCCAGGAGGGGGCACGAGAAAGGCTTGGCAGAACGGATTAGGGAGAACTCAAAGGCATTTTACATTTATGTGAGGAATAAGAGAATGGTCAAAGAAAGAGTAGGGCCAATCAGGGATAGCATAGGGAATTTGTGTGTGGAGTCTGAGGAGGTAAGGTAATGAGTTTTTTGCTTCTGTCTTTACAAAAGAAGCGAACTTTGTAGTGAATGAAACCCTTGAAGAGCAGGTGTGCATGCTGGAATAGATAGAGATAGAGGAAGCTGATGTGCTGAATATTTTGTCAAACATTAAGGTTGACAAGTCGCCAGGCCCAGACCAGATTTGTCCTTGGCTGCTTTGGGAAACGAGAAATGCAATTGCTTCACCACCTGCGAAGTTCTTTGCATCCGCGCTCTCCACTGGAGTCATACCTGAGGACTGGAGAGAGGCAAATGTAATTCCTCTCTTCAAGAAAGGAAATAGGGAAATCCCCGGCAATTACAGGCCAGTCAGTCTCACGTCTGTCGTCTGCAAGGTGTTAGAAAGGATTCTGAGAGATAGGATTTATGACCATCTGGAAGAGCATGGCTTGATTAAATGCAGTCAACACGGCTTTGTGAGGGGCAGGTCATGCCTCACAAACCTTATTGAGTTCTTTGAGGATGTGACTAGAAAAGTTGATGAGGGTCGACCTGTGGATGTGGTGTATATGGACTTCAGCAAGGCATTTGATAAGGTTCCCCATGGTAGGCTCATTCAGAAGGTCAGGAGGAATGGGATACAGGGGAACTTAGCTGTCTGGATACAGAATTGGCTGGCCAACAGAAGACAGCGAGTGGTAGTAGAAGGAAAATATTCTGCCTGGAAGTCTGTGGTGAGTGGTGTTCCACAGGGCTCTGTCCTTGGGCCTCTGTTTTAATTTTTTTTAATGACTTGGATGAGGTGATTGAAGGATGGGTCAGCAAGTTTGCAGACGACACAAAGGTTGGAGGTGTCGTTGACAGCATAGAGGGCTGTTGTAGGCTGCAGCGGGACATTGACAGGATGCAGAAGATGGGCTGAGAGGTGGCAGATGGAGTTCAACCTGGATAAATTCGAGGTGATGCATTTTGGAAGGTCGAATTTGAAAGCTGAGTACAGGATTAAGGATAGGATTCTTGGCAGTGTGGAGGAACAGAGGGATCTTGGTGTGCAGGTACATAGATCCCTTAAAACGGCCACCCAAGTGGACAGGGTTGTAAAGAAAGCATATGGTGTTTTGGCTTTCATTAACAGGGGTATTGAGTTTAAGAGTCGTGAGATCTTGTTACAGCTCTATAAAACTTTGGTTAGACCGCACTTGAAATACTGCGTCCAGTTCTGGTCACCCTATTATAGGAAAGATGTGGATGCTTTGGAGAGGGTTCAGTGCTGCTTGGACTGGAGGGCTTATCTTATGAAGAGGGGTTGACTGAGCTCGGACTTTTTTCATTGGAGAAAAGGAGGAGGAGAGGGGACCTAATTGAGGTATACAAGACAATGAGAGGCATGGGTAGAGTCGATAGCCAGAGACTATTTCCTAGGGCAGAAATGGCTAACATGAGGGGTCATAGTTTTAAGCTGGTTGGAGGAAAGTATAGAGGGGATGTCAGAGGTGGGTTCTTTACACAGAGTTGGAATGCGTTACCAGCAGCAGTTGTGGAAGCAAGGTCATTGGGGACATTTAAGAGACTGCTGGACATGCATATGGTCACAGAAATTTTGAGGGTGCATACATGAGGATCAATGGTCGGCACAACATCGTGGGCTGAAGGGCCTGTTCTGTGCTGTACTGTTCTATGTTCTATATCTATAGAAAGCTTTAGGGATCTCCTTTGTTCTATTTCTTAAAGACTGTTCGTGTCCTCTCTTTGCTCTTCTTAACTCTCTTTAAATCGTTCCCAGCTGATCTGTAACGCTCCATCGCTTCATCTGTACCATCTTGCCTCATCAACATATAAGCCTTCTTCTTCTTCTTAACGAGAGATGTAATTTCTGCAGAAAACCACGGTTCCCTTACCTTATCACTTCCTCTCTGCCTTGACAGGGACATACCTATCAAGGAAACGCAATATCTGTTCCTTAAACCAGCTCCACATTTCGATTGTCTGCATCCCATGCATTTTGCTACCCCATTCTATGCATCCTAATTCTTGCCTAATTGCATTACAATTGCCTTTGCCCCTTCGATAACTCTTGACCTGGGGCAATGTACCTATCCCTTTCCATCGCTAAACTAAACGTATCTGAATTATGGTCACTCTCTCCAAAGTGCTCACCTACAACTAAATCAAACACCTGGCCTGGTTCATTACCAAGCACCAGATCCAGTGTGGCCTCCCCTCTTGTCGGTCCTTCGACATATTGTGTCAGGAAACCCTCCCGTACACAACCTGATCCAACCGACGTAGTAGAGCTATAATATTTCCAGTCAATGTTGGGGAAGTTAAAGTCCCCCATAATGACCACCCTGTTCCTTTCACTCCTACTCAGAATAATTTTGCTAATCCTCTCTTCCACCTCCCTGGAACTCTGTGGAGGCCTATAAAAAATCTCCAAGCAGTCTGACCTCTCCACTCCTGTTTCTAACCTTAGCCCACACTACCTCAGTAGACGAGTCCTCATCAAAAATTCTCTCAGCCACCTTTATACTATCTTTGACTAACAAGGCCACGCCTCCCCCTCTTTTATCGCCTTGCCTGTTTTTAATGAAAGGTCTACACCCTGGAACCTGCAACATCCATTCCTCACCCTGCTCTATCCATGTCTCCGAAATGATCACAACATCAAAGTCCCAGGTACCTATCCATGCTGCAAGCTCACCTACCTTATTTCGGATACTTCGGGCGTTGAAGTAGACACACTTCAAACCAGTTTGCTGTCTGCCAGCACATTCCTGTGACCCTAAAATCCTGTCCCTGTCCTCCCTACTCTCATCCTCCTGTGCACTGCAACTTCACTTCAGGTTCCCATCCCTCTGCTGAGCTAGTTTAAACCCTCCCGAATAGCACCAGCAAATTTCTCACCCAAGATATTAGTACCCTCTGGTTCAAGTGAAGACCGTCCTGTCTGTACAAGTCCCACCTTCCCCAGAATGAGCCCCAATTATCCAAAAACCTGAAACCCTCCCTCCTGCACCATCCTTGCAGCCATGTGTTCAGCTGATAAATCTCCCTATTCCTTGCCTCGCTATCATGTGGCACAGGTAACAAACCAGAGATAACTGTGTGCGTGCTAGCTCTCAGCTTCCACCCTAGCTCCACGAAATCCTGCCTTCCATCCCTATCCCTCCTTCTACCTATTTCGTTGGTACCTACATGGACAACGACTTGAGGCTGGTCACCCTCTCCCTTCAGGACTCCAAAGATACAATCCGAGACATCACAGTCTCTGGCACCTGGGAGGCAACACACCAACCATGAGTCTCGTTCTTTCCCAAAAAACTTTCTATCGGAGCCTCTAACATGATGTTGCCTGGACTGGAGGACATTTCTTATGAAGGAAGGTCGAGGGAGCTTAGGCTTTTCACATTGGAGTGAAGGAGAATGAGATGTGACTTAATAGAGGTATACAAGATGATGAGAGGAATAGATAGAGCAGATAGCCAGATACTTTTTCCCAGGGCAGGAATGTCTATCATGAGGGGTCATAATTTTAAGGTGATTGGAGGAGGTTTTAGGGGAGATGTCAAAGGTAGGTTCTTTTCACAGAGAGTGGTGGGTGTGTGGAATGCACTGCCAGCAGTGGGAGTAGAGTCAGATACATTTTGGGAGGCCTTAAAAGAGAAGGATTTACACAAAGTCAGATACATTAGGAACATTTAAGCGACTCTTAGATAGTCACATGGATGATAGTAAAGTGAAGGATATGTGGGTGAGTTTGATCTTAAAAGTAGAATAAAAGGTAGGCAAAACATTGCGGGCCGAACGGCCTGTACTGTGCTATGCTCCCTTGCACACTATTTCCACACACATTTTTTTCCACAATAAATAATCTTCAAATGCCCTCTTGAATGTTTCAATTAAACCTTACTCCCCTACGCTTGCAGGTAGTATATTCCATACCTTAACTACTCACTGTGTGAAAAAGTTTTTAATCTTACCATCATTGCTTCTTTTGCAGCTCACTTTTTAAAATTCTACTCCCTCTTGTTCTTTATCCTTTTTCAAATGGGACCAGTTTCTCCATGTTTACTCCATACAGCCTACTGATGATTTGGAAAACCTTTTCTTTCTATTTATTTCCAGGATGAGGGTGTTGCTGACTAGGCCAGCATTTATTGCCCATCCCTAATTGCCCAAAGGGCAGTTAAGAATCAACTGTATTGCTGTGGGTCTGGACTTTCATGTGGGCCAAACTAGGAAAGGATAGCAGTTTCCCTCCCTAAAGAGCGTCAGATCTCCTCTCAGCTGCCGTCCTTCCAAGGAGAACAGTCCCAACTTCTGCAATCTGTTTTCATAAATTTTCTCATTCCTGGAACCATTCTTATAAATTGTTTCTGCACTTTCTTCGACGCACTCAGTTTTCCTACAATGTGGCACCTACAACTGTCTAAAACAGACGGTATAAATACAGAATAAATGATGGTTTTCCCTTAGATTCGTATTCTTGCAAGTTATCATGATGAGTGCAAGACCAAAAGCTTTGATAAAATGTCTTTTATCAGCAATACTTGACACTTCCATCAATTGAAATGATATTATCAAGAAAAGCACTGGCCTAAATAGCAATAGAATTCAGCTGACTACGCAGGATATCTAAGTTTCAGGAAACATAGATATCCTGTAATTAATTAAATTGTCTGAAATAAAGTTATATTTTATCAAAAACATTAAAAATAGCTCAGCCAGTCAGGCATGAGATGATTTTTGTCTTCTATTTTAATCATATACCATACACCTGTGTGATATGTTTCATATTCGAAATGAAAGACTTTGGAGTTGGAGGTAAGTGTCCTAAGAACATACCGAATTGGAAGAAAGTATGTGAAGAACAAAATGGCCACTGATGAAAAGAAAAACTATCAGTTCAGTGTAGATATTTGACTACTTGAAAAAGTGACTGAAGTAACATCTCTAGGTTGTATTTCTTGAGCAAGCTGTGTCTGAAAGACTTCAAAACCAGCTGAAAGAGGTTAGTGGCTTGACCATATGAGCCAGAACATCAGAACTCTGTAACATTCTATACTTTACCCTTTTGCTTTCAAGCATATTCCATTGGCCTCTGTGTTATTTTGAAAAAGCCAATGTCTGCAAAAAAAAAAGCTTTTTTTCTCTCTCCTGAGGGGAAAGAGAGAAAATGTATTCTTTTTCAATTTATTCCTAAAAATGTGGGGGCTCTATCAGCATTTATTACCTGACTTCAGTTGCCCCAGAGAATGGTTAAACTGAATTCTCAAACCACAGTTGTCTATGTGCTGTCGGTGCACCACAAAACCTTTAGGAAGGAAGTTGTCAGATTTTGACCCAGGTACCACTGCAGGAATGTCAATATATTTTCAGGTTAGGATGGTGATGGGCTTGGACAGGGACTTGCAGGTGGCAGCACCTGCTGCCCTTGTCCTTCTAGATGGAAGGCGCTTTCTAAGCAGCACTGTTGATATTTATGGGTTGATCAACCTTTGTACTTCTGCATTACCAGCTGTGCATATGAATCAATCTTCATTAAATATGTTTTGTTTCAAAGTTTGTGAGAAGATTTGTAGCTCGGGTGCTTGTTGTTGTAGTTCTGTTCGCCGAGCTGGGAATTTGTGTTGCAGATGTTCGTCTCTGTCTAGATGACATTCTCAGTGCTTGGGAGCCTACTGTGAAGCTTCACAGGAGACTCCCAAGCACTGAGGATGTCATCAAGACAGGGGACGAAACGTCTGCAACACAAATTCCCAGCTCGGCGAACAGAACCACAACAATGTTTTGTTTCAATAATAAACACATCATGCTGCCTGGATTACAGGGCATGAGCTAGAAAAACTCCTGAGCAGTGGAAGCTAGGGGGAGTCATACTAAAAGTCCATAAAATTATAAGATGCATAGATAGGGTCGATAGTCAGTATCTTTTTCCGAGAGTTAATATATCTAATACTAGGGGGCAAGCATTTAAGGTGGTGGTGGTTTTGGGGGGGGGGGGGGGGGGGGGGGGGGGGGGGGGAAGAGGAAGCAGGGAAGATGTGAGGGGCAATGGAGTTCAATGGAGATATGAGGGGCAAGTTGTCTCCACATAGTGTGGTAGGGGTCTTTGTGAAGGCAGATATAATGGAGCATTAAAGTGACTAGTGAGTTTTGAGAAGATTTGTAGCGGTTTTGGATGTAGGTTTGCTCTCTGAGTTGGAAGCTTCATTTTCAGATGTTTCGTCACCATACTAGGTACCATCAGTGAACCTTTAAATGAAGCACTGGTGTATATGTTTGAGTTTCCTATGGTTGGTGACATCATGCCTTATGGTGATGCCATTACCTGTTCGTTTGCTCTCCCCCCCGGGATAAATGGGTTCCAAGTCAGTGTGTTTGTTGATAGAGTTCCGGTTGGAATGTTATGCTTCTGCATTGGACAAACAGGCAGAAAACTAGCCACCCAGATACATGAACATCAACTAGCCACAAAATGACATGATCCACTCTCACTAGTATGCTTATAAACAGATGAGGAAGGACACCATTTCGACTGGGACAACACATCCATCCTAGGACAAGCCAAACAGAAACACACACGAGAATTCCTAGAAGCATGGCATTTCAACCAGAACTCTGTCAACAAATACATTGACTTGGATACATAGAAAGTGGGCTACATCATCAGTGCTTCATTCGGAGGATCGTTGAAGATGTTACCTGGTATACTGACGAAACGTCTGAAAACAAACCTTTCAGCTCAGCGAGCAAACCTACATCCATTTAACTGACTTTTAGATAAGTACATGAATATGCAAATAATGGAGGGCTATGGACCAAGGGAAGACAGAAGGAATCAGTTTACTTTGGCACCATGTTCATCACAACATTGTGGGCCAAGGCACCTGTTCCTGTTGTGTACTGTTCTATTCTATATTCTAATTGAACAGATATTTTTCATCTGTCATCACTGCAGAGAATTTAATTACCATCTCAGAAATCATTGAGAAACAGAATTTGGAAGGAATCAAGGAGCTAAAAACAACGATGTGTTCCCTGATACTTTGTTTATAAACTTTTTCCTCTTCAACAATATTTTTTTCCAATAATTTTCTTTTACAATTTTATGTTTGTTAGGTGTGTAATACTCTTTATTTAAAATTTAATTCAGAGATTTCACTGTAACTGCGCATGCTCCAGGGTTCCAGAAAAAGCAACTGGGAAAAGCTACACCATCACAATTTTGTCAGATCTCTGCACTTCTGATCCTTTTGTGAATTTCCAATTTTAATCATGTCACCACAAGCAGCCTCACCCTCACTTGCTTGGGCCCCACGCTCTTGAATTTCTTTCTTTCACCTCTCTACCTCGCTTTTCTCCTTTGGGATGTTCCTTACTTTGACCAAGTCTTTCATCATCTTATTGAATAATTTCCTCTGTGGCTTGGCATCATACTAAAAATTACAGATTGGTTGCAGTACAGAGTTTGGTCATGACTGTACTAGCTCTCTGAATATATAATTCACCTAGTGTTTAGCATTGTTGAACACTAAGGGAATCAAGGAATTTGTGGACAAGGTGCAAAAGCAGAGGGGACACAGTTGTCCAGCCAAGATCTTATTCATGGTGGAGGTGATTGAGAGACTAAATGGCTTCCGTTGACAGTTATTTTGTCATTGTTCTCTCTTCATTACCCAGTAGGGATGGTTCATGACTCACATAATCACTAGCAATGGATTCTCTTCCCATTCCTACATTCTAAGGAGAAATTACTAAGAGTGAAATTATTAATCACCCTTAATAATTTCTCCTTTGAATCCTCCAACTTCCTCCAGCTGAAAGGAATAGCCATGGGCACCTGAATGGGCCCCAGCTATGCCTATCTCTTAGTCAGCTACGTGGAACAGTCCATCTTCCGCAATTACACCGACACCGTTCCCTACCTTTTCCTCCACTACACTGATGACCATATCGGCACCACCTCGTGCTCCCACGAAGAGGTTGAACTGTTCAACTTCACCAACACATTCCACCCTGACCTTACGTTCACCTGGACCATCTCAGACACCGCTCTCCTCTCCCTGGACCTCTCCATCTCCACCAACGGTAACCAACTCAACATGGACATCTTCTACAAACCCACACCTCCTCCCACCCTGCATCCTGTAAAAACGCTATCGCTTATTCCTAATTCCTCCACCTTTGTTACATCTGCTCCTAGGGAGGATCAGTTCCACCATAGAACACATCAGATGGCCTCCTTCTTTAAAGATCGCAATTTCCCCTCCCAAGTAGTTGATGGTGCCCTCCAGTACATCTCAAACACTTCCCGCATCTCCGCCCTCAGACACCATCCGTCCAACCGCAATAAAGGAAGGTCGTCCAACCTTCCACCCCACCAACCTCCATATACATCGCATCATCCTCAGCCATTTCCACCTTCTACAAATAGACTCCACCACCAGGGATATATTTCCCTACTCACCCCTATCCGCTTTCTGCAAGACCATTTCCTCCATGACTCCCTTGTCAGGTCCATGCCACCACAACTCACCTTCCCCTGCCACCACAGGAATTGCAAAACCTGTGCCCACAGCTCCATCCAAGGCCCCAAAGGAGCCTTCCACATCCATCAAAGTTTCACCTGCAATTCCACATGTTATTTATTGTATCCATTGCTCCCAATACTGGTCTCCTCTACATTGGGGAGACAGGACGCCTACTTGCAGAGCGCTTCAGAGAACATCTCCAGGACAGCCACACCAACCAACCCCATCGCCCTGTGGCCAAAGTCCCCCTCCTAGTCTGCCAAGTACATGCAGATTCTGGGCCTCCTCAATCACACACCCTAACCACCCAACACCAGGAGAAAGAACGCCTCATCTTCTGCCTTGGGACCCTCCAACCACACGGCATCACTGCGGACTTCACTAGTTTCCTCATTTCTCCTCCCCCCATCTTGTCCCAGTTCCAACCCAGCACCGGTCTCATGATCTGTCCTACCTATCCATCTTCCTTCCCACCTATCTGCACTATCCTCCCCTCTGACCTATCACCATTACCCCCACCTCCATCTACCTATCACACTCTCAGCTGCCTTCCCCCAGACCCACCCCCCTCTCATTTATCTCACCCTCACCTCGGCTCACACGTTTCATTCCTGATGAAGAGCTCTTGCCTGAAACATCGATTCTCCTGCTCCTTGGATGCTGCCTGACCTGATGTGTTTTTCCAGCACCAAACTCTCAATAATGATGTAAAAACAATGACTGCAGATGCTGGAAACCAGATTCTGGATCAGTGGTGCTGGAAGAGCACAGTAGTTCAGGCAGCATCCGAGGACAGGCAAAATCCTGTCCTCGGATGCTGCCTGAACTGCTGTGCTCTTCCAGCACCACTGATCCAGAATCTCAATAATGATGTCATATTCATACCACCATTGAGACCAGTAAAATGACGAGTTTCGCGCCTGATTCAGTTCATTTGCTGCTGAGAAAACTGAATGGGGAGGGTGAATGTGTGGAAGACTTATGAAAAATTCATATTATGCCCATCCCTAATTGTCCTGGCAAAGGGAGCAGTGAGCGGATTTCTTCAACTGTGGTAGTCCTTGGGATGAACGGACACCCACACTAGTTAGGAAGGCAGTTCCTGGATTTTGACAAACAACACTTAATGAACTGCAAAGTTTTTTTTTGTTTTTTTAGATTACATTAGTGTGGAAACAGGCCCTTCGGCCCAACAAGTCCACACCGACCCGCCGAAGCGCAACCCACCCATACCCCTACATTTACCCCTTACCTAACACTACGGGCAATTTAGCATAGCCAATTCACCTGACCTGCACATCTTTGGACTGTGGGAGGAAACCAGAGCACCCGGAGGAAACCCACGCAGACACGGGGAGAATGTGCAAACTCCACACAGTCAGTCGCCTGAGGCGGGAAATGAACCCGGGTCTCTGGCGCTGTGAGGCAGCAGTGCTAACCACTGTGCCACCGTGCCGCCCACAGGAATTGCAAAACCTGTGCCCACACCTCCATCCAAGGCCCCAAGGAGCCTTCCACATCCAACAAAGTTTCACCTGCAAACCAGAAGACAAGGGAGGCGCGGTGATAGTTTGGCGCAGCTATCTTTGCATTGCTGAGGCTAAACGCCAGCTTGCGGACACCACCTCCTAGTGCCCCTTGACCATGACCCCACCTCCCACCACCAAACCATCATCTCCCAGACCATCCATAACCTCATCACCTCAGGGGATCTTCCATCCACCGCCTCCAACCTCATAGTCCCACAACCCCGCACCGCCCGTTTCTACCTCCTGCCCAAAACCCACAAAACCTGACTGCTACCGGCCGATGCACTGTCTCAGCCTGCTCCTGCCCCACCGAACTCATCTCTGCATACCTCGACACAGTCCTGTCCCCCTTAGTCCAAGAACTTCCACCTACGTTCGGGACACCACCCACGCCCTCCACCTCCTCCATGATTTTCGCTTCCCCAGCCCCCAAAGTCTTATCTTCACCGTGGACATCCAGTCCCTATACACCTCCATCCCCCATCACGAAGGACTCAAAGCCCTCCGCATCTTCCTTTCCCGCCGACCAGTACCCTTCCACTGACACCCTGCTTCGACTGACTGAACTAGTCCTCACCCTGAACAACTTCTCCTTCCAATCCTCCCACTTCCTCCAAACCAAAGGAGTAGCCATAGGCACCCGCATGGGCCCCAGCTATGCCTGCCTCTTCGTAGGATATGTGGAACAGTCCATCTTCCACAGCTACACTGGCACCACCCCCCACCTTTTCCTCTGCTACATCGATGACTGTATCGGCGCTACCTCGTGCTCCCACGAGGAGGTTGAACAGTTCATCCACTTTACTAACACCTTCCACCCCGACCTCAAATTTACCTGGACCGTCTCAGACTCCTCCCTCCCCTTCCTAGACCTCTCCATTTCTATCTCGGGCGACCGACTCAACACGGACATTTACTATAAGCCGACCAACTTCCACAGCTACCTAGATTACACCTCCTCCCACCCTGCCCCTGTAAAAACGCCATCCCATATTCCCAATTCCTTCGCCTCCGCCGCATCTGCTCCCAGGAGGACCAATTCCAATACTGAACAACCCAGATGGCCTCCTTCTTCATAATCCCACTGCTTATCTGCCATCCTTACTTAGTCTGGCCTGCATGTGACTCCAGCCCACAGGTGACTCTTAACTCAACCAGTTTATCTCACTAATTCTATTGAGTCCAGTTTTTCTATAGTTCCTTGACGCAAAACTTGGTTAAATGCTACCCTGACACAGAAGCAGTCACTGCCAAATCCCTTCTAGATTCACTTTTCGTTCATTACTAAGAGACTGCAATACTATTAGAAGGTCAGTGCCAAGGGTGTACTGCACTATCAGAAGGTCAGTACTGAGGGAGTCCTGCACTATCACAGGGTCAGTATTGAGGGTGTGTTGCACTGCTGCAGGGTCAATACTGAGGGAGTGCTATGCTTGTGAATGTATTAGCATTGAAAATGAGCAGAGTGCTTGTATTGGGTAGCACTGCACTTCACTGGGTCAATGCTGAGGAAGTGTTGGGTTGTATGTAATCTGAAAGTAAACTGCATTGAGTAGATACTGCTCCCAGACTGTTATTGATAATGCCTATTAATTTCATTCATAGAAACATAGAAAATAGGTGGAGTAGGCCATTCAGCCTTTCAAGCTTGCAGTACCATTCAATATGATCATAGCTGATCATTAAATTTCAGTATTCCATTCTCATACCCATCCAATTTCTGCCCATACCCCTTGACGCCTTCACCCTCAAGGGCCACATCCAGCTTCCTCTTGAATATATCTAATGAACTGGCCCCGACAGATTCCTGTGGGAGAGAATTCCACAGGGTTCACAACTCTGACTGAAGAAATTCTTCCTCATATCAGTTCTGAATAGCGAACTCCTTATTCTTAGGTTGTAATCCATAGTTCTGGACTTTCCTAACATAGGAACATTCTTCCTGCATCTAATCTGTTCAATCTCATCAGGGTTTTATATGCTCCCATGAGATCCCCTTTCACTCTGAATTCCAGCGAGTATAAGCCCAGTTGATCCAGTCTTTCCTCATTTGTCAGTCCTGCCATCCTGGGAATCAGTCTGATGAACCCTTGCTGGACTCCCTCAATAACAAGAATGTCCTTCCTCAGACTGGGAGATCAAAACTGCACAGCACCAAAGCTCTGTATAACTGGAACAGTTCATTCCTACACCTATATTCTAATCCTCTCATTATGAAGCCTAGCATACCATTAGCCTGCCTGCTGCACCTGCATGCCAACCTTCAGCGACTGCTCCATCACGACACCCAAGTCTTGTTGCATCCCATCTTTTCCTAACTGCCACCATTAAGATAATAATCTGCCTTCCTGTTTTTGCCACCAAAGTGGAAAACCTCACACTTGACAAGTATTTGCCCACTTAGCCAACCTGTCCATGTTACCCTGCAGTGTCTTCGCACCCTCCTCAAAACACACACTGCCACCCAGCTTAATGTCATCTGCAAATTTGGAGATATTACATTTAATTCTTTCTTCCAAATCGTTAATGTATCTTCTGAACAGCTGAGATCCCAGCACTGAACCCTGCAACATCCCAATTATCACTGCCTGCCGTTCTGAAAAGGACCCGTCTATTCTATCTCTCTGCTTCCTATCTGCCAACCAGTTCTCTATCAATGTCCATGCATTACCTCCAATACCATGACCTTTAACTTTCCTTCCTAATCTCTTGTGTGGAACCTTGTCAAAAGTCTTTTGAAAGTCCAGATACACAACATCGACTGATTCACCCTTGTCCACTCTACTGGTCATAGCCTCAAAATATTCCAGAAGATTTGTCAAGCATGCTTTTCCTTTAGTGAATCTAAGCTGATTAGGACTGATTCTGTCACTGCTTTCCAAATGCTCAGTTATTATATTTTAATAATTGACTCCAGCATTTTCCCTATCACCAATGTCAGGCTAACAGGCCTATAATTCCCCATTTTCTCTCTCCCTTTATTAAAGACTGGGTTACATTAGCTCAATTGTAACAATGCTTTCACCTTAAAAAGGTTATTTTCTCGTTGGTTTTTGTTTGAAGAGGGGTTGTAAGGGCAGAAGTGCTGAGGAGTCTCAGGAGTTTAATAATGGAAAGGGAGTGGCCGGTTCTCCCAGTTCGAGTTTTTCCTAGTTTTTTTTGCTGCAGCAGTCACAAGATGCATGAGTTCAAAAGTATTGCAAGCTTCAGTAAAGGATTCCTCTGACTTTCTCTGAAATCTCTCTCTGGATGTTATTCCCTTCTGCCTGTAAGAATCTGTGTTTGAATTTATATTTTTGCCAAGGGGTGTGTTTATGTGATGTTACTGTACTGGAACAGTTATCTGCAATAGTTACTGTATCAGGTCAGTTAAATTTTCCAATAGTTAAGTTACTCTAAATTCCACTTTCTTTTTTGTGTTTCAACTTAATATTTAAATAAATTCTGTTTTGCTTAAAACTGAGTGGTTTGACCAGTTACATCATCACACCTGCCTTTAAAATAAGAAAAGGTTAGGGTTTGAGCTACCTCCTTAAAATATTTTGAGGAGGTCTGGCCTGTCCCCATAACACAGTCCATCGGAACTCTATACCCAAAAATGTTACCTTCTCTCCTAGAGTCTCACACAACGCATCTAGTACCAGCTGGTGATGCCCAAACACCAGGAATTTCTCCCGGCCACTCTCCAGCAGATCCTTCACATATTCTCTGAAAAAAAGAGGAAAATTAGTAAATTTAACCAGCAAAGAAGATTACAAGAAAAGCCGTGGGTGGGTGGGGGTCATGCTGACTTATGGAGGAACTGGGAAGTGAGGTAGGAAGTGAAGGAGAAACAGGTTTAGAATACAGGCCCTTACAGAGATAACTAGTCCTTGTGAGATGAGACAAAGTGGAAATGCAAAGGGAGGGAGATGCCATGGAGGAAAAGTTATGGACCGGAAAGGGGAGTTACAAAGTTATGAAACAGACTCCCAGGAAGGGCAGAGGATTACAGAATGGACCTGAAATTACAGTTTAAAGGAGATCACTATAGTAAATTAATACAGCAATTAAAGTGCGAAATTTAATTTGGAAATTTTGCCAAGAGCAAACTCTCAGAACTGCAGATAAAAGCAGGTAGAAGCATAGAAAATAGATGCAGGAGTAGGCTGGAGTGTGGTTCTGGAAAAGCACAGCCGGTCAGGAGTATTCCATTCAGCCCTTGGATTCTGCTCCACCATTCAATACGATCATGGCTGATCTTGCAATTTCAGTTGCCCACTCCCGCTTTCTCTCCACACCCCTCGACCCCTTAGCTGCAAAGGCCACATCCAGCTCCCTCTTGAAGTATTTGGGACAGATGAGGTGATGGAGAATTACAGATCAGCTAGGAAGGATTTAAAGAGAGAGTTAAGAAGAGCAAAGAGAGGACACGAGCAGTCTTTAGCAAATAGAATAAAAGAGAACCCTAAAGTTTTCTATAGGTATTTGAGGAATAAAAGGATGATTAGGGTAGGAATAGGGCCAGTCAAAGACAGAAGTGGGAAGTTGAGTGTAGACCCTGTAGAGATGGGAGAGGTGCTACATGAACATTTCTCATCGGTGTTCACTCAGGAAAAGGAGAATATTGTAGCGGAGAAGAATGAGGTACAAGATATTAGACTAGAAAGGATCGAGGTTAGTTACACACAGATGTTATCAATTCTAGAAGGAGTGAAAGTAGACAAGCCCCCAAGGCCGGATGGGATTTATCCAAAGATTCTCTGGGAAGCTAGGGAGGAGATATCAGAGCCTTTGGCTTTGATATTTGAGTCGTCATTGTCTGCAGGTTTAGTACCTGAGGACTGGAGGATAGCAAATGTTCAAGGGCAGCAGAGATGACCCAGGTAATTATAGACCAGTGAGCCTTACTTCTGTTGTAGGAAAGGTTTTGGAAAGGATTATGAGAGATAAGATTTATAATCATCTCGCAAGCAACAATTTGATTTCAGATAGTCAACATGGTTTCATCAATGGCAGATCGTGTCTCACAAACCTCACTGAGTTTTTTGGAAGGTGACCAAGCATGTAGATGAGGGTAGGGCAGTTGACGTGGTATACATGGATTTCAGTAAAGCCTTTGATAAGGTTCCACATGGTAGGCTGATGGAGAAAATGCAGAGGCATGGAATTGAGGGTGATTTAGCAGTTTGGATTAGAAACTGGCTTTCTGAAAGAAGGCAGCGAGTGGTGGTTGATGGAAAATAATCAGTCAGGAGTCCAGTTACTCGTGGTGTGCCACAAGGATCTGTTTTGGGGCCACTGCTGTCTGTCATTTTTATAAATGACTTAGACGCAGGCACAGATGGATGGATTAGTAAATTTGCAGACGACACTAAAGTCGGTGGAGTAGTGGACAGTTTGGAAGAATGTTACAGGTTGCAGGGGGACTTGGATAAACTGCAGAATTGGGCTGAGAGGTGGCAAATGGAATTCAATGCAGCTAAATGTGAGGTGATGCACTTTGGGAAGAATAACAGGAAGGCAGAGTACTGGTAGTGTGGATGTGCAGAGGGATCTTGGAGTTCATGTGCATAGATCCCTGAAAATTGCCACCCAGGGGGATAGTGATGTTAAGAAGTTATGGTGAGTTAGATTTCATTGGTAGAGGGACGGAGTTCCGGAACCGCAATATCATGCTGCAACTATACAAAATGCTGCTGCGGCCACACTTGGAATATTGCATACGATTCTGGTCGCCCCATTATAGAAAGGATGTGGAAGCATTGGAAAAGGTGCAGAGGAGATTTACTAGGATGTTACCTGATCTGGAGGGAAGTCTTATGAGGAAAGGCTGAGACACTTGGGTCTGTTCTCCTTGGAAAGAAGAAGGCTAAGGGTAGATTTGATAGAGACATACAAGATGATCAAAATGCAACACTTCGCATTTATCCAGGTTGAACTCCATCTGCCATTTCTCAGCCCAGCTCTGTATCCTGTCTATGTTGCGCAGCAGCCTGCAGTAGCCTCCAGCCTTTGTGTCATCTGCAAATTTACTAACCCACCCCTCAACCTCCTCATCCAAGTCACTTATAAAAACAACAAAGAGCAGAGGCCCAAGAAGAGATCCCTGCGAGCGCCCACTCAACACTGACCTCAGGCAGAATACTTTCCATCTACAACCACTCTCTGCCTTTGGTCAGCCAGCCAATTCTGAATCCAGATAGACAAATCTCCCTGTATCCCATACCTCCTGACTTTATGAATGAGCCTACCATGGGAAACAATAGACAATAGGTGCAGGAGTAGACCATTCTGCCCTTCATTATGATCATATCTGATCATCCTCAATCAGTATCCTGTTCCTGCCTTATCTCCATAATCCTTGATTCCACTATCCTATCCAACTCTTTCTTAAACGAATCCAGACTCTGGGTCTCCACTGCCTTCTGGGGCAGAGCATTCGATACACCCAACAATCTCTCTGGGTGAAGAAGTTTCTCCTCATCTCTGTCCTAAATGGCCTACCCCGTATTTTTAAGCTGTGTCCTCTGGTTCGGGACTCACCCATCAGCGGAAACATGTTTCCTGCCTCCAGAGTGTCCAATCCTTTAATAATCCTTTATGTCTCAATCAGATCCCCTCTCAGTCTCCTAAACTCAATGGTATACAAGCCCAGTCGCTCCAGTCTTTCAGTGTAAGATAATCCCGCCATTCCAGGTATTGACCTCGTGAACCTACGCTGCACTCCCTCAATAGCCAGAATGTCTTTCCTCAAATTTGGAGACCAGAAATGCACACAATATTCCAGGTGCGGTCTCACCAGGGCCCTGTACAGCTGCAGAAGAACATCTTTGCTTCTATACTCAATCCCTCTTGTTATGAAGGCCACATGCCATTAGCTTTCTTCACTACCTGCTGTACCTGCATGCTTGCCTTCATTGACTGGTACTGCCCCTTTACCTAACTTGACTCCATTTAGGTAGTAATCTGCCTTCCTAATACCATCTTCGTTATCATTAATAGTTATTATAAAACGCTGCAGTCCCAGCACTGATCCCTGCGGTACATCACTGGTCACCGCCTGCCATTCCGAAAGGGACCGGTTTATCACTACTCTGTTTCCTGTCAGCCAACCAATTTTCAATCGAAGTCAGCACTTTGCCCCCAATACCATGCGCCCTACATTTGCTCACTAACCTCTTATGTGGGACTTTATCTGAAAGTCCAGGTACACTACATCCACTGGATCTCCCTTGTCCATCTTCAGAGTTACATCCTCAAACATTCCAGAAGATTTCTCAAGCATGATTTCCCCTTCATAAATCCATGGTGACTCTGACCTATCCTGTTACTGCTAACCTTACCAAATGCCTTGCTGACGTCCATATACACCACATCCACTGCTCGACCGTCGTCAACCTGTCTTGACACTTCCTCAAAGAACTCAATAAGATTTGTGAGGCATGACCTGCTCCTCACAAAGCCATGCTGACTGCCTTTAATCACACTATGCTTTGCCAAATAGTCATAAATCCTATCCCTCAGAATTCTTCCCAAAACTTTGCTGACCACAGACGTAAGACGCAAGAGAAACAACATTCACTTCCTTCCAATCCTCTGGTACGACTCCTGTGGAGAGTGAGGAGGCAAATATCCTCGCCAGAGGCTTAGCAACCACGTCTCTCGCTTTTCGGAGCAGCCTAGGATACATCTGGGCTGGCCCTGAGGACTTATCAATTTTAATGTTTTCCAAAATTTCTAGCACATCATCTTCATCAATCTTAATCTGGTCAGGACTGTATCCCAGCTCCTCTAAGTTTTCATTTACAACTAGTTCCCTTTCCTTGGTCAAAACCAAAGCAAAAAACTCATTTACGGTTTCCCCTATCTGCTCAATCTCCACGCACAAGTTCCCTCCGCTATCACTGATCGGCCCTACCTTCTCCCTGATTATTTTCTTATTCCTCACATATGAGTAAAATGTCATAACTATACCTGCATCCTCTACTTCCTCTAGCAGTTCATTCCACATACAAATCACCCTGTGTGTGAAAAAGCTGCCGCTCTAGGTCATAGAGTCATAGAGAGTCTTTTTTAAATCTTTCTCATCTCACCTTAAAATATGCCCTGTAGGTGTGAACTCTCCTACCTATGGAAACGACCTTTGCTATTCACCTTATGTATGCCCCTCAGATTTTAAAAACCTCTATAAGGTCATCCCTCAACCTCCAATGCTCCAGTGAAATCCATGCCTATAAGTCTTGAAATCCAGACAAAAGAAGTTGTCTCTCAAAGAAAGTTTGATACAAAGACAACTTATTTTCTGAGGAAGCTATATTGGTCTGACAGTACAATCCTCTTCACATATTTGTTTGCATATCCAATCTTATTCCCTAAGGTAGATTTTAGACAGTGTTTAAATTTACAGGTGAGTTGTATGCTATAAACACATATATTTAGCACATCCTTTATGATATAGTACTCATTATAATACAGTAATCCAGAATTGATTCTTAAAATAAATATTCACAAGTATTGAAAGGATTGTAGTCAAATGTGTAATTCTTCAAGAATCAGGGATACAGGGAGATTTGGCTATCTGGATCCAGAATTGGTTTGCTGACAGAAGACAGACTGTGGTTGTAGATGGAAAGTATTCTGCCTGGAGGTCAGTGTTGAGTGGGGTCTCACAGGGGTCTGTTCTTGGGCCTCTGCTCTTTGTAGTTTTTATAAATGACTTGGAAGAGGAGGTTGAGGGGTGGGTTAGTAAATTTGCAGATGACAAAAGGCTGGAGGTATCGTCGATAGTATAGAGGGCTACTACAGGCTGCTGCACGACATAGGCAGAATGCAGAGCTGGGCTGAGAAATGGCAGATGGAGTTCAACCTGGATAAATGCGAAGTGTTGCATTTTGGAAGGTCGAACTCGAACGCTGAATATAGGATTAAAGACAGGATTCTTGGCAGTGTGGAGGAACAGAGGGATCTGGGTGTGCAAGTACATAGATCCCTCAAATTTGCCACCCGATAGGGTTGTTAAGAAAGCATATGGTGTTTTGGCTTTCATCAACAGGGGGATTGAGTTTAAGAGCCGCGAGGTTTGGCTGCAGCTCTACAAGTCCCTGGTGAGACCACACTTGGAATATTGTGTCCAGTTCTGGTTGCCCTACAATAGGAAAGATACAGAGGCTTTGGAGAGGGTGCAAAGAAGGTTTACCAGGATGCTGCAGGGACTGGAGCGCTTGTCTTATGAAGAGAGGTTGAATAAGCTCAGACTTTTCTCTCTGGAGAGAAGGAGGAAGAGAGGAGACCTGATCGAGGTGTACAAAATATTGAGAGGAATAGATAGAGTCAATAACCAGAGACTTTTCCCCAGGGCAGGATTGACTGGTATGAGAAGTCATAGTTTGAAGATATTAGCAGAAGGATATAAAGGAGACGTCAGAGGTAGATTTTTAACGCAGAGAGTTGTGAATGCATGGAATGCATTACCAGTGCTGGTGGTGGAAGCAGAGTCATTAGGGACATTTAAGCGACTGCTGGACATGCACATGGATAGCAGTGAGTTGAGGGGTGCTTAGGTTGTTACTATATTTTACATTAGGATTAAATCTCGGCACAACATCGTGGGCCAAAGGGCCTGTTCTGTGCTGTACTTTTCTAATCAAAAAACAGATAACAATAGAAAATTGGTAAATGTTCAGGAAACAGTGGGTGGGATTAAGGGGTTGTTTTTCAGGTTGGCAATCCATTATCAGTGGGTTCCACAGGGATTAGTGCTGGGACCACAACTGTTTCCAATTTATTGTTAATGACTTGGGGAGAGATGTACTGCAGCCAAATTTGTAGATGACACAAAAATAGATGGAATACCAAGTCACATAAGGGATACAAACAGTTTAGAGAAAAATAATGATAGATTAAATAAGTGGGCAAAAAGTTAGGAAATGGATTGTATGGTGTGAAAATGTGATGTTGTTCATTTCGGAAGAGCAAAAAAGAACAAAGTACGATTTAAATTGGTGGGTGGCACGGTGGCATAGTGGGCGGCATGGTGGCACAGTGGTTAGCACTGCTGCCTCACAGCGCCAGAGACCCGGGTTCAATTCCCGCCTCAGGCAACTGACTGTGTGGAGTTTGCACATTCTCCCCGTGTCTGCGTGGGTTTCCTCCGGGTGCTCCGGTTTCCTCCCACAGTCCAAAGATGTGCAGGTTAGGTGAATTGGCCATTCTAAATTGTCCGTAGTGTTAGGTAAGGGGTAAATGTAGGGTTATGGGTGGGTTGTGCTTCGGCGGGTCGGTGTGGACTTGTTGGGCCGAAGGGCCTGTTTCCACTCTGTAAAAGTAATCTAATCTAAAAACTGTGGAAAGTTGCAACACAAAGGGAATTGGGGATCTTCTGCGTGAAACACAGAAAGCAAACAAACAGGTGCAGCATGTAGTCATATAATATAAAATGGTACAGCATAAGACCAGGCCCTTTGGCCCAAGTCTGCACCAACCATGTTGCCATTCTAAATTAATCCCACCTGCAAATGGCCCATATCGCTCTATTCCCTGCATGTTCACATGTCTGTCTACATGCCTCTTAAACATTATTGTATCAGCTTGGACTATTTCCCCTAGCAGCACGTTCAAGCTGATGTTTCGAGTCTAACTGACCCTCTGTCAGAGCTTTGACAAAGGGTCAGTTAGACTCGAAACGTCAGCTCTTTTCTCTCCTTACAGATGCTGCCAGACCTGCTGAGATTTTCCAGCATTTTCTCTTTTGGTTTTATATATTTCTATCAGCTTGCCTCTCAGCCTCCGACCCTCTCACAAAAAAATCCAAGTTTGTCCAATCTCTCCTCACACTAATACACTCCAATGCAGACAACATCCTGATAAACATCTTTGCCTTGCTCTCCAGAGTCTCCACATCCTTCCTATCGTATGGTGACCAGAACTGCACACAATACTCCAAATGTGGGCTGACTAAAACTTTATACAGCTGCAACATTATTTGCCAACTTTTATACTCAAGGCCTAACCAATGAGGGAAAGCATGCCATACATCTTCTTTATCACCTTACCCACTTGTGTCACCACTTTCAGGTAGCTACAGACTAATTCTCCAAAAATCACTCTGCACATCAATGCTTCCAAAGACCCTGCTGTGTACTTTCCATGCTTTACTGTGGACTTTCTTCTTGTATTCGACCTCCCAAAATGCATCACATCACACCTGTCCAGATTAAACTCCATCTGCCATTTCTCCACACAACTTTCCAACTGGTCTCTATCCTACTGTACCCTTTGACAACCTTCCTCACTATCCAAACCTCTACCAATTTTTGTGCTGTCTGCAAACATACTCATCAGATTTCCTATATTTTCATCCAATTCATGTATATTAATTCAACTGAGATCCCAGTAGAACACCACTGGTCACAGACCCCCCAGTCAGAAAAACACCCCTCTACAACTGCCTTCAGTCTTCTAATGAAAAAGCCAACATTGTATCCAACTCACCAAGGATCGCATGTGACTTTTCTGGACCAATCTACCTGGACAGACCTTGTCAAGTGCTTTAGTAAGGTTTATGAAGACTACATCCACTGTCCAACCTTCATCACTTCCTCAAAAAACTCAAATTTGTGAGACAAGACCTCCTCTGTACAAATCCATGCTGACTATCCTTAAGTCCATTATTTTTCAAATGCAAGGAAATCTTTTCCCTAAGGATTTTATAGAGCAGTAAGTAAATAGTCCAACTCAGGAAGGGGCCACACAAGATCTGGTGTTCGGGAATGAGTCCAGCTAGGTGGTTGAAGTTTCAGTAGGGGATTACTTTGGGAATAGTGATCACAATTCCCTAAGTTTTAGAATACTCATGGACAAAGACTAGAGTGGTCCAAAAGGAAGAGTGCTAAATTGGGAGAAAGCCAACTAGAGCAAAATTCTGCAGGAGCTGGGGAATGTGGATTGGGAACAGCTGTTTGAGGGTAAATCCACATTTGATATGTGTGAGGCTTTTAAAGAGAGGTTGATTAGAGTGCAAGACAGACATGTCCCTGTGAAAATGAGGGATAGAAATGGCAAGATTAGGAACCATGGATGACAGGTGAAATTGTGAGACTAGCTAAGAGAAAAAAAGTATATATATAGCCTAGGTGACTGAAGGCAGACAAAGCTTCGGAAGAATATTGGGGAAGTAGGACCAATCTAAAATAAGGAATTTAGAGAGTTAAAAGGGGTCATGAAATATATTCAGCAAACAGGGTTAAGGAAAATCCCAAAGCCTTTTATTTGTATACAAGGAACTGGAGGGTAACAAGAGAAAAGGTTGGCCTACTCAAGGACAAAGGAGGAATGTTATGCGTGGAGTCAGAGAAAATGGGTGAGACTCTTAATGAGTACTTTGCGTGGTATTCACCAAAGAAGGACATGATGGATGTTGAGTTAGGGATAGATGTTTGATTACTCTAGTTTTTAGATCAGAGTGATGCAGGAGAAGATACATTCGGAAGAAAATGAGCTTATCAGTGATAGGCAGCATGTTTTTATGCAGGGAAGGTCATGTCTTACCAACTTAATAACACTTTTTGAGAAAGTGACAAAGTTGATTGATGAGGGAAGGGCTGTAAATGTCATATACCTGGATTTCAGTAAGGCATTTGATAAGGTTCCCTATGGTAGGCTGATGGAGAAAGTTAAGCCACATGGGGTCCAGGGTGTACTAGCTAGATGAATAGAGAACTAGCTGGGCAACACGAGACAGAGTAGTACTGGAAGGGAATTTCTCAAAATTAGATTAGATTAGATTAGATTACTTACAGTGTGGAAACAGGCCCTTCAGCCCAACAAGTCCACACCGACCCGCCGAAGCGCAATCCACCCATACCCCTACATGTATCCCTTTTTACCTAACACTACGGGCAATTTAGCATGGCCAATTCACCTGACCTGCACATCTTTGGACTGTGGGAGGAAACCGGAGCACCCGGAGGAAACCCACACAGACACGGGGAGAATGTGCAAACTCCACACAGTCAGTCGCCTGAGTCGGGAATTGAACCCGGGTCTCTGGCGCTGTGAGGCAGCAGTGCTAACCACTGTGCCACCGTGCCGCCCACTAATGGAGACCTGTGACCAGTGGTGTCCCACAGGGATCCGTGCTGGGACCACTGTTGTTTGTGATATACATAAATGATCTGGAGGAAGGTGGTCTGATTAGCAAGTGTGCAGATGACGCTAAGATTGATGGAGTAGCAGATAGTGAAGGGGACTGTCAGAGAATACAGCAGAATATAGGTAGATTGGAGAATTGGGCAGAAATGGCAAATGGAGTTCAATCCGGGCAAACGCGATAAGATGCGTTTTGGAAGATTCAATTCAAGAGCTAACTATACAGTAAATGGAAAGGTCCTGGGGAAAATTAATGTACATTTTGAATACTGCATACAGTTCTGGTCACATTACCAGAAGGATGTGGATGCTTTGGACAGAAGAGGTTCACCAGGATGTTGCCTGGTATGGTGGGCACTAGCTATGAAGAGAGGTTGAGTAGATTAGGATTATTTTCATTAGAAAGATGGAGGCTGAGGGGCGGACCTGATTGCGGTCTACAAATTCATGAGAGGTATAGACAGGGTAGATAGCAAGAAGCTTTTTTCCCCCCCCCCCCAGAGTGTGGGACTCAATTACTAGGGGTCACAAGTTTAAGGTGAGAGGGGAAAAGTTTAAGGGAAATATGCGTGGAAAGATCTTTAGGCAGAGGGTGATGGGTACCTGGAAAACGTTGCCCGTGTAGAGGCGGGCACAATAGCATAATTTAACATGTATCTAGACAGACTGGTTTTCTTTCTCTCTCTACAAGTTTTACCTCATTGATTTTAACCCTACTGCGAATCCTCTTGCAAGGATGCCTGCCTTGAAGAAGTTTTCCTCCTCTCTCTACAAGAATCTCAGGGAGCCCCTCTCCCACTGCAACTCCCAGGTCATTTCCTCTGCCCTGAAGCTCTTCAACCATGTCGTGAAACAAACTCGCTATCACAGCCACATTTGCTTCCTCAGTGCCTGCCTCAGTAACCAACTCATCCCACACGGACTCCAGACCACCTTTAAACCAGCAGAGTTCGGACCCGAACAGGACAAACAGTACAGACTACAGATTCAAAAACACCAGCAACAGTTCTCCTTCAAGATCCTCCGCTCCACGCTTGCAGCAATGCGCCGACAGCTAACCTCTCTACAGTCATCCCTGCCTCAGCTGAAGGCCACACTCTCTCAGAATTGCAAAGGACCCACTCAGTACTACATCCTCAGGAGAATTCATACTCTCAACAAACACGAAGATAGGTGGAGTTGTGGACAGTGGGGAGGGCTGTTGTCGGCTGCAGAGGGACTTAGATATGATGCAGAGCTGGGCTGAGGAGTGGCAGATGGAGTTCAACCCTGCCAAGTGTGAGGTTGTCCATTTTGGAAGAACAAATAAGAATGCGGAATACAGGGTTAATGGTAGGGTTCTTAGTCAGGTGGAGGAACAGAGGGATCTTGGGGTCTACGTACATAGATCTTTGAAGGTTGCCACTCAGGTGGATAGAGTTTGTAAGAAGGCCTATGGAGTATTATCGTTCATTAGCAGAGGGATTAAATTCAAGAGTCGTGAAGTGATGTTGCAGCTGTACAGGACTTTGGTTAGGCCACAGTTGGAGTACTGTGTGCAGTTCTGGTCGCCTCACTTTAGGAAAGATGTGGAAGCTTTGGAGAGGGTGCAGAGAAGATTTACCAGGATGTTGCCTGGAATGGAGAGGAAGTCATATGAGGATAGGTTGAGAGTTCTCGGCCTTTTCTCGTTGGAACGGCGAAGGATGAGGGGTGACTTGATAGAGGTTTATAAGATGATCAGAGGAATAGATAGAGTAGACAGTCAGAAACTTTTTCCCCGGGTACAACAGAGTGTTACAAGGGGACATAAATTTAAGGTGAAGGGTGGAAGGTATAGGGGAGATGTCAGGGGTGGGTTCTTTACCCAGAGAGTGGTGGGGGCATGGAATGCGCTGCCCGTGGGAGTGGTAGAGTCGGAATCATTGGCGACCTTTAAGCGGCATTTGGATAGGTACATGGATGGGTACTTAATCTAGGTTAGAAGTTCGGCACAACATGGTGGGCCGAAGGGCCTGTTCTGTGCTGTATTGTTCTATGTTCTATGTTCTATTTCAATTCCATCTCAAACATCAAAAACTGTAAGTACAACAAACTTTTATCTACCCACCTCCATGACCAGCGCTCCTCAAACATTCCAGAAGATTCCCCTGGCCTCGGAATGTACTCAGATGCAATTAGCCATGCGGCTGATGCAGCTGCCACCCCCACAACCACTTCTGCCCCCATCATGGCCACTCCCACAACCACTTCCACCCCTCACAATTCCTCATGCATCACACGTGACATCACTTCCGCCACTCACATCATCGCTGATGCCACATGTTCAGTGACTTCCGCCACCCCTACTGCCGTGGTCACCACCACTTCCGCCCCCACCAGCGCCACTCACCTGCATTCTGCTGACATGCCCCCCACAGACCCCACTGTCACTATCCCCACCCCCCAGAACCCTGAGGGGAACACTACCCCTGCTCATGACTCCACCCCATTTCCCCTACCATCACACCCACTCCAATTACAGATTCTGACCCCACTCCCAGCTCTACACCCACACCAGATCCCAGCTCCCAGCCCTGCCGAGTTTTCACCATCCCCCTAGACCCCCCCCTCACTGAGGACGAACGATCAGTCCTCAGCAAAGTTATCATCTTCATCCCCCTCCGCCCACGCATCAATGAATTTAATACACGCCGTGACGTCGAACAATTCTTCCGTCGCCTCCGCCTCCGAGCTTACTTTCACAATCAGGATTCCCGCCCACCTTCCGAGGACCCCTTCATCTACCTCCAACACACTGCATCCACCTGGACACCCCGCGCTGGCCTATTACCTGCCCTCGACCTCTTCATTTCCAACTGCCGCCGGGACATTAACCGCCTCAATCTGTCTACCCCCCTCCCCCACTCCAACCTCTCACCCTCAACGCGCAGCCCTCCAATCCCTCTGCTCCAATCCCAACCTCACCATCAAGCCAGCGGATAAAGGGGGTGCAGTGGTAGTCTGGCGCACTGACCTCTACACCGCTGAAGCCAAACGCCAACTCGAAGACACCTCTTCCTACTGCCCCCTTGACCATGACCCCACCCCGCATCACCAAACCATCATCTCCCAGACCATACAGAACCTCATCACCTCAGGAGATCTCCCACCCACAGCTTCCAACCTCATAGTCCGGGAACCCCACACTGCCCGGTTCTACCTCCTTCCCAAGATCCACAAGCCTGACCACGCTGGCCGACCCAGTGTCTCAGCATGCTCCTGCCCCACTGGACTCATCTCTACCTACCTTGACACTGTCCTATCCCCCGTAGTCCAGGAGCTCCCCACGTACGTTCGAGACACCACCCATGCCCTCCACCTCCTCCAAGACTTCCGTTTCCCCGGACCCCAACGCCTCATCATCACCATGGATATCCAACCCCTCTACACCTCCATCCGCCATCACCAGGGCCTCCAAGCCCTCCGTTTTTTCCTCTCCAGACTTCCCCAACAGTACCCTTCCACCGACACTCTCATTCGTTTGGCCGTACTGGTCCTCACCCTTAATTTCTCCTTTGAATCCTCCCACTTCCTCCAGACCAAAGGGGTAGCCATGGGCACACGTATGGGCCCCAGCTATGCCTGTCTCTTTGTTGGCTACGTAGAGCAGTTGATCTTCTGTAATTACACCGGCACCACTCCCCACCTCTTCCTCCGCTATATTGATGACTGCATTGGCGCCACCTCGTGCTCCCGCAAGGAGGTTGAGCAATTCATCAACTTCACCAACACATTCCACCCTGACCTTAAATTTACCTGGACCATCTCTGACAGCTCCCTCCTCTTCCTGGATCTCTCCATCTCCATTAATGACGACCGACTTGACACTGACATCTTCTACAAACCCACCGACTCCCACAGCTACCTGGATTACACCTCTTCCCACCCTACCTCTTGCAAAAATGCCATCCCGTATTCCCAATTCCTCCGCCTCCGCCATATCTGCTCCCAGGAGGACCAGTTCCACCACAGAACACACCAGATGGCCTCCTCCTTCTTTCCCTTCCCACGTGGTTAAAGATGCCCTCCAACGCATCTCGTCCACATCCCGCATCTCCGCCCTCAGACCCCACCCCTCCAACCGTAACAAGGGCAGAACGCCCCTGATGCTCACCTTCCACCTTACCAACCTTCGCATAAACCAAATCATCCGCCGACATTTCCGCCACCTCCAAACAGACCCCACCACCAGGAATATATTTCCCTCCCCACCCCTTTCCGCCTTCCGCAAAGACGGTTCCCTCCGTGACTACCTGGTCAGGTCCACGCCCCCTTACAACCCATCCTCCCATCCTGGCACTTTCCCCTGCCACCGCAGGAACTGTAAAACCTGTGTCCACACCTCCTCCCTCACCTCTATCCAAGGCCCTAAAGGAGCCTTCCACATCCATCAAAGTTTTACTTGCACATCCACTAATATCATTTATTGTATCCGTTGCTCCCGATGCGGTCTCCTCTACATTGGGGAGACTGGGCACCTCCTAGCAGAGCACTTTAGGGAACATCTCCGGGACACCTGCACCAATCAACCACATCGCCCCGTGGCCCAACATTTCAACTCCCCCTCCCACTCTGCCGAGGACATGGAGGTCCTGGACCTCCTTCACCGCCGCTCCCTCACCACCAGACACCTGGAGGAAGAACGCCTCATCTTCCGCCTCGGAACACTTCAACCCCAGGGCATCAATGTGGACTTCAACAGTTTCCTCACTTCCCCTCCCCCCACCTCACCCTAGTTCCAAACTTCCTGCTCAGCACTGTCCCCATGTCTTGTCCGGACTTGTCCTACCTGCCTATCTCCTTTTCCACCTATCCACTCCACCCTCTCCTCCCTGACCTATCACCTTCATCCCCTCCCCCACTCACCCATTGTACTCTATGCTACTTTCTCCCCACCCCCACCCTCCTCTAGCTCATCTCTCAACGCTTCAGGCTCACTGCCTTTATTCCTGATGAAGGGCTTTTGCCCGAAACGTCGATTTCGCTGCTCCTTGGATGCTGTCTGAACTGCTGCGCTCTTCCAGCACCATTAATCCAGACTGGGTAGCGAGCAGAGGGATACAGATCCTTGGAAAATAGAGCTGAAAATGTGTTGCTGGAAAAGCGCAGCAGGTCAGGCAGCATCCAAGGAGCAGGAGAATTGATGTTTCGGGCATGAGCCCTTCTTCAGGCTCATGCCCGAAACATCAATTCTCCTGCTCCTTGGATGCTGCCTGACCTGCTGCGCTTTTCCAGCAACACATTTTCAGCTCTGATCTCCAGCATCTGCAGTCCTCACTTTCTCCTTGGAAAATAGAGAACAGGTTTAGGTAGAGGATCTGGATGGGCGCAGGTTTGGAGAGCCGAACGGCCTGTTCCTGTGCTGTAATGTTTTGTTCTTTATTCAAGAATATACTCCAATAATTTCCGTTCTGCTGATTTTAAGTTTAAGGGGCTATAAATTCCTGGATTATCCATGTTGTTCTTCTTAAACAAAGGAAAACCATTGATGATTCTCCAGTCTTCTGAACCTCAAAGTGTCTAAAGATGATACAAGATTCCAGTATCCTCTTTGCCTCCTTCAGTATTCTGGGATAGATTCCTTCAGGCCCTGGGGACCTATTTACCTTAACATTTGTCAAGACTTCAACACCTCCTGTTTCTAAGTATCACCATACCTAGAATATCAACATACTCCTCCCTAATCATGCCATCATCCATGTTCTTCTCCTTGGTGAAAACCAATGCAAAGTACTCATTAAGGACCTCACCCACTTTCACTGGCTCAATATATAAATTCCTTCCTTTGTTCTGGAGTTGGATCCACCTTTGCCCTAACTACCCTCTTGCTCCTAATATATGTATAAAATGTCTTGGAATTCTACTTAACCCTTCTTGATAAGTTCTCTTTGAGCCCTCTTAATCACTTGTTTAAGTCATTTTCTGCTTTCTTTATATTTCTCAAGGGCCCTGTCTGATCTTAGTTTCCTAAACCTTGCATATGCTTCCTTTTGCTATTTGACGAAAAACTTTCAATATCTCTCATTATCCAGCATTTCCAAATCTTAAAATCCTTATCTATCAACCTCACAGCAACATGATCATCCTCAACTCTTTTAAAAACAAAAAATTGCCCTTTAAAAGACTCCAACATTTTATTCAATCGTGGGTTGTGGGCATTACTGGCTGGCCTGCACTTCTTGCTTGCTCCTAGTTGCCCTCAAGAAGGTGGTGGTAAGTTGCCTTCTTGAAAACTGCAGTCCATCCGGATATGGATTTATATTCAAACATCTGTCCCAATCTAATTTCAACACTTCAAAGAACATAGAACATTACAGCGCAGTAAAAGTCCTTTGGCACTCGATGTTGCGCCAAACTGTGGTTGCCACATCATGAAAGGATGTGGATGCTTTGGAGAGGGTGCAGAGAAAGTTTACGAGGATGTTGCCTGGTAAGGAAGGTGCTAGCTATGAAGAAAGATTGAGTAGGTTAGGTTGTATTCATTAGAAAAAAGGAGATTGAGGGGGCACCTGATTGAGGTTTACAAAATCATGAAGGGTATAGACAGGGTGAATAGAGACAAGCTTTTTCCCAGGGTGAAGGATTCCATAACGAGAGGTCACGCTTTCAAGGTGAGAGGTGGAAAGTTTAAGGGGGATACACGCGGCGAGTACTTCACACAGAGAGTGGTGGGCATTTGGAATGCGTTGCCAGCAGTGGTGGTAGAGGCAGGCACGGTAGATTCATTTAAGATGTGTCCGGATAGATCATGAGTAGGTGGGGAGCAGAGGGATATAGATGCTTAGGAATTGGGCGACAGGTTTAGACAGCAGATTTAGATCGGCTCAGGCTTGGAGGGCCAAAGGGCCTGTTCCTGGGCTGTAAACTTTCTTTGTTCTATCTACCACCCCTCAATTTAAAGCTATGTCCCCTTGTGCTATCCATCACCATCTGAGGAAAAAGGCTCTCACTGTCCACCTCTGATTATCTTATATGTCTCAATTAAGTCACCTCTCAACCTTCTTCTAATGAAAACATCCTCAAGTCCCTCAGCCTTTCCCCCATTACCAGGTAACATCCCAGTAAATTTCCTCTGAACCCTCTGCAAACCTTCCACATTCTTTCTATAATGCAGTGACCAGAATTGTACGCAATAGTCCAAGTGTGGCTGTACCAGAGTTTTGTACAGCTGCAGCATGACCTCATGACTGAAACTCAATCCCTCTACCAATAAAAGCTAATACACCATATGCTTTCTTAACAACCTCATCAACTTTAGATTTTTAGATTTAGATTAGATTAAATTACTGTGCGGAAACAGGCCCTTCGGCCCAACAAGTCCACACCGACCCGCCGAAGCGAAACCCACTCATACCCCTACATTTACCCTTAACCTAACACTTCAGGCAATTTAGTATGGCCAATTCACCTGACCCTGCACATCTTTGGATGGTGGGAGGAAACCGGAGCACCGGAGGAAACCCACGCAGACACGGGGAGAACGTGCAAACTCCACACAGTCAGTCGCCTGAGGCAGGAATTGAACCCGGGTCTCTGATGCTGTGAGGCAGCAGTGCTAACCACTGTGCCACCGTGCCGCCCACACGGGTGGCAACTTGGGTGGCAACTTTCAGGGATCTATGTACATGGACACAGATCTCTCTGCTCATCTACACTGCCAAGAATCTTAACATTAGCCCAGTACTCTCTATTCCTGTTACTACTTCCAAAGTGAATCACCTCACACTTTTCCGCATTAAACTCCAGTTGCCACCTCTCAGCCCAGCTCTGCAGCTTATCTATGTCCCTCTGTAACCTGAAACATCCTTCAGACTATCCACAACTCCACCGAAATTAGTGTCATCCACAAATTTACTAACCCATCCTTCTACGCCCTCATCCAGGTTATTTTTAAAAATGACAAATAGCAGTAGCCCCAAAACAGATCCTTGTGGTACGCCACTAGTAACCGAACTCCAGGATGAACATTTCCCCATTAACCACCACCCTCTGTCTTCTTTCAGCTTGCCAAATTCTGATCCAAACCGCTAAATCAACCGCAATCCCATGCCTCCATGTTCCTGCCTAATCCTGTAATTAGTCTTTCCAATTTCACCCAAGGACTAATCTTATCCTTATCCAGAAACATCTTAAAACTTATGGAATTATGATAAAATACTCTATGACTCTAATTCACAAAATGCACCCCCATTCCCTCATCACGACCACTACCAAAACTTTGATTACTTAATCCATGGTCTCATCCACGGTCTCATCCACCCCTTCTCTGGTTGGACTGTGTCACACTATTTCAAGAAACACGCCAGGATGCACCTACAAAATTATGCCCCATCTCAGGCCCTGGTGAAAGGGAATCCCAGTCAACATTGGTGAAGTTAAAATCACCCATGATAATATCCCTGTTGTTTTTACATCTTTCCAAGATCTTCCTTTTGTCTTCCACTGGCTCTTGGGTGGCCTATACTATAGCCCCAGAGTGACTGTGCTTTTCTTATTCCAGAGTTCTACCCATATGGCCTTGCTGGATGAGCCCACCAAGGTGTCTCTCTTTGTCACAGCACTTCTTCTGAATCTGTAACGCAATACACCTATCTCATTTACATCCTTCTCCATCTCACCTGAAACATTTAAACCCTAGAACGTTTATCTGTCAGTCCTGCCATTCTCTCAAACAAGTTTCCGTAATTCCTACAATGTTCTAACCCAAGCTCTAATCTCCCTTACCTGTTATACTCTTTGCAATAAAAAAGATAGACTTCAGACTGCCAGTCCCACCATGGTCATTAACCTCGCCCTGCCTGTTCTATCAATCAGACTTGCTTGATTTAATCTCAACCTTCTCCTCAAATGATTATACATGCTATCCTACAACTGTGATTCCCACTATGTTCCCAGCCGAAACCCAAGAGCACCATCCCCCTGCACCCCACCCCCCCCCACCATCTCCACCATTTTATACACTCCAGAGTGGCACTGACAATGTAAAGATAAGAGAGCCATTAGCAATGGGATCACTCCTGGGTAAACTGTTATTAAGGACAGACCTTTGTGGAGGGTAGGCTAATGATGAGACAAACACCGTGGGCAGCACGGTGGGACAGTGGTTAGCACTGCTGCCTCACAGCGTCAGCGACCCGGGTTCAATTCCTGCCTCAGGCGATTCTGTGTGGAATTTGCACATTCTCCCCGTGTCTGCGTGGGTTTCCTCCGGGTGCTCCAGTTTCCTCCCACAGTCCAAAGATGTGCAGGTCAGGTGAATTGGCCATTAGGTAAAGGGGTAGTATTAGGTAAAGGGGTAAATGTAGGGGAATGGATGGGTTGCGCTTCGGCGGGTCGGTGTGCACTTGTTGGGCCGAAGGGCCTGTTTCCACACTGTAAGTAATCTAAAAACCACTTTACTCACACAATTGATCGGACTTTGGCCTCCGCTGTACGATTGTAGAAGAGCAGCAAAGCCTCCTTTTTCTCTCGTTTCTGTTATAACGAAATAAGGCAAGTTGGAGCAAAGATTAAAATCTGAATGTTTTTAAATGACAAATTCTTTCAAGTTTTAACAAATGTCAGGGGTTTTCAATGGGTAGGTTTCATTGAGCTGGAATTCTAGCTGATACTCTTCAACACAGTAGCACGCAAGGCCACACTTACTCCCAATGTCCATCCACCATGGCTCCAGCTCAGGGTGGGGCCTGGAGAATCAGGGTGTTAACCAGGAAAGGCAGTGGTGTAACCCATGTGCAGTGTATTAATGATACTTGCCCCTTCACAAGTCAATGAAACATAGAAAATAGGAGCAGGAATAGGCCATTTGGTCCTCGGAAGCATGTTCCATCATTTATTATGGCTTCCCTGTTATTTCCCTTGCTCCCTTCTTAAATAATAGTGTGGCATTTGCAAGCCTCCAACATGCAGGAACCATTGCCGGGGCCCTGGGACCTATTGACTTTCAGCCCCATTAACTTCTCCAGTAAAACTCCTCATTCTCTTGATGCTCTAATTATGGGATATTTCTTGCTTTTTTCCCAGTGAAAATAGATACAAGGCAACCATTCAGCCTCTCTGCTATTTCTCTATTCTCTTACATAAATTCTCCTGGCTCTCCTTTCAATTAACCAACATTAGTCTTTGCCAAAGGTGTCCTATAGAAGATTTTACAAGCTGTTCTTATTTTTATTGCTCGATTGCATTCATATTCTTTTCTTCCTTTCCCGATCAGTTTCTTGATTCTCCTTTATTGTTTCTAAAATATTCACAATTCTCAGATTTGCTACTTTTCTTCTAATATTGCACTGTGTACAGTTCTGGTCACCACAGTTTAGGAAGAATGTAACTGCGCTGGAGGAGCTGCAGAGGAGATTCACCAGCATATTAAGACTCTAAGAAATAGATACAAGAGTAGGCTGTTCAGTCCCTCAATCCTGATCTGCAATTCAAGAGGATCATGGTTGATTTGACATTCCTCATCGTCCACTTTCCTGCATCTTTGTCTTAAACCTCAACTGTCCTACTGCTGAAGGATTTATCTTTCTCTGACTTAAATAAAACGCAAAAATTCTGTCTCCATAGCTCTTTGTGGCAAGGTGTTCCAAACAGTCACAACCTAAGACTCTCAAGGGGAGGTGAACGTTATTGCTGAACTGTTAGTCTTCAGGGGACCTGGGTTAGAGCCCTGCCCCAGCCGATGGAATATAAAGTCAATAGAAAATCTGGAATTACGGTTGTAACGATAACCATGAAACTATTGTCGATCATCAGAAAAACCCAACTGGTTCACTCATGTCCTTTAGGGGGAAAAAAAAAACTTACATAGCCTAGCTGACATGTGATTCCAGACCCACAGCGATATGGCTGACTCTTATTTGTCTTTTTTTAGATTAGATTAGATTAGATTAGATTACTTACAGTGTGGAAACAGGCCCTTCGGCCCAACAAGTCCACACCGACCCGCCGAAGCGTAACCCACCCAGACCCATTCTCCTACATTTACCCCTTCACCTAACACTACGGGCAATTTAACATGGCCAATTCACCTAACCTTCTGAGCAGCGGTAGTAAATCTGGGCAATAAATGCTGGCCAGTGACGTTCTCATTCGTTAAATGAATAGAAACACCCTCCAAGAAGAAACTCTCCTCATCTCAGTCTTGAATTGAGCTTTATTCTGAGACTATACCTTCTATCCTAAACTCTCTCATGAGGGGAAACATCCTCTCAGCATTTATCCAATCAAGCCCTTTCAGGGTCCTACATGTTTCAATGAGATTATCTCTCATTCTTCTAAACTTCAGTGAGTGGAATCCCAAAATGTTTGCTTATAAGACAATCCTTCGATACGGAGAAAGTGAGGACTGCAGATGCTGGAGATCAGAGCTGAAAAATGTGTTGCTGGAAAAGCGCAGCAGGTCAGGCAGCATCCAAGGAGCAGGAGAATCGACGATTTGGGCATAAGCCCTTCTTCAGGAAGGAGGGCTTTCCTGAAGAAGGGCTTATGCCCGAAACGTCGATTCTCCTGCTCCTTGGATGCTGCCTGACCTGCTGCGCTTTTCCAGCAACACAGTTTTCAATCCTTCGATACGTCTGAATTGTTGCTTGGAATGGAGCTGTTTATCTAAGAAGAGAGGCTGAGTTATTAGGTTGTTTTCTTTAGTAGCCACTGCTCCTTCATTAGGTGCAGAGCTCTGAAAGCTTGTGATTTCAAATAAATCTATTGGACTATACGTGGTGTCATGTGACTTCTGACTTTTTTAAAAAACAGCAGAGAAGGTTGAGGGAATCCTCATTGATGTATAGAAGATTGTGAGGGGCATGCACAGAGTGATTAAAAAGCAACAGTTCCTTACAGTTGAACAGTCATTAATAAGGAGCATAATTTTAAGATGAAATGCAGGAGGCTTAGAGAGGATTTGAGGAAAAGAATTTTAACCCAGAGGTTGATGGGAATCTGAGATGCACTGTCTGGGAGGATTGTTAAAGTGGGAAACCTCACAATCTTCAAAAAGAACTTGTACCAGCATTTCAATGTCATAACATTCAAGGCTGCGAGCAAAGTGCTGGAAAGTGGGACTAGTGTAGATTTTGTGTAGATTTTGTTACTGCAGACTCAATTTCCAATGGGCCTCTTTTGTACTGTATGGTTTTATGATTCAAAAATCCTTCAGTCATTAACTCAGGTTGATGCTTTTGAGTTGCTGCATAATAAACGGAATGTGTAGTTGTCATGTAACAATTCTGTAAAACTTATCAACTGCCTATTTATTGCCCGAGGAGAAAGTAAGGACTGCAGGTGCTGGAGATCAGAGTCAAGAGTGTGGTGCTGGTAAAGCACAGCAGATCAGGCAGCATCCGAGGAGCAGGAGAATCGACAGTTCGGCCATATGCCTATCATCAGCAGTCAGCATTTCTGATGAAAGGCTTATGCCCGAAACGTCGATTCTCCTGCTCCTGGGATGCTGCCTGACTTGCTGTGTTTTTCCAGCACCACACTCTCGAGTATTTATTCTCCTGTCTTTCCACTTTAGTTCAGCCAACTTGTTCTTTGCGCTTGCATAATTTCCCTTTTTCGAATATAATATGCTTGGGATCGGGGAGTCCAGAACTAGAGGGCATAGGTTTAGGGTGAGAGGGGAAAGATATCAAAGAGACCTAAGGGGAAACTTTTTCATGCAGAGGGTGGTACGTGTATGGAATGAGCTGCCAGAGGATGTGGTGGAGGCTGGTACAATCGCAACATTTAAGAGGCATTTGGATGGGTATATGAATAGGAAGGGTTTGGAAGGATATGGGCCGGGTGCTGGCAGGTGGGACTAGACTGGGTTGGGATATCTGCTCAGCGTGGACAGGTTGGATGGAAGGGTCTGTTTCCATGCTGTACATCTCTGTGGCTCTATGACCTCACTTTCAAGCAAAATCTAAAATTCATGTTTTGTCCATTCATCCTGAAAGGTTCTGGATATAGGTTTGCTTGCGGAGCTGGAAGATTCATTTCGAGATGTTTCGTCACCCTACTTGGTAACATCTTCAGTGGGCCTCCAGGAGAAGCACTGCTGATAATTCCTGCTTTCTATTTATATGTTTGGGTTGGTGATGTCATTTCCTGTTATTTTTCTCAGGGGGTGGTAGATGGGGTCTAACTCGGTGTGTTTGTTGACAGAATTCTGGTTGGAATGCCATGCTTCTAGGAATTCTCGTGTCTCTCTCTCTCTGTTTGGCTTGTGCTGTCCCAGTTCAAGTGGTGCCCTTACGTAGAGATGAGGAAGGAACTCCATCAACAAATACATCGACTTGGACCCCATCTACCACCCTCTGAGAAAAAGAACAGGAAATGACAACACCAACCCAAGGAAACCTAAACACATAAATAGAAAGTGGGACAAAATGCCAGTACTTCACCGGAGGCTCACCGATAATTCCTGAAGAAGGGCTCATGCCCGAAACGTCGATTCTCCTGCTCCTTGGATGCTGCCTGACCTGCTGCGCTTTTCCAGCAACACATTTTCATCACCGATAATGTTACCTAATATAGTGATGAAACATCTGAAAACGAACCTTCCAGCTCAGCAAGCAAACTTACATACATTGGTTTGAGTTATTTGTTCACCATCAAATAGTAATGGGAGTGTGGACGTAGTACAATCAAATGAAAGAAACATGTAGTCTGGGCAACAAAGTAATCATGGGTGATTGAAACCTGCAGAAAAACTGAATAAACCAACTGTGCATTAAATTTAGAAAGGACAAGTTTCTGGAGTGTGAAAGGACTGCCAGACTACTCAGACCCCTTAGCATCATGGGGTAGCCCACAAACCCACTAACACACTAAAACAGCAGCTAATGAACTTGAAAGACCTTATACAGAAAACAAGCAAAACTAATGTCATTTACAAAATACCGTGCAAGGACTGAAACAAACACTACATTGGACAAACGGGCAGAAAACTAACCACCAGGATACATGAACATCAACTAGCCACAAAAAGACATGACCCGCTATCACCAGTATCCTTACATATAGATGACGACAGACACCACATTGACTGGGACAACACATCTTAGGACAAGCCAAACAGAGACACGCATGAGAATTCCTAGAAGCGTGGCATTCCAGCCAGAACTCTATCGACAAACACATCGACTTGGATCCCATCTAACACCCTCCGTCAAAAAGAACAGGAAATGACATCACCAACCCAAGGAAACCTAAACACATAAATAGAAAGCGGGACATAACACCAGCACTTCACCGGAGGCTCACTGATTATGTTACCTAGCATGGTGACAAAACGTTCGAGAACAAATCTTCCAGCTCAGCGAGCAAACTTGCATCTACAACCTCAACCTAAGCTACAAATCTTCTCAAAACTCACTAATTCTAACCAATGTTCTGCTGCCCTTTGCAGTTTCTCAGTTCACTAAAACAGATTCCACACATTAGTAAACGAGGATCTCAGAACAATGTACTGATCCCATCTTATATTACCAGTGCAATTTAACTTCCTTTTCCTCCTTGTCCATTCTTCCTAAATATCAAATAACCTTCAAACTTCAGCTTCTAGTCCTAGTAACCATTTCTGAGATGGCAAATATATCATAGCCATTTACCTGTATTTGGTCTTTATGTAATCTGTCTTGTTGCAACTGGTAGAGTGCTTTTAAGTTTTTGATGTCATTCCACTTTGAGACAAACTTGGTGCTCAGCTTGGTTTCCACTGTCTTCTAGTCTCTCTGGCAAATTTTCCATTACAAATTTAAATCCCTTCTGATCTGGGTTACTTCTCAGTCCCCATCTCCTTGACAAGCTAATGTAAACTCACAACAGCAGAAGCAAATCTCCCTGCATGACTATAAGTCTGTTGTCTATATCTATACTGATGCAGACCTGATGGACTAAATGCTATGATTCATACAGAAAAGGCAATAACAATATATATACATAAAACCAAGAGATTTAGAATCTCCTCAGCTCAGGGGACTGACTCCGAGCTGTCTGGCCACAGCCAGTGTACTCTGCAAACGTAAATAAAGGATAACTTGGTGACAGGATACCAGCCTCAATGCAGTTTGTTCAACTGCAACACCGGAAAATCACTTTCAACTTGTCACCAATTTGAGAAATGCCCATTGATGTCTACCCACTGTTTCCATACTTTTAGCCAATTTCTAATCTGCACTACCAAGGACCCATCAATTTCTAATATGTAACCAACCTGCCATGTGGCACCTTATCAAATGCTTTCCGAAGGTCCAAATATACAACATCCACAGCACTACTCTCATTCACTGTGACATTTCAAAAAACTCAATTAACTTTGTCAGACATGACCTGCCCTTGACAAAATCATGTTGACTGTCTAAATTTAACTTATTTTCTCTAAGTGGACATTATTTTTATTATGGCTTCCATCAGTTTTCACACAATTCACGTCAAGCTGATGGGTCTGTAGTTTCCTGAGTTATCCTTTGTCCCTTTCTTAAGCAACGGTGTCACATTTGCAATCCTTCAGTCATAGAGTCCTACAAAAATGGAGACAGGTCCTTCATCCCAATCTGGTCCATGACAACCAAAATATCCATTAACACTAACCCCACTTCCCTGCACTTAGCCCATATCCTTGTATTCCTTTCGTATCCATGTATTTGTCCAAATGTCTTTTAAAATGTTGCTAATGTACCCACCTCAACCACTTCTGCTGGCAGTTCATTCCACATGCGTACCACCCTCTGTATAAAAAATGTTGCCCCTCAAGTTCCCTTTTATTGTTTACCCTTTAAGCGGCAATTGGATAGGTACATGGATGGGTGCTTAAGCTAGGACAAATGTTCGGCACAACATCGTGGGCCGAAGGGCCTGTTCTGTGCTGTATTGTTCTATGTTCTAACTTTAAGTCCTTGATACTCTAACCCTGGCAAAAAGAATGAGTGCATACACCCTATCCATGGCTCTCATGGTCTTATACACCTCTTTGCCTGCCCCTCCCCCACCCCCCACCTCAGGTGTCCTACATTCTAAAGAAAAAAAAGTCCTAGCTTGTCCAACTTCCCTCTATAACTCAGACTGTTGAGTCCAGGCAACATCCTTGTCTTATCTTTATATTTTATTCCTTTAGTTATAAAATCCAACATTCCATTGGCTTTCTTTATTATCTGCTGTACCTGCATCCTAGTTTTCTGTGACTCATGAATGAGTACACCTAGACACCTCTGCACCTGAGCACTCAGAATTCTGTCCACATTACGATAATAGGTTGCCTTCCCATTTTTTCTGACCCAAATGCTTATCCACGTTAAACTCCATCTGCCACATTTGGCCCACTCTCCTAACCTAACCATATCCATTTATAAGGTTCTTATTTCCTCTTTGCGATTTACCACTCCACCTATTTTTGTGTCATCTGCAAATTTGGCCATAGAGCTTTCTATCCTTGTATCCAAGTCCTTAAATGTAGATTGCAAATAGCTGGGGTTCAAGGACCGAACCCTGTGGCACCTCACTAGTCGCTAAAGGTTGGCATGCAGTTGCAGCAGGTGGTGAAGAAAGCTAATGGCATGCTTTCATAGTGACAGGATCTGAGTATTGGAGTAAGGATGTATTGCTGCAGTTATACAGGGCCTTGGTGAGGCCACACCTTGAGTACTATGTGCACTTTTGGTCTCCCAGTCTGAGGAAGGAAATTCTTGCTATTGAGGGAGTCCAGCGAAGGTTCACCAGACTGATTCCCAGGATGGCAGGACTGATTCCCAGACTGATTCCCAGAATGAGAGGGGATCTCACAGAAACATATAAATTCCTGATGGGACTGGACAGGCTAGATGTGGAAAGAATGTTCTGAATGTTGGAGAAGCCAGAACTAGGGGTCACAGTCTAAGAATAAGGGGTAAACCATTCAGGACTGCAAAGAGGAAGAATTTCTTCAGTCAGAGATTCGTGAACCTGTGGAAATTTTCTCCCACAGGAAACTGTTGGGGCCAGTTAGTTATATACCCAATAGAGAGCAGGACATGGTCTTTGTGGCTAAAGGGATCAAAGGGTACAGAGAAAGTGGAAATGGGATACTGAGATCGCATGACCAGCCATCATCATTTTGAATGGTGGTGCAGACATGAAGGGGTGAATGGCCTACTCGTGCACCTATGGTTCTATGTTTCTTTGTGGGCGGCACGGTGGCACAGTGGTTAGCACTGCTGCCTCACAGCGCCTGAGACCCGGGTTCAGTTCCCGCCTCAGGCGACTGACTGTGTGGAGTTTGCACGTTCTCCCCGTGTCTGGGTGGGTTTCCTCTGGGTGCTCCGGTTTCCTCCCACAGTCCAAAAGATGTGCAGGGTCAGGTGAATTGGCCATGCTAAATTGCCCGTAGTGTTAGGTAAGGGGTAAATGTAGGGGTATGGGTGGGTTTCGCTTCAGCGGGTCGGTGTAGACTTGTTGGCCGAAGGGCCTGTTTCCACACTGTAAGGTAATCTAATCTAATCTAAAAAAAAAAGGAAGTTACGCTGGAATCATTTTTGTTTACACATTTTCCCACAGGTCAGAAATCTGTAAACTGTTGACAAAACATTTTATAAAATACAAATACAATAAATTCACAAATACAACGTGATAAAAGCAGCAATCAATCCAAATAAAGAATAGTTTCCAAAAAGACAATTATAAATTAATAATGATACTAACAATTAAAGTATCAATCTTCAATACTAGATTAACCACTCAGATCAACTGCAAAGCCGGGTTCAGTAAAACACTGCTTCAGAAGGTCTTAGTTCGGTTTCACTCTGTGGTAAAACTCTCTAGAATCTAAGAATATGCATAGGTGACCAACAAAAAATCCTTGTTGTAAATTACGCAGGAGACTTAATTATATTTAGAAATCAATTAACAAAAGCTGCTCAGTGCATCCCTGGCTTTCTTGGGCTCAGGCACCTGAGATCGGAGTTTCCCCAGGTGAGTTGGGTTAACCAAACAAACAAAGAACAGCCATTCTTTATGTGATCTTGCTGTGCACAAAACAGATATTATGTTCACTAACAGAGCAGTCACAATTTTGTTTTGGTTCTGTTCGCCAAGCTGGGAATTTGTGTTGCAGATGTTTCGTCCCCTGTCTAGGTGACATCCTCAGTGCTGGGGGCCTCCTGTGAAGCGCTTCTGTGATGTTTCCTCCGGCATTTATAGTGATCACTACAAATGCCGGAGGAAACATCACAAAAGCGCTTCACAGGAGGCTCCAAAGCACTGAGGATGTCACCTAGACAGGGGACGAAACGTCTGCAACACAAATTCCCAGCTTGGCGAACAGAACCACAACAACGAGCACCCGAGCTACAAATCTTCTCCCAAACTTTGAGTCACAATTTTCCAATGAGTGAAGTTTGTAACAAGATCAGGTATCAATAAGAAAGCTAATTTCTTCTCTAAAATGTCTATAATTGTCATATTCATCACCACATACCGTTTTGTGGTCTTTTGTCATCTCTTTTGCAGCTGCCTCCAATGCTGCCCTGGCTTTCGCACTCACACCCTCAGGCTGTACAAGCACCACCTTGCGCCTCTTAGCTGGTAACTGTGACAGGACATCAGATTTTAGCCGCCTGATCATGAGGGACTCCAGAAGCAAGAGCCGCAGTTCCACCAAATTGGATGATCCTGAATAATCCCATCCCCAGGGCAACTGCCAAATGACAAGAGCAAGAACGTAAGCTGGGTGTGGGAGAACAAGGATAGGAAGAGAAAGCAATACAGGGGAAGAGGGGTTAAGTTGTAGGGAGAGATGGCCTGTGTGGAGGGCCATGGGAGAAAGGAGATTGGGGAAGAGTATGAGACAGGGAGTGTGCGGTGAAGCAGAGAAAATGGGGAATGGTGGTTGAGCATTTGGAGAGTTAAGGAAGACTGGAGAGAAGGGAGAGAACAATTTGAATGGAGGACCATAAAACCATAAGATATTAGGAGCAGAATTAGGCCATTTGGCTCATTCAGTCTGCTCGGCCATTCAATCATGGTCGTTCTGTTTCTCAAAACCATTCTCCTGTCTTCTCTTTCCCCACTTCAGGCTAGCCAGTGATGTCCATATCCCATGAATGAATTAAAAATAAAACCTTTGATTGCCTTAGTATCAAGAATCTCTCTTGATCTATGTGCCCTTGGGTCCTAGTATCTTCTACTAACGGAGACAACTTCTCCACATCCACTCAATCCAAACCTCTCAATATTCGGACAAAGGGTCACTCAACCCGAAACACTAACTCTGATTTCTCTCCACACATGCTGCCAGATCTGCTCAGTTTTTCCAGCAATTTCAGTTTTTCTCTCAGTATTCTGTAAGTTTCAATGAGAACCCCCTCATACCTCTAAACTCCTTCAAGTTCAAACCCAGAGCCCTCAACCGCTCTCATGTCAACCACTTCATTCCCAGGATCATTATTCTGAACCTCTTCTGGTTCTCCCTCTAAGACCAGCACGTCAGTCCTTAGAAATGAGGTTCAAATTGCTCACGATAATCCAAATGCAGTCTGACCAGAGCCTGATACAGCCTCAGCAGTACATACCTGCTCTTAATTCTAGACCTCGAGATGAATCTCACATTGTATTTGCATTCCCAAAAATGCACATTAACCTTAAGAGAATTTTTAACTAGGAATCCAAACTCCCTTTTGCTTCAGAGTTTCAATGCCTTTCCCTATTTAGAAAATAGAGTATGAACATAGAACATTACAGTGCAGTACAGGCCCTTTGGCCCTCAATGTTGTGCCATCCTCTGGAACCAATCTGAAGCTCATCTATCCTACACTATTTCATTTTCATCCATATGTTTATCCAATGACCACTTAAATGCCCTTAAAGTTGGCAAGTCTACTACTGTTGCAATCAATGTGTTCCATGCCCCTACTACTCTCAGAGTAAAGAAACTACCTCTGACATTTGTCCTATATCTATCATCCCTCATTGTAAAGCTATGTCTCCTCGTGCTATCCATCACCATCCGAGAAAAAAGGCACTCACTGCTCACCCTATCTAAACCTCTGATTATTTTGCATGTCTCAAATTAAGTCACCTCTCAACCTTCTTCTCTCTAATGAAAACAGCCTCAAGTCCCTCAGCCTTTTTTTCCTCATAAGATATTCCCTGCATTCCAGGCAATATCCTCGTGAATCTCCTCTCAACCCTCTCCAAAGATCCCACATCCTTCCTATAATGCAGTGACTAGAACTGTACACAATACTCCAAGTGTGGCTGCATCAGAGTTTTGTACAGCTGCAACATGACCTCATGGCTCTGAAACTCAATCCCACTAACAATAAAAACTAACATGCCGTATGCCTTCTTAACAATCCTATAATCTGGATGGCACACTTCTGGGATCTATGTACATGGACACAGAGATCTCTCTGCTCATCCACACTACCAAGGATCTTACCATTAGCCCAGTACTCTGCATTCCTGTTGCACCTTTGAAAGTGAATCACCTCACACTTTTCTGCGTTATACTCCATTTGCCACCTCTCAGTCCACCTCTGCAGCTTATCTGTCCCTATGTAGCCTGCAACATCTTCAGCACTATCCACAACATTAACAACCTTAGTATCATCTACAAATTTACTAACCCATCCTTCTAAACCCTCATCCAGGTCTTTTATAAAAATGAAAAACAGCAGTGACCCCAAAACAGATCCTTGAGGTACACCACTAGCAACTGAATTCCATGACGAACATTTCCCATCAACCATCACCCTGTTTTCTTTCAGCTTGTCAATATCTGATCCAAACTGCTAAATCACCCTCAATCCCATGTCTCCATATTTTCTGCAATAGCCTACCGTGGGGAACCTTATCAAATGCCTTAGTGAAATCCATATACACCACATCAACCGCTTTACCCTCATCCACCTGTTTTATCACCAACTCAAAGAACTCAATAAAGTGTGTGAGGCACAACCTATCCTTCACAAAACAGTGCTGATTAGCCCTAATCAATGTATTATTCTCTAAATGATTATAAATTCTATCTTTTATAACCTTTTCCAACAGGGTGTCTCTACTCCCCTTCTTGAACAAGAGGACAATATTTGCTAAACTCCAGTCTTCTTTCACTATTCCTGTTGACAATGACGACATAAAGATCAATGCCAAAGGCTCTGCAATCTCCTCCCTGGCTTCCCAGAGAATCCTAGGATAAATCTCACCTGGCCCAGGGGATCTAGCTATTTTCACACTTCAGAATTGCTAACATCTCCACCTTGTGAACCTCAATCCCATCTATGCCTCTGTGCTACCTATCAAAGTGCATAACATCACACCTTCTCACATGAGTTCATAAGATATAGGAGCAGAAATTAGGCCACTTGGTCCATCAATCTGCTCTGCCATTCAATCATGACTGATATGCTCCTCACCCCCATTTCCTGCCTCTCCCCATAATTCTTCAATCCATTATCAATTGAAAATCTGTCTAACTCCTCCCTAAATTTACTCACTGTCCCAGTAGCCACTGTACCTTGGGGGAGCAAATTCCAAGATTCACAACCCTTTTGGAGAAACAGTTTCTCATTAACTCTGTTTTAAAATTTGCTACCCCTTATCCTAAGACTTTGATCTCTCGTATTAGAGGCCCCACAAGATGAAGCATTCGCACCACATTTACTTTATTCATATCTTTCATCATCTCGTATACCTCAATTTGATCTCCCCTCATTCTTCTGAATTCCAGAGAGTATAGGTTTAAACTGTTCACTTACTCTTCATATCAAAAAATCCTCATCTCTGGCTTCATTCTAGTGAACCTCCTGTGAATTGGCTCCAATGCCACTACATCCTTCCTCAAATAAGGGGACCTAAACTGTGCACAATACTCCACGTGCGGTCTCACCAATGCTTTGTATCGTCACAACAATACTTCCTTACCTTTATATTCTATTTATTTAGGTATAAAAGCCAACATTCCATTTGCTTTCTTTATTATCTGCTGTACCTGCATGCTAGCTTTGTGTGACTCATGAATGGGGGACACCCTGAAATCTCTCCCCATTTAGATAATAGGTTGCCTTCCCATTTTTCCAACCAAAATACATGACTTCACACTTATCCACGTTAAACTCCATCTGCCACATTTTAGCCCACCCTCCTAACCTATCTATAGCCATTTATTTCCTCATTGCAATTTACAATCTCGCCTATTTTAGTGTCGCCCACAAATTTGGCTTTAGAGCCTTCTATCCCTGTATCTAAATCGTTAATGTAGATTGTAAATAGCTGTGGTCAAAGAACTGAACCCCGTGGCACCATACTGGTTACATTTTTCCATCTAGAGAAGAAAAACATTTATTCTGACTCTCTTTCTTCTGTCCATCAGTTAGTCACCTATCCTAACCAATAAAATTACCTCATATCCTATATATGATCAAACCTTGTGAATTAACCTTTCTGCAGCACCTTATCAAACGCCTTCTGGAATTCAGATATATTACATCTACAGGATCCCTATTATCCACTTTGCTTGTTACATCTTTGAAGAACTCTAGCAAATTAGTCAAACGATAAAACCATGCTGACTCTGATGCTGACCGACATTGTATTCCATCTGCCACTTCTCTGCCCAATCCACTAGCCTGTCCAAATCCTGCAGCCTCCTTGCCTCCTCAACACTACCTGTCCTTCCACTTATCTTTGTACCATCTGCAAACTTAGCAACAGTGCCTTCAGTTCCATCGTCCAGATTGTTAACATGTAACATGAACAGTTGCAATCCCAAAACATACACGTGCTGAACTTCACCAGTCAATGGTTTCCATCCTTCTGCCAGTCAGCCAATCCTCTATTCTTGCCCCTATCACCATGGGCTTTTGTCTTATTTTACAGCTTCCTGTGCATCACCTTATTAAAGGTGTTGTGAAAATCTAAATAGATCACTGGCTCTCCTTTGTCCAACTTCCTCATTAGCTACTCAAAAGACTTCTAACAGATTTGTCAGGGACAATTTCCCCTTGCTGAAGCCATGCTGACATGGTCCTACTTTCCCATACACTTCCAAGTACTTGCAATCTCATCGATAATTGACTACATTTTACCAACAACTAAGGTCAGGTTAACTGGCTTTAATTTCCCATCTCCTGCCTATTAGCCATTTTCCAGTCCTGTGGGTCTCTCCCTAACTCCATTGATTCTTAAAGATCCCTACCACTGCCTCTACATCGCCTCAGTTATCTCCCTCAGAACTCTAGTGTAGCCCATCTAAATCATCTAAATCTAGGTGATTTATCCACCTTCAAACCTTTCAGCTTTCCTAACATTTCCTTCTTAGTGATGGCTGTTAAACTCACCTCCACCTCTGACTGATTCTGGGCTGGGAATATGAATACATGAATGAGTAAATGTTCAAGAATACTCACCCGTTTGGCAGCACAGTAACGGATTCCAAAATCATGGAAGTTTGGAAACAGTTTGGGTTGGAGCACAGCTATCTGACTGTACAGCTCAGCTGGTCTGGACATGGCTGGTGTCCCAGAGAGGAGGAGGAGTCTTTTTGCTGCCTGAAAAAAAGATCAGCAACAGGAGTTGAGCTCCATACACTGGTCACAGCACAGCCTCTATCTGGTCCGCTCTCCCATAATACAGTAATGACAAGAATCAAAGACATTCTGTTCCAGTGTTAAGAGAGAAAATGTGATCTGGTTGGTATTTCATTCAGATACAGAGAGAAAGGCTGAGGTTCAGAAATCAGGCACCTCCCAACACAGGACACACCTGGAGGAGGGGGTGAGCAGCTTTACATCGGGCTGTCTTCATATTCTTCAGGAAATGAGATTCATCCTAAAAAGTGTGAGAGATACAGATTTAGAAATCCAAGTAGTGATCTGCTGTGCAAGGCACAGTGAAAGACAGTTACAACAGTCAGGCAATGGAATCCTGTTCAAAACTCTCAGCTGGCATCATCCAAACTTCAATTCAAAAAAATCATTTTCTATGAAGTTTAGGTTTTACCAAGAGACCAGCTCACTAAACCTTGCAAAATCTTCCGAAGAGGCTGTCCAGTCATGATCCAAACTTTGCCAGAGCTTACCCAGATAACAGCAGCAAGCTTCCTTGATGAGCATCAACACATCAGCTGATAACAGGATTAGTATCCAACAATCAGCAACAAGGGGTAAATATAGGACAACAGATATTAAAATATCTCTATGAAGTACATATGTAGATGTGTTAGATCAATCAACCTGCATTACATTAGTGCTGAAAAATGTGTTGCTGGAAAAGAGCAGCAGGTCAGGCAGCATCAAAGGAGCAGAAGAATCGACGTTTCGGGCATAAGCCCTTCTTCAGGAATGAGGAGGGTGTGCCAAGCAGGCTAAGATAAAAGATAGGGAGGAGGGACTTGGGAGAGGGGCGTTGGGAGGGGCGTCGATTCTCCTGCTCCTTTGATGCTGCCTGACCTGCTGCGCTTTTCCAGCAACACATTTTTCAGCTCTGATCTCCAGCATCTGCAGTCCTCACTTTCTCCTGCATTATATCAGTCTCTGATTTAATGATATACATCACCAGGAATAAATGAACTGGTTATTCATTTTACATGCAGAGAGTGGGAGTTGTGTGTGCATATTAGTTGCTGCGATTTGCTTAACCTGTAACTAGTGCAGTAACAAAGAGGTTAGTAGTGGGACCACAATTATTTACCAGATATATTAATGACTTGGATGAGGAAAATGAATGTAATATAGCCAAGCTTGATACAAAAATAAATGAAAAAGCAAGTCTGAGGATAACGCAGAGCTGCAGAAGGATAAAGACACGTTAAGGGAAGGGGTAAAAACTTGCAGATGGAAAATTATGTGGGAAATGTGAGGTCATGTACTTTGGCAGATGTCAGAGGACTGGAGCTAACATGGATACACTATTCAAGAAGGGTAATAAAATTAAACCAGGGAATTACAGACCAGCAAGTCATCAGTGGATGGGAAAGACCATAAGTAGTAGAAACAGAAAGAGGCTATTCAGCCCCTCAAATCTCTCTGCCATTCAGCAGCTTCCTAGCTGATATGACATTCCTCATGTCCACTTACTTGCCCTTTCCTGGTAACCCTCAACTTCCCAACTGATCAAGAATCAATCTATCTTAAATACAGACAAGAGCTCTGCTTGCACAGCTTTCTGTGGCAATGAAGTCCAAGGACTCTCAACCCAGAGCAGAAATTTCTCATCTTAGTCTCAAATTGATACCCATGAAACCATTAGAGATAGGAGCAGAATAAGGCCAGTGAATCTGCTCCTCCATTCGATCTTAGCTGATATGTTTCTCAACCTCATTCTCCTGCCTTCTCCTTGTAGCCCTTGATCCCTTTACCAATCAAGAACCTATCTATCTCTGTCTTAAATACATTCAATGACTTGGTCTCCACAGCCCTCTGTGGCAATTCTTTCCACAGGTCAACCACACTGCAGCTGAAGAAATTCCTTTTCTCTTCTGGGACTATACCCTCAGGTCCTACAATCTCCCATGAGCGAACACAACCTCTCAGCATTAAGCCCCTTAATAATCCTATATATTTCAACGAGATCACCTTTCATTCTTCTAAACGCCAGAGAGTACAGTCCCAACCTGCTCATAGAACAATCCATTTATGATGGACTAATGGACTCTCTCAGTTATGTCTAACTTTTTTTTTTCTTATTTGTAAACTTTTCAAAATGGTGTTGGAACATGACGATAGTGGAAAAGCTTTTCACAGTATTTCCCGGTTTTCCTCACTGTAAAATATACGTGACAATAAAATCATTCATTCAATATCGGGGACCATCCTAGTGAACCTTCTCTGAACTGCCTCCAATGAAATGATATATTTCCTTAAATAAGGCTCACAGTACTCCATTTTGAGTTGATGTGGTAAAGTGGTTAATGTGGTGTATATGGATTTCAGTAAGGTAAGGTTCCACACGGTAGTCTATTGCACAAAGTTTTGGGATTGAAGGTAATTCAGTGGTTTGGATCAGAAATTGGCTAGCTGAAAGAACACAGAGTGGTGGTGGTTAATGGGAAATGTTCATCCTGGAGCTCAGTTACCAGTGGTTTACCGCAAGGATCTGTTTTGGGGCCACTGCTGTTTGTCATTTTTATAAATGATCTGAATGTGAGTGTAGAAGGATGGGTTAGTAAATTTGCAGATGACATGAAGGTAGGCAGAGTTATGGATAGTGCCAAAGGATGTTGTGGGTTACTGAGGGACATAGATAAGTTGCAGAGAAGTGGCAGATGGAGTTTAATGCGGAAAAGTGTGAGGTAGTTCACTTTGGAAGTAGTTACAGGAATGCCGCGTACTGGGCTAATAGCAAGATTCTTGGCAGTGTAGATGAACAAAGATCTCTGTATCCAGGTGCATAAATCCCTGAAAGTTGCCACCCAGGTTGATTGGATTGTTAAAAAGGCATAGGGGGTGTTGCTGTTTAGTGATATGAGGTTTGGGTTTCGGAGCCAAGAGGTCATGCTTCAGCTGTACAATACACTGGTAAGACTGCACCTGAAATACTGCGTACAGTTCTGGTCACATTATAGGTAGGATGTGGAAGCTTTGGAAAGGATTCAGAGGAGATTTAGTAGGATGTTGCCTGGTATGGAGGGAAGGTCTTACGAGGAAAGACTGAGGGAACTGAGGCTGCTTTCGTTGGAGAGAAGAAGTTTGAGGGGTGACTTAATCAAGACAAAGCTAGAGGGTTAGGTAGCATGGACAGTGAGAGCCGTTTTCCTCAGATGGTGAAGGCTAAGACGAGGGGACATAGCTTTAAATTGAGGGATGTTAGATTTAGGACAGACATTAGGGTTAGGTTCTTTACTCAGAGAGTAGTAGGGGCGTGTAACGGCCTGCCTGCAACAGTAATAGACTTGCCGATGTTAGGGGCATTTAGATGGGCATTGGATATACATATAGATAATAATTGAACAGTGTAGGTTAGATGGGCATCAGATTAATTTTACAGGTCAGTACAACATCGAGGATCCAAGGGCTTGTATTGCACTGTAACATGCTATAAAAAGCCTCATTAGCACCTTGGGCAGTCACAGCAAGACTTCCCTACTCTTATACGCCAGTCTTCTCAAAGCTCGCTAACTCAAACCCCTTGAAATAAGGGCCATCATTACATCGGCCTTCCTGATTACTTGCTGCACCTACGTGCTAGTTTTCTGTGTTTCATGTACAAGCACCTCCAGCTTTCTGCAGTTTTCTTGCATTTAAAGTCTGTTGTTTTCCTAAACTTCCTCTCTGTACTAAAGGTATTTTGGTTTCTGCAATCATTCTACTTGAAGTTAACTATTGTACACTGATTATATATGGAGGATGAACTAGTATCTCCTTCATTCTGGCTCGGAATAAAGAATGACGTATCTACTTTTCTTTACGCAGAGTGGTAGGGGCGTGGAATGCCCTACCTGCTAAGATAGTCAACTCAGCCACATTTGGGAGAGTTAAACAATCCTTAGATAAGCACATGGATGATTTTGGGATAGAGTAGGGGGACGAGCAGAGAATAGTTCACAGGTCTGTGCAACATTGAGGGCCGAAGGCCCTGTCCTGCTCTGTATTGCTCTATGTTATAGGTTCCACTTACTACAATGATGACCTGGAAGTGTTTCTCCATCAACTGATTCCTGAGTTTAGCGAGCAGGTCATAGCTGATTATGCTGACATGAGAGGATGATAATCGATCTTTTCCTGTCAGTATAACGTCAATAGCCTTAGTATCCAACGATGGCAACCATTGGCTAAAAGCCTGAAAAAGAAAAATGTTCATTTGAATTACCCAATTCAAAGACTGCATCTCTGAAACAGCACGCATGATTGCCCAGTCTTTACACACATACTCCCAAGGAAGAACCCTTGTATATACTAATAAACTGCTCAAGATCTCTTGTACACAATGTCACAATCCCCAGGTAAACGTTAGTACATACTGATACACTCCCTGGGTAACCCCCAATTCACACTGACAGACTCCCGAGGTAGAGCCTATGTATACACTGCCCGTATATGTTGACAAACTCCCTGGGTAATCATCTGCACATACACAGATTCTCTGGGTAACTCTCTGTACATACTGAAACACTCCCTAGGTAACCCCTGACACATGCCAGGGACTATTAATTAAACAATTCACAGGAAGAGGAGGGTCCATAATTACTTATCATCGATAGTCACAGGTGAAGTGCCGGAAGACTGGAGGTGGCTAACGTGGTGCCACTGTTTAAGAAGGGTGGTAAGGACAAGCCAGGAAACTATAGACCAGTGAGCCCGACGTCGGTGGTGGGCAAGTTGTTGGAGGGAATCCTGAGGGACAGGATGTACATGTATTTGGAAAGGCAAGGACTGATTAGGGATAATCAACATGGCTTTGTGTGTTGGAAATCATGTCTCATAAACTTGATTAAGTTTTTTGAAGTAACAAATAGGATTGATGAGGGCAGAGCAGTAGATGTGATCGATCTGGACTTCAGTAAGGCGTTCGACAAGGTTCCCCATGGGAGACTGATTAGCAAGGTTAGATCTCATGGAATACAGGGAAAACTAGCCATTTGGATACAAAACTGGGTCAAATATAGAAGACAGAGGGTGGTGGTGGAGGGTAGTTTTTCAGACTGGAGGCCTGTGACCGGTGGAGTGACACAAGGATTGGTGCTGGGCCCTCTACTTTTTGTCACTGACAAAAATGATTTGGATGCGAGCATAAGAGATACAGTTGATAAGTTTGCAGATGACACCAAAATTGGAAGTGTAGTGGACAGCGAAGAGGGTTACCTCAGGATCTGGACCAGATGGGCCAATGGGCTGAGAAGTGGCAGATGGAGTTTAATTCAGATAACTGAGAGGTGCTGCATTTTGGGAAAGCAAATCTTAGCAGGACTTATACACTTAATGGTAAGGTCCTAGGGAGTGTTGCTGAACAAAGAGACTTTGGAGTGCAGGTTCATAGCTCCTTGAAAGTGGAGTTGCAGGTAGATAGGATAGTGAAGGCGGCATTTGGTATGCTTTCTTTTATTGGTCAGAGTATTGAGTACAGAAGTTGGGAGGTCATGTTGTGGCTGTACAGGACATTGATTAGGCCACTGTTGGAATATTGCGTGCAATTCTGGTCTCCTTCCTATCGGAAAGATGTTGTGAAACTTAAAAGGGTTCAAAAAAGATTGACAAGGATGTTGCCAGGGTTGGAGGATTTGAGCTATAGGGAGAGGCTGAACAGGCTGGGGCTGATTTCCCTGGAGCGTCAGAGGCTGAGGGGGTGACCTGATAGAGGTTTACAAAATTATGAGGGGCATGGATACGATAAATAGACAAAGTCTTTTCCCTGGGGTCAGAGAATCCAAAACTAGAGGGCATAGGTTTAGGGCGAGAGGGGAAAGATATAAAAAAGACCTACGGGGCAACCTTTTCACACAGTGTGGCACGTGAATGGAATGAGCTGCCAGAGGAAGTGGTGGAGGCTGGTACAATTGCAACATTTACCAGGCATTTGGATGGGTATATGAATAGGAAGGGTTTGAAGGGATACGGGCCGGGTACTGGCAGGTGGGAGTAGATTGGGTTGGGATATCTGGTCGGCATGGACGGATTGGACCGAAGGGTCTATTTCCGTGCTGTACATCTCTGTGACTCTAGGCAGTGGCATTTACCTGACAATGTGGAAAACTGACCAGGTGTATACAAATAGCAAGACAAATTCAACCTGGGCAATTAATGCCCCATCAGTCTGTTCTTAAACATCAGTAAAGTGATGGAAAGTGTCATCAACAGTGCCACCAGGCATTGGCTGCTCATCAATAATCTGCTCACTTGCCTGGATGAGTCCGCTCCAACAACACACACTCTTAAAGTCCACTTGTAAACTACAATTGTTATATCTCTTTCTGTTTCTTATATCTTACAAGGTGAATGTGCTGAAGCGGAGAAGCTGCCTCTCTCATTGTGCAACAGTACAACATATACCTGTGCCCAGGTAAATCGGACAGACGATGGCGTAATGACGAGCACCGGCCATTCTTTCCGATAAACTGTGGCAATGCAAATGGCTTGAAGAGTCTTCCCAAGTCCCATGTCATCAGCCAACAGCAAACGGCCTCCCCGAGATACGGCAAAACTGTCAAGACACAAACCTTCAATATACCATCATCAGGAAACAAAGTAGGGTTTATCTCAAAGCACAGATGTGAAAGGAGATAGCAAGGAGTGCAGATGCTGGAAAGTCAGAGCTGATAAAGTGTGGCGATGGAGAAAGCACTGCAGGTCAGGCAGCATCTGAGGAGAGTCAAGGTTTTGGGCAGGAACCTTCATCAGGCAGCTCGGGTTCTGCCTGACCTGCTGTGCTTTCTCCAGCACCACACTTTATTGACCCAGGTGAGAGAGAGGCCATTCAGCCCATGCATCTAGGAAAAACCCATTGTTTTCTCCAAGACAGTTTTAACTTTGTCAATGCTGGGACTGAAGCATTCCACATAAGGGATAAAGATAGTGTACTGCTAGGGCTGGGATGAAATAGCAGAATCAGTGCAAAAAGATTCAAGAACAACTGTTGAAAACAGAAACACAAATATTTGAAAAGGAGTGTTTGGATAAAAATGATATGGGAATGGAGGGAGGACAATCAAATGAAGGAAACAGTGGCTCAGAGATCCTGCGTAAGCCTGATGGACTAAATGGTCTCATTTTATAGTTGATTGCAACAAGTTTTGATCATTTATGTGGAAGCTTGATTTAACTAACACAAATATAACACTGAATTACAGAAACTTAAGAATTGCCGAAATCTGGGGACCACAATTTCAAGATTGTCAGTAAGAGAGTTTGGAGTGGGGTGAGGAGGAGAAACTTCTTCACTCAGAGGATTTGGAATGCACTGCCTGGGAGCGTGGTAGAGGCAAACTCCACAGGAAGTTTCATAAGAGAACTGGATATATATTTGAACATGATGAATATAGAAGGCTAGGGAAATAGGGCTGGAGAATGGGATGGGTAGATCTTTCAGGAGTCAGTACAAGAACGGTGGATTGAATGGTCTCCTCCTGTCTTGTTAAATTCTATGATTCTATGATCTTTCACTGATCAAGACAAAATTGCAAGGATACCAAATTTCTAATGGAACAATAACTTATATTTCATGAGAAAAGTGCATTAATTGGTTAGAAAGTGAACTCCAATCCATATCGACATTTCTGTGGAGAACGCTACAGGGAATGGTCCACAAAACCTTTGTTTAGTTGAAAAAGGCACAAAGCATGGCCTGGTGCTGGCTGGTGGGATTAGATTGGGTTGGGATATCTGGTCGGCATGGATGGGTTGGACCGAAGGGTCTGTTTCCATGCTGTACATCTCTATGACTCTATGTTCATTCTATCTGCAAAGGACAAGAGTGGAATTAAAAAATGGGTTTCACTTTGGTAAGCATTCAGCAAGCTGCCCTTAGTCCAGAACATGCACTGGTCACAGTTAATCAGCTACCTTTTCATTAAGGCTTTCCTCCAAAATTTCAAACACAGACACCAACTGACTGAAACTTACTTCACTCCATCCCTTTGGAATGGCATTAGGCTATGGACCAGTTTGGGATCGACCGCTGACAAATCAGCTTCTGGGACTTCCACAGGCTCCAGAGAGGTCTTTTTGAACTGGGGCAGGAAGATCTCCAGCAACCCTCGTGGGAATGGCTCTATTTGTACATCAGAGATCTTTGATAGTGCATCAACTGAAATACACAACAAACAGCCAAGAATAAGGAAAACTGTTACCTGAAAAGAAGCAATGTTAGGGTTACATAGAGAAGGCGGGGGGGGGGGGTCGGCACAAAATTAGGCGCTCGTTTGGAGAGTTGGTAGAAACATTAGGCCAAATGACTACATTCTGCACTGTAAAACTGACATAGTTTAAAAGACTAACAATTTAAAAAGACTAACATTTGTACAGCACATTTCACCACCTACCACCTTAGGATAATACAATATGTTTTACAGCCAATTAAGGACTTTTGAAATGGAATCACCACTGTAAGGTGGGACATGCAGCAGTTATTTATGTACAGCAACAGCAATCTGATAAATGACCATGCAATTTTATTCAGTGGTAAGAACTGAGGTCTATATTGACCACAGCGCTCCACAGAACTACCTGATCTATATTGCAATAGTTCTATGGGAACACTTCTGTCCAACCAAAAAAAAAACAGTTGTGGGGTGAGGTTCAGTATGTCATCCAAAATACAACATCACTGACAGCATAGCATTGTCCTTCTACTGACACTCTGACAGCGAGGTTCTCCCTCAGTATTGACCATATGACAGGGTGACATTCCCTCAGTACCAACTCTCCAACAGTACAATACCTCTGTACAGGCCAAATGTCAGATTTCTCAGTGGGAGAGCATTTCAGTGACAATGACGGCAACTGCCTCACCTTTACCATAGCCATGGAGAGGGATAGCAACAGACAGTATGGGAAAGTTAGATTAGATTAGATTAGATTACAGTGTGGAAACAGGCCCTTCGGCCCAACAAGTCCACACCGACCCGCTGAAGCAACTCACCCAGACCCATTCCCCTACATTTACCCCTTCACCTAACTCTACAGGCAATTTAGCATGGCCAATTCGCCTAGCCTGCACATTTTTGGACTGTGGGAGGAAACTGGAGCACCCGGAGGAAATCCACGGAGAATGTGCAAACTCCACACAGTCAATTGCCTGAGGCAGGAAATGAACCCAGGTCTCTGGCACTGAGGCAGCAGTGCTAACCACTGTGCCACTGTGCCACCCAAGGTATTTAATTGGCAGAGCTGAAATTATACTGGTATTAGACAAGAGCTGGGGAGTACTAATTGGGAAGAATTGTTCTACGGGAAACTGACAGCAGAAATGTGAAGGTTGTTTAAGCAGCACTTGTTGCGAGTGTTGGATAACTTTATCCACTGAGACAGGCAAGGAACGGTAAGGTGAAGGCGCCTTGGATGACAAGAGGAACTTCTCATCAAAAGGAAGATGAAGCTTACTTAAAGTTGAAGTAGCAAGGATCTAGCAGAGATTTAGTGGAATACAGGGTAGCTAGGAAAGAACTCAAATATTGACTGAGGAAAGCTAGGGAGGAGTACGAAAAAGCCGTGGCGGGAAGGATTAGGGATAATCCAAAGGCATTCTAACTTACGTGAGGAATAAGAAAATCATCAGAGAGAGGGTAGGGCCGATCATGGATAGCGGAGGGAACTTGTGCCTGGAACCTAAAGAGGTAGGGAAGGCCATAAATGAGTTTTTTGCTTCCATATTCACTAGGGAGAGGAGCCTTGTTGATAGTGAGAAAGCCATGGACCAGGTTAATAAGCTTGAACAGATTGATATTAAGAAAGTGATGTGCTGGAAATTCTGGGAAGCATCAAGATAAGTCGCCAGGGGCAGACTAGATATATCCAAGGTTACTATGGGAAGCGAGGAATGAGATTGCTGCACCTCTGGCAATGATCTTTACATCCTCAATCTCCATGGGAGTAGTCCGGAGGGAGGTGAATATTGTTCATCTGTTCAAGAAAGGGAACAGGGAAATCCCTGGGAATTACAGACCAGTCAGTCTTACAACTATGGTAAGCAAGGAACTGGAAAGAATGATGAGAGATAGGATTTATGACTATTTGCAAAAACAGTTTGATTAAAGATAGTCAGCATGGCTTTGTGAGGGGAACATCACGGTTAACGACTTATTGAGTTCTTTGAGGATGTGATGAGACAAGTTGACCAAGGTCGAGCAGTGGGTGTGGCACATATGCACTTCAGTAAGACATTTGATAAGGTTCCCCACGGTAGGCTCATTCAGAAAATTAGAAGGTATGGGATACAGGGAAAGTTGGCTGTCTGGATACAAAATTGGCTGGCCGAAAGAAAACAGTGAGTGATAGTGGATGGAAAGTATTCTGCCTTGAGGTTGGTGACCAGTGCTGTCCTGCAAGGATCTCTTCTTGGGCCTCTACTCTTTGTAGATTTTATAGATGACTTGGATGAAGACATGGAAGGGTGGGTTTGCAATAGTTATTGGGGACTCGATAGTTCGGGGCACAGATAGGCGGTTCTGTGGGGGCGAGAGACTCACGTTTGGTATGTTGCCTCTCAGGTGCAAGGGTACGTGACGTCTCTGATCGTGTTTTCCGGGTCCTTAAGGGGGAGGGGGAGCAGCCCGAAGTCGTGGTCCACATTGGCACCAACGACATAGGTAGGAGGAGGGCTGAGGGTGTTAGGCAGGCTTTCAGGGAGCTAGGTTGGAAGCTCAGAGTTAGAACAAACAGAGTTGTTGTCTCTGGTTTGTTACTGGTGCCACGTGATAGAGAGTCGAGGAATAGGGAGAGAGAACAGTTAAATGCGTGGCTACAGGGATGGTGCAGGAGGGAGGGATTCTGGTATCTGGATAACTGGGGTTCTTACTGGGGAAGGTGGGATCTCTATAAACAGGATGGTCTACACCTGAACCTGAGGGGCACCAGTATCCTTGGGGGGAGGTTTGCTAGTGCTCTTGGGGGGTGTTTAAACTAACTCTGCAGGGGCATGGGAACCTAGACTGTAGCTTTAGGGTGCAGGACCTGGAGTGTAGGGAGGTTAGGAACATGGCATCAATCTCAAAGGAGGGTGCCTGTAAACAGGAAAGTGGCTTGAAGTGTGTATACTTCAATGCAAGAAGTATACGAAATAAGGTAGGTGAACTTGCAGCGTGGGTTGGTACCTGGGATTTCGATGTTGTGGCTATTACGGAGACATGGGTAGAACAGGGACAGGATTGGCTGTTGCAGGTTCCAGGATTTAAATGTTTTAGTAGGGTCAGAGGTGGGGGTAAAAGAAGGGGAGGTGTGGCATTGCTTGTCAAAGATAGTATTACAGCGGTGGAAAGGACGATGGATGAAGACTCGCCATCTGAGGTAGTTTGGGCTGAGGTTAGGAATAGGAAAGGTGAGGTCACCCTGTTAGGAGTTTTCTATAGGCCTCCTAATAGTCCTAGAGACGTAGAAGAAAGGATTGTGAGGATGATTCAGGAGAAGAGTGAAAGTAATAGGGTGGTTGTTATGGGGGACTTTAACTTTCCAGATATTGACTGGGAAAGCTATAGCTCGAGTTCGTTAGATGGGTCGGTGTTTGTCCAATGTGTGCAGGAGAGTTTCCTGACACAATATGTAGACAGGCCAACAAGAGGTGAGGCCATACTGGATTTGGTTCTGGGTAACGAACCAGGCCAGGTGTTAGAATTGGAGGTAGGTGAGCACTTTGGGGACAGTGACCACAATTCGGTGACTTTTACTCTAGTGAAGGAGAGGGATAAGTGTGCACGACAGGGCAAGAGTTATAGCTGGGGCAGGGAAATTATGATGCGGTGAGGCACAACCTTGGATGCGTGGCTTGGAAAAGTAGGCTTCAAGGCATGGGCACAATTGATAGGTGGAGCTTGTTCAAGGAGCAACTATTGAGTGTCCTTGATAAGTATGTACCAGTCAGGCAGGGAGGAAAGGGTCGTGTGAGGAAGCCATGGTTTAATAAGGAATTGGAATCCCTTGTTAAATGGAAGAGGACGGCCTATGTAAAGATGAGGCGTGAAGGTTCAATTGGGGCAATTGAGAGTTATAAGGTAGCCAGGAAGGATCTGAAGAGAGAGCTAAGAACAGCAAGGAGGGGACATGAAAGGTCCTTAGTTGGTAGGATTAGGGAAAACCCTAAGGCTTTCTATAGGTATGTCAGGAATAAAAGAATGACTAGGGTAGGAATAGGTCCAGTCAAGGATAGTAGTGGGAAGTTGCGTGAGGAGGCTGAAGAGATTGGGGAGACACTGAATGAATACTTTTCGTCAGTATTCACTCAGGAACAGGACATTGTTGCCGATGTGAATATTGAGTCACAATTAATTAGAATGGACGGCTTTGAAGTATGTAGGGAAGAGGTGTTGGAAATTCTGGAAAGGTTGAAAATAGATAAGTCCCCTGGGCCTGATGGCATTTATCCTAGGATTCTCTGGGAAGCAAGGGAGGAGATTGCAGAGCCATTGGCCTTGATTTTTATGTTCTCGTTGTCTCCAGGAGTAGTACCAGAAGACTGGAGGCTGGCAAATGTGGTTCCCTTGTTCAAGAAGGGGAGTAGGGATAACCCTAGTAACTATAGGCCGGTGAGTCTCACTTCTGTTGTGGGCAAAGTCTTGGAGAATTGTAAGTGATAGGATTTATGAACATCTGGATAGGAATAATGTGATCAAGGATAGTCAGCATGGTTTTGTGAAGGGCAGGTCGTGCCTCACAAACCTTATTGAATTCTTTGAGAAGGTGACTAAGGAGGTAGACGAGGGTAAAGCAGTAGATGTGGTGTATATGGATTTTAGTAAGGCGTTTGATAAGGTTCCCCATGGTAGGCTACTGCAAAAAATACGGAGGTATGGCATTGAGGGTGAGTTGGAGGTTTGGATTAGGAATTGGCTGGCTGGAAGAAAACAGAGGGTAGTAGTTGATGGTAAAGGTTCATCTTGGAGTGCAGTTACTAGCGGTGTTCCGCAAGGATCTGTTTTGGGACCATTGCTGTTTGTCATTTTTATAAATGGCCTGGAGGAGGGGCTAGAAGGTTGGGTGAGCAAGTTTGCGGATGATACGAAAGTCGGAGGAGTTGTTGACAGTGAGGAAGGATGTGTCAGGTTACAGCAGGATATAGATAAGTTGCAGAGCTGGGCAGAAAGGTGGCAAATGGAGTTCAATGTAGGTACGTGTGAGGTGATTCTCTTTGGTAAGAGTAACAAAAAGACGGGGTACTGGGCTAATGGTCGCATACTTGGTAGTGTGGATGAGCAGAGGGATCTTGGTGTCCATGTACACAGATCTCTGAAAGTTGCCACCCAGGTAAATAGTGCGGTGAAGGCGGCATATGGCGTACTGGCTTTTATTGGTAGAGGAATTGAGTTCCGGAGCCCTGAGGTCATGTTGCAGGTGTATAAGACTCTGGTGCAGCCGCATCTGGTGTATTGTGTGCAGTTTTGGTCGCCATACTATAGGAAGGATGTGGAGGCACTGGAACGGGTGCAGAGAAGGTTTACCAGGATGTTGCCTGGTATGGTAGGAAGATCGTATGAGGAAAGGCTGAGGCACTTGGGGTTGTTTTCATTGGAGAAAAGAAGGTTTAGGGGTGACTTGATAGAGGTGTACAAGATGATTAGGGGTTTAGATAGGGTTGACCGTGAGAACCTTTTTCCACGTATGGAGTCAGCTATTACGAGGGGGGCGTGGCTTTAAATTAAGGGGTGGTAGGTTTAGGACAGATGTTAGGGGTAGATTCTTTACTCAGCGAGTCATGAGTTCACGGAATGCCCTGCCAGTAGCAGTGGTGGACTCTCCCTCTTTATGGGCATTTAAACGGGCATTGGATAGGCATATGGAGGCTAGTGGGCTAGTGGATGTTAGGTGGGCTTGGAATAGCGCAACATCGAGGGCCAAAGGGCCTGTACTGCGCTGTATTTTTCTATGTTCTTTGTATGTTTGTTGATGAGACAAAGGTCGTTAGTGCTGTAGGTAGCGTTGAGGGCTGTTGCATACTACTAGACGTTGACAGGATGCAGAGCTGGGCTGAGAAGTGGCAGGTGGAGTTCAAATGTCAAGTAATTTTGGAAGGTAGAATTTGAATGCAGAACACAAGGTTAAAGACAGGATCCTTGTCAGTGTGGCGGAACAGTGGGATCTTGAGGTCCACGTACATAGATCCCTCAAAGTTGCCACCCAGGTTGATAAGGGTGTTAAGACGACGTAATGTGTTTTGTCTTTCATTAACTGGGGGATGGAATTAAAGATCAGTGAGGTTTTGCTGCCACTCTGGTTAGACCACAATTGCAATATTGTGTCCAGTTCTGATTAGCTCATTATAGGAAGGATGTAGATGCTTTAGAGAGGGTGCAGAGGAGATTTACCAGGATGCTGCCTGGATTGGAGGGCTGGTCTAGTGGAAAGAAGTTGAGTGAGCTTGGGCTTTTCATACTGGAACAAAGGAGAAAGGGAGGTGACTTTACAGAAATGTGGCTTTGCCAGAGAGGCGAGGAGAGGAGGATGGTGAAGTGAGGGCTGCCGGGAAGGGTGAGTTTTCCCGCATTAAAAGGAACTTGCCTCGGGAGTCCGGCATCCATTTGCTGAGAGGTGCAAGGGAGGAGCGAAGGACTTCTGGGAAGTCATATTTGTGTGGTTGCGTTACCCGAAACACTACTCGGGTAGTGTCTCCCAGCCATCCTCCTCTAACCAAAAAAAAAACGATCTGTGCGCCAGATTGGTAAGGTAACGGGTTTATTTTTTTTAATTCCTTATTTTTTCAACAGTCTCTTTGGGAATTTAGAATAGTGGGAATGGAGGTTGGGGCAGTTGAATGTTCCTCCTGCAGAATGTGGGAGGTAAGGGTCACCACTAGTGTCCCTGCTGACTACATCTGTGGGAAGTACACCCAACTACAGCTCCTTGAAAACCGCGTTAGGGAACTGGAGCAGGAGCTGGATGAACTTCGGATCATTTGGGAGGCAGAGGGGGTTATTGAGAGGAGTTACAGGGAGGTAGTCTCTCCTCAGGTACAAGAAAAATACAGAGGGTTTACAGTCAGGGGATGGAAAGGAAACCGGCAGGCAGTGCAGGGACCCCCTGTGGCCATTCTCCTCAATAATAAGTATACCGTTTTGGACACTGTTTGGGGGGGGGGGGGGGATGACTTACCAGGGGAAAGCAGTGGGGTACAGGGCTCTGGCACAGAGTCTGTCCCTGCTGCTCAAAAGGGAAAGGGGAAGAGGAGCAGAGGAGTGGTCATTGGGAACTCCATAGTTAGGGGGACAGATAGGAGGTTCTGTGGGGATGAGAGAGTCTCACGGTTTGTGTGTTGCCTCCCAGGTGTCAGAGTTCCCGCCTCAGGCGACTGATTGTGTGGAGTTTGCACGTTCTCCCCGTGTCTGCATGGGTTTCCTCCGGGTGCTCCGGTTTCCTCCCACAGTCCAAAAGATGTGCAGGTAAGGTGAATTGGCCATGCTAAATTGCCCGTAGTGTTAGGTAAGGGGTAAATGTAGGGGTATGGGTGGGTTGCGCTTCGGCGGGGCGGTGTGGACTTGTTGGGCTGAAGGGCCTGTTTCCATACTGTAAGTAATCTAATCTAATGTCTCTGATCGTGTTTTTGGGATCCTTAAGGGAGAGGGGTAGCAGCCCCAAGTCCTGGTCCACATAGGCACCAACGACATAGGTAGGAAGAGAGATGAGGATTTAAGGCAGAAATTCAGGGAGCTAGGATGGAAGCTTAGAGCTAGGACAAACAAAGTTGTTGTCTCTGGTTTGTTGCCCGTGCCACGTGCTAGTGAGGCAAGGAATAGGGAGAGAGAGGAGTTGAACACGTGGCTACAGGGATGGTGCAGGAGGGAGGGTTTTGGATTCTTGGATAACTGGGGGTCTTTCTGGGGTAGGTTGGACCTCTACAAGCAGGGTGGTCTTCATCTGAACCAGAGGGGTACCAATAACCTGGGGGGGATATTTGCTAAGGCTATTGGGGTGGGTTTAAACTAATCCAGCAGGGGGATGGGAACCTAAATTGTAGTTCGAGTATAGAAAAGCTTGAGAGCAGGGAGATCCAAAATCAAGTTTCAGGGACGCAAGATGGCACCGGTAAGCAAGGAGTTGGTTTGAAGTGTGTCTACTTCAATGCCAGGAGCATCCGGAATAAGGTGGGTGAACTTGCAGCATGGGTTGGTACCTGAGACTTCGATGTTATGGCCATTTCGGAGACATGGTTAGAACAGGGACAGGAATGGTTGTTGCAGATTCCAGGATTTAAATGTTTCAGTAAGAACAGAGAAGATGGTAAAAAGAGGGCAGGTGTGGCATTGTTGGTCAAGAGCTTAAAAATGTGTTGCTGGAAAAGCGCAGCAGGTCAGGCAGCATCAAAGGAGAAGGAGAATCGATATTTCGGGCATAAGCACTTCTTCAGGAAGGCTTATGCCCGAAATGCCGACTCTCCTTCTCCTTTGATGCTGCCTGACCTGCTGCGCTTTTCCAGCAACATATTTTTAAGCTCTGATTCCCAGCATCTGCAGTCCTCACTTTCTCCTCCATTGTTGGTCAAGGACAGTATTACAGTTGCAGAAAGGATGTTTGGGGACTCGTCAACTGAGGTAGTATGGGCTGAAGTTAGAAACAGGAAAGAAGAGGTCACCCTGTTGGGAGTTTTCTATAGGCCTCTGAACAGTTCCAGAGATGTAGAGGAAAGAATAGCAAAGATGATTCTCGATAGGAGTGACAGAGACAGGGTGGTTGTCATGGGGGGACTTCAACTTTCCAAACTGGGAACACTATAGTACGAATAGATGGGTCAGTTTTTGTTCAGTGTGTGCAGGAGGGCTTCCTGACACAGTGTATAGACAGGCAAACAACGGGCGAAGCCACATTAGATTTAGTACTGAGTAATGAGCCCGGCCAGGTGGTACAAACCACTATAAATGCCGGAGAAAGGATCACAGAAGCGCTTCACAGGAGGCTTCCAAGCACTGAGGATGTCACCTAGACAGGGGACGAAACATCTGCAACACAAATTCCCAGTTCGACGAACAGAACCACAATAATAGACAATAGACAATAGGTGCAGGAGTAGGCTATTCTGCCCTTCAAGCCTGCACCACCATTCAATATGATCATGGCTGATCATCCTTAATCCGTATCCTGTTCCTGCCTTATCTCTATAACCCTTGATTCCACAATCCTTGAGAGCTCTATCCAACTCTTTCTTAAATGAATCCAGAGACTGGGCCTCCACTGCCCTCTGGGGCAGAGCATTCCACACAGCCACCATTCTCTGGGTGAAGAGGTTTCTCCTCATCTCTGTCCTAAATGGTCTACCCCGTATATTTAAGCTGTGCCCACTGGTTCGGGACTCACCCATCAGTGGAAACATGTTCCCTGCCTCCAGAGTGTCCAATCCTTTAATAATCTTATATGTCTCAATCAGATCCCCTCTCAGTCTTCTAAACTCAAGGGTATACAAGCCCAGGCAGCATCCAAGGAGCTTCGAAATCGACGTTGTGGGCAAAAGCCCTTCATCAGGAATGAAGATGAAGGGCTTTTGCCCGAAATGTCGATTTCGAAACTCCTTGGATGCTGCCAGAACTGCTGTGCTCTTCCAGCACCACTAATCCAGAATCTGGTTTCCAGCATCTGCAGTCATTGTTTTTACCTCGTATACAAGCCCAGTCGCTCCAGTCTAAGGTAATCCCGCCACTCCAGGAATTGACCTCGTGAACCTACGCTGCACTCCCTCAATAGCCAGAATGTCTTTCCTCAAATTTGGAGACCAGAACTGCACACAGTACTCCAGGTGTGGTCTCACCAGGGCCCTGTACAGCTGCAGAAGAACCTCTTTGCTTCTATACTCAATCCCTCTTGTTATGAAGGCCAGCATGCTATTAGCCTTCTTCACTACCTGCTGTACCTGCATGCTTACCTTCATTGACTGGTGTACAAGAACACCCAGATCTCTCTGTACTGCCCCTTTACCTAAATTGATTCCATTTAGGTAGCAATCTGCCTTCCTGTTCTTGCCACCAAAGTGGATAACCATACATTTATCCACATTAAACTGCATCTGCCATGCATCTGCCCACTCACCTAACTTGTCCAGGTCACCCTGCAATCTCCTAACATTCTCATCACATTTCACCCTGCCACCCAGCTTAGTATCATTAGCAAATTTGCTAATGTTATTACTAATACCATCTTCTATATCATTAACATATATTGTAAAAAGCTGCGGTCCAAGTATTGATTCCTGCGGTACCCCACTGGTCACTGCCTGCCATTCTGAAATGGAGCCGTTTATCACTACTCTTTGTTTCCTATCAGCCAACCAACTTTCAATCCACTTTGCCCCCAATACCATGCGCCCTACTTTTGCGCACTAACCTCCTATGTGGGACTTTATCAAAGGCTTTCTGAAAGTCCAGGTACACTACATCCACTGGATCTCTCTCGTCCATCTTCAGAGTTACATCCTCAAAAAATTCCAGAAGATTAGTCAAGCATGATTTCTCCTTCATATATCCATGCTGACTCTGACTATCTTGTTACTACTATCCAGATGTGTCGGAATTTCATTCTTTATAATAGACTCCAGCATCATTCCCACCACTGAGGTCAGACTAACTGGTCTATAATTTCCTGCTTTCTCTCTCCCACCTTTCTTAAAAAGTGGTATAACATTAGCCACCCTCCAATCCACAGGAACTGATCCCGAATCTATCGAACTCTGGAAAATAATCACCAACGCATCCACGATTTCTCGAGCCACCTCCTTCAGTACCCTGGGATGTAGACCATCAGGCCCCGGGGACTTAACAACCTTCAGACCTAACAGTCTCTCCAACACCAATTCCTTGCAAATATAAATTCCCTTCAGTTCAGGTCCTTCAGCCACAGTTACCTCAGGGAGATCGTTGAGCAACAACGATTACCCAAGCTACAAATCTTCGCACAAACTTTGAATAGTAGTGGGAAGTTGTGCTTGGAGTCAGAGGAAATAGGGGAAGCACTAAATGAGTATTTTTCGACAGTATTCACTCTAGAAACGACAATGTTGTCGAGGAGATTACGGAGATACAGGCTACTAGACTAGGTGGGTTTGAGGTCCACAAGGAGGAGGTATTAGTAATCCTGCAGAGTGTGAAAATAGATAAGTCCCCTGGGCCGGATGGGATTTATCCTAGAATCCTTTGGGAAGCCAGGGAGGAGATTGCCGAGCCTTTGGCATTGATCTTTAAATCCTCATTGTCTATAGGAACAGTGCCAGAAGACTGGAGGATAGCAAATGTGGTTCCCCAGTTTAAGAAGGGGAGTAGAGATAATCCTGGTAATTATAGACCAGTGAGCCTTACTTCAGTACTTGGTAAAGTGTTGGAAAAGGTTATAAGACATAGGATTTCTAATCATCTAGAAAATAATAATTTGATTAGGGATAGTCAGCACAGTTTTGTGAAGGGTAGATCGTGCCTCACAAACCTTATTGAGTTCTTTGAGAAGGTGACCAAACAAGTAGATGAGAGTAAGCCGGTTGATGTGGTGTATATAGATTTCAGCAAGGCGTTCGATACATTTCCCCACAGTAGGCTATTGTACAAAATGCGGAGGAATGGGATTGTGGGAAATACAACAGTTTGGATCAGTAATTGGCTTGCTAAAAGAAGTTAGAGGGTGGTGGTTGATGGTGGTGGTGTACCTCAGGGGTCGGTGTTGGGTCCACTGCTGTTCGTCATTTTTATAAACGACCTAGATGAGGGCGTAGAAGGGTGGGTTAGTAAATTTGAAGACGATACTAAGGTCAGTAGAGTTGTGGACAGTGACGAAGGATGTTGTAGGTTACAGAGAGACATAGATAAGCTGCAGAGCTGGGCTGAGAGGTGGCAAATGGAGTTTAATGCGGGCAAGTATGAGGTGATTCACTTTGGTCGGAATAACTGGAATGCAAAGTACTGGGCTAATGGTAAGATTCTTGGTAATGTAGATGAGCAGAGAGATCTCGGTGTCCAGGTACACAGATCCTCGAAAGTTGCCACCCAGGTTGACAGGGTTGTTAAGAAGGCATAGTGTTTTAGCTTTTATTAGTACAGGGATTGAGTTCCGGAACCATGAGGTTATGCTACAGCTGTACAAAACTCTGGTGCGGCCGCACTTGGAGTATTGTGTATAGTTCTGGTCACCGCATTATAAGAAGGATGTGGAAGCTTTGGAAACGGTGCAGAGGAGATTTACTAGGATGTTGCCTGGTATGGGGGGAAAGGTCTTACAAGGAAAGGCTCAGGGACTTGAGGCTGTTTTCATTGGTGAGAAGAAGGTTGAGAGGTGACTTAATAGAGACATATAAGATAATCAGAGGGTTAGATAGGGTGGACAGGAAGAGCCTTTTTCCAAGAATCTTGACGGCGAGCACGAGAGGGCATAGCTTTAAATTGAGGGGTTATAGATATAGGACAGATGTCAGAGGTAGTTTCTTTACTCAGAGTCATAGAGTCATAGAGATGTGCAGCATGGAAACAGACCCTTCGGTCCAATCCGTCCATGCCGACCAGATATCCCAACCCAATCTAATCCCACCTGCCAGCACCCGGTCCATATCCCTAAAAACCCTTCCTACTCATATACCCATCCAAATGCCTGTTAAATGTTGCAATTGTACCAGCCTCCACCATACCCTCTGGCAGCTCATTCCATATACGTACCACCCTCTGTGTGAAAAAGTTGTCCCTTGTGTGAAAGAGTTGTCTCTTTTAGATCTTTCCCCTCTCACCCTAAACCTATGCCCTCTAGTTTTGGACTCTCCAACCCCAGGGAAAAGACCTGCACTCCAAGGTCTCTTTGTTCAGCAACACTCTCTAGGACCTTGCAATTAAGTGTAAGGTCCTTTTTCACAGCAGAGAGCGGCGCGAGCTGGGCGGAAGTGAAGTTGGAGCGCACAGATAGTCAGGAAGGTAAGTGATTGATATTTGAGTGGGTGTGTTCTAGGAGGAGCATAAGTTATGAGCATAGGCCGTCAGGGAAGGATGTCGTTGAAATGTGGAACTTTTTCAAGGAACAGATACGACGTGTCCTTGATATGTATGTACCTGTCAGGCAGGAAAGAGATGGTCGTGTGAGGGAACCTTGGTTGACGAGGGAGGTTGAACGTCTTGTAAAGAGGAAGAAGGGGGCTTACATAAGGTTGAGGAAACAAGGTTCAGACAGAGCATTGGAGGGATAGAGGATTGCCAGATGGGAGCTGAAGAAAGGGATTAGGAGAGCTTAGAGAGGGCATGAAAAATCTTTGGCGGATAGGATCAAGGCATTTTATGCGTATGTGAGAAACATAAGAATGATGAGAATGAGAGTAGGTCCGATCAAGGACAGTAGTGAGAGACTGTGTATTGAGTCGGAAGAGATAAGTGAGGTCTTGAATGAGTACTTTTCTTTAGTATTTACGAACGAGAGGGACCGTATTGTTGAAGAGGAGAGTGTGAAATGGACTGGTAAGCTAGAGGAGATACTTGTTAGGAAGGAAGATGTGTTGGACATTTTGAACAACTTGAGGATAGACAAGTCCCCCGGGCCAGAGGGGATATATCCTAGGATTATGTGGGAAGCAAGAGAGGAAATTGCAGAGCCGTTGGCAATGATCTTTTCGTCTTCACTGTCAACAAGGGTGGTACCAGGAGACTGGCGAATGTTGTGCCCCTGTTCAAAAAAGGGAATAGGGATAATCCCAGGAATTACAGGCCAGTTAGTCTTACTTCGGTGGTAGGCAAAGTAATGGAAAGGGTACTGAGGGATAGGATTTATGAGTATCTGGAAAGACACTGCTTGATTAGGGACAGCCAGCACGGATTTGTGAAGGGTAGGTCTTGCCTTACAAGTCTTATTGAATTCTTTGAGGAGGTGACCAAGCATGTGGATGAGGGTAGAGCAGTGGATGTAGTATACATGGATTTTAGTATGGCATTTGATAAGGTTCCCCATGGTAGGCTTATTTGGAAAGTTGAAACTTTATTGCTGGAACAGCACAGCAGGTCAGGCAGCATCCAGGGAACAGGAGATTCGACGTTTCGGGCACAGGCCCTTCTTCAGGAATGTGGAAAGTCAGGAGGCATCGGATAGAGGGAAATTTGGCCAGTTAGATAGAAAATTGGCTAACCGGTCTAAGTCAGAGAGTGGTGGTAGACGGTAAATATTCAGCCTGGAGCCCAGTTACAAGTGGAGTTCCGCAGGGATCAGTTCTCGGTCCTCTGCTGTTTGTAATTTTTATTAATGACTTGGAAGAGGGAGTCGAAGGGTGGGTCAGTAAATTTGCAGATGATACGAAGATTGGTGGAGTTGTGGATAGTGAGGAGGGCTGTTGTCGGCTGCAAAGGGACTTAGATATGATGCAGAGCTGGGCTGAGGAGTGGCAGTTGGAGTTCAACCCTGCCAAGTGTGAGGTTGTCCATTTTGGAAGGACAAATAAGAATGCGTAATACAGGGTTAACGGTAGGGTTCTTAGTAAGGTGTTGGAGCAGATGGATCTTGGGTCTATGTTCATAGATCTTTGAAAGTTGCCACTCAGGTGGATAGAGCTTGTAAGAAGGCCTATGGTGTATTAGCATTCATTAGCAGAGGGATTGAATTCAAGAGTCGTGAAGTGATGATACAGCTGTACAGGACTTTGGTTAGGCCACATTTGGAGTACTGTGTGCAGTTCTGGTCGCCTCACTTTAAGAAAGATGTGGAAGCTGTGGAGAGGGTGCAGAGAAGATTTACCAGGATGTTGCCTGGAATGGAGAATAGGTCGTATGAGGATAGGTTGAGTGTGCTAGGCCTTTTATCATTGGAACGGAGAAGGATAAGGGGTGACTTGATAGAGGTGTATAAGATGATCAGGGGAATAGATAGAGTAGACAATCAGAAACTTTTTCCTCGGGTACAACAGAGTGTTACAAGGGGACATAAATTTAAAGTGAAGGGTGGAAGGTTTAGGGGAGATGTCAGGGGTAGGTTCTTTACCCAGAGAGTGGTGGGGGCATGGAATGCGCTGCCTGTGGGAGTGGCAGAGTCAGAATCATTGGCGAACTTTAAGTAGCAATTGGATAGGTACATGGATGGGTGCTTAAGCTAGGATAAATGTTCGGCACAACATCGTGGGCCGAAGGGCCTGTTCTGTGATGTATTGTTCTATATATAAGTCCTGCTAAGATTTGATTTCCCAAAATGCATCACCTCGCATTTATCTGAATTAAACTCCATCTGCCACTTCTCAGCCCTTTGGCCATCGGGTCAAGATCCTCTTGTAACCTGAGGTAACCCTCTCTGTAACCAGCAGGTCTTTTTTATATCTTTCCCCTCTCGCCCTAAACCTATGCCCTCTAGTTCTGGATTCTCTGACCCCAGGGAAAAGACTTTGCCTATTTACCCTATCCATGCCCCTCATAATTTTGTAAACCTCTATAAGGTCACCCCCCAGCCTCTGACGCTCAAGGGAAATCAGCCCCAGCCTGTTCAGCCTCTCCCTGTAGCTCAAATCCTCCAACCGTGGCAACATCCTTGTCAATCTTTTCTGAACCCTTTTAAGTTTCACAACATCTTTCCGATAGGAAGGATACCAGAATTGCACGCAATATTCCAACAGTGGCCTAATCAATGTCCTGTACAGCCACAACATGACCTCCCAACTTCTGTACTGAATACTCTGACCAATAAAAGAAAGCATACCAAACGCCTTCTTCACTATTTTATCTACCTGCAACTCCACTTTCAAGGAGCTATGAAACTGCACTTCAAGGTCTCTTTGTTCAGCAACACTCCCTAGGACCTTACCATTCAGATTAGATTACAGATTAGATTAGATTACATTACATTACAGTATGGAAACAGGCCCTTCGGCCCAACAAGTCCACACCGACCCGCCGAAGCGAAACCCACCCATACCCCTACATTTACCCCTATACCTAACACTACGGGCAATTTTGCATGGCCAATTCACCTGACCTGCACATCTTTCGACTGTGGGAGGAAACCGGAGCACCCGGAGGAAACCCACGCAGACACTGGGAGAATGTGCAAACTCCACACAGTCAATCGCCTGAGAGGGGAATTGAACCCGGGTCTCTGGCGCTGTGAGGCAGCAGTGCTAACCATTGTGCCACCGTGCCGCCCAATTCAGTGTATAAGTCCTGCTAAGATTTGCTTTCCCAAAATGCAGCACCTCTCATTTATCTGAATTAAACTCCATCTGCCACTTCTCAGCCCATTGGCCCATCTGGTCCAGATCCTGAGGTAACCCTCTTCGCTGTCCACTACACTTCCAATTTTGGTGTCATCTGCAAACCTATCAACTGTATCTTTTATGCTCGCATCCAAATCATTTATGTCAATGACAAAAAGTAGAGGGCCCAGCACCAATCGTTGTGGCACTCCACCGGTCACAAGCCTCCAGTCTGAAAACTACCCTCCACCACCACCCTCTGTCTTCTATCTTTGACCCAGTTCTGTATCTAAATGGCTCGTTCTCCCTGTATTCCATGAGATCTAACCTTGCTAATCAGTCTCCCATGGGGAACCTTGTCGAACGCCTTACTGAAGTCCAGATCGATCACATCTACTGCTCTGCCCTCATCAATCTTCTTTGTTACTTCTTCAAAAAACTCAATCAAGTTTGTGAGACATGATTTCCCATGCACAAAGCCATGTTGACTATCCCGAATCAGTCCTTGCCTTTCCTGTCCCTCAGGATTCCCTCCAACTGGCCCACCACCGAGGTCAGGCTCACCGGTCTATGGTTCCCTGGCTTGTCCTTACCACCCTTCTTAAACAGTGGCACCACGTTTGCCAACCTCCAGTCTTCCGGCAACTCACCTGTGACTATTGATGATACAAATATCTCAACAAGAGGCCCAGCAATCACTTCTCTAGTTTCCCACAGAGTTCTCGGGTACACCTGATCAGGTCCTGGGGATTTATCCACTTTTAACCGTTTCATGACATCCAGCACTTCCTCCTCTGTAATATGGACATTTTGCAAGGTGTCACCATCTATTTCCTACAGTCTGCATCTTCCATATCCTTTTCCACAGTAAATACTGATGCAAAATATTCATTTAGTATCTCCCCCATTTTCTGTGGCACCACACAAAGGCCACCTTGCTGATCTGTGAAGGGCCCGATTCTCTCCCTAGTTACCCTTTGGTCCTTAATATATTTGTAAAAACCCTTTGGATTCTCCTTAATTCTATTTGCTAAAGCTATCTTTATCTCAGAGAGTAGTAAGGGTTTGGAATGTTTTGCCTGTGACAGTAGTAGATTCGCCAACTTTAAGTACATTTAAGTTGTCATTGAACAAGCATATGGACGTACATGGGATAGTGTAGGTTAGATGGGCTTCAGATTGGTATGACAGGTTGGCGCAACATCGAGGGCCGAAGGGCCTATACTGCGCTGTAATGTTCTATGTATGTTATGAGTACAAGGTAATGTGAGGCATAGATAGAGTAGATAGACAGAGGCTTTTTCACCAAGGCAAAAATAGAACATAGAACATTACAGGCCCTTCAGAATCTCAATGTTGTGCTGACCTGTAAATCAATCAGAAGTCCATCGAACCTACACTATTCCATTGTGATCCATATGTTTATCTAATAACTATTTAAATGCCCTTAAAGTTGGCAAGGAGAAAGTCAGGACTGCAGACGGTGGAGACCAGAGTCGAGAGTGTGGTGCTGGAAAACATCCAAGGAGCAGGAGATTCGATTTTTGGGGCATAAGCCCTTCATCAGGAATTGGCAGTTGGCAAGTCTACCACTGTTGCAGGCAGGGCGGTCCATGCCTCTACTACTCTCTGAGTAAAGAATCTACCTCTGACATTTGTCTTATTCCTATTACCCCTCAATTTAAAATTATGTCCCTCTTGCTAGCCATCATCATCCATGCAAAAAGGCTCTTAAGGTCCACCCTATCTAACCGTCTGATCATTTTGTATGCCTGTATGAAGTTACTTCTCATCCTTCTTCACTCTAACGAAAACAGCCTCAGGTTTATCAGCCTTTTCTCATAAGATATTCCCTCCATACCAGGCAACCTCGTAGTACATCTCCTCTGCACCCTTTCGATTGCTTCTACATCCTTCCTATAATGTGACGACCAGAACTGTACGAAATGCTCCAAGTGTGGCCGCACCAGAGTTTTGTACAGCTGCAACATGACCTCATGGCTTCTAAACTCAATCCCACTCCCAATAAAAGCTAACACACCGTATGCCTTCTTAACAACCCTATCAATCTGGGTGGCAACTTTCAGGGATCTATGTACATGAACACAAAGATCTCTCTGCTCATCCACACTACCAAGAACCATACCGTTAGCCCAGTACTCTGTGTTCTTGCTATTCCTTCCAAAGTAACTTAACTCAGTTTTCCGCATTAAACTCCATTTGCCACCTCTAAACCCAGCTCTGCAGTTTATCTATGCCTCTCTGTAACTTGCAACATCCTCCCATACTACCCACAACCCCATTGACCTTAGTGTCATCTGCAAATTTACTAACCAATCCTTCTACATCCTCATCCAGGTCATTTCTAAAAATAACAAACAGCAGTGGCACCAAAACAGATCTTTGCGGTACACCACTAATAACTGGACTCCAGAATGAAGCTTTCCCATTAACCACCATCCTGTCTTCTTTCAGCTAGCCAATGTCTGATCCCAATCGGTAAATTGCCCTCAATCCCATGCCTCTGTATTTTGTGCAATAGCCTACCGTGGGGAACCTTATCAAACACCTTACTGAAATCCATATACATCACATCAACTGTTTTACCCTCATCCACCTGTTTGGTCACCATCTTAAAGAACTCAATAAGGTTTGTGGGGCATGACCTACCCTTCACAAAACCGTGTTGACTATCCATAATAAAATTACACCTTTTAGATGGTTTTAAATTCTTTCTCTTATTTTTTGCCCACAACTGAAGGAAGGCTCATTGGTATATAATTAGGCGGCATGGTGGCACAGTGGTTAGCACTGCTGCCTCACAGCGCCAGACACCCGGGTTCAATTCCCGCCTCAGGCGACTCTCTGTGTGGAGTTTGCACATTCTCCCTGTGTCTGTGTGGGTGTCCTCCGGGTGCTCCGGTTTCCTCCCACAGTCCAAAAATGTGCAGGTGAATTGGCCATGCTAAACTGCCCGTAATGTAGGAGAATGGGTCTGGGTGGGTTGCGTTTTGGCAGGTTGGTGTGGACTTGTTGGGCAGAAGGGCCTGTTTCCACACTGTAAGTAATCTAATCTAATCTAATTACCAGGGTTATCCCTACCCTTCTTGAACAAGGGGACAACATTTGCTATCTTCTGGCACTATTCCTGTGGGCAATGACGACATAAAGATCAAAGCCAAAGGCTCTGCAATCTCCTCCCTAGCTTCCCAGAGAATCCTGGAATAAATCCCATCCAGCCCAGGGGACTTATCTATTTTCACACTTTCCAGAATTGCTAACACCTCCTGCTTATGAACCACAATCCCATCCAGAAAATAGCCTGCATCTCCGTATGCTCCTCAACAACATTGTCTTTTTCCTGTGTGAATACTAATGAAAAATATTCATTTAGTGCTTTTCCAAACTCCTCCGACTCCACGCACAACATCCCATTACTGTCCTTGACTGGCACTAATCTTACTCTCGTCATTCTTTTATTCATTACATACCTATAGAAAGCTTTAGGGTTTTCCCAGATTCTCCCTGCCAAAGACTTCTTATGCCCCTCCTCACTCTTCTTAGCTCTCTTTTTAGATCCTTCCTGGCTCATTTGTAAATCTCAAGCACCCTTACTGAGCATTCACATCACATCTTGTAACAAGCCTTCTGCTTCCTCTTGACAAGAAATTCAACTGCTTCAGTAAATTTTGGCTCCCTCACTCGAACACTTCCTCCCTGTCTGACAAGTACATACTTATCAAGGACATGCAGTAGCTGTTCCTTGAACAAGCTCCACATTTCACTTGTGCCCAAATGGCTGTCACATAGAACATAGAACAATACAGCACAGAACAGGCCCTTTGGCCCACGATGTTGTGCCGAACATTTGTCCTAGCTTAAGCACCCATCCATGTACCTATCCAATTGCTGCTTAAAGGTCACCAAAGATTCTGACTCTACCACTCCCAAAGGCAGTGCATTCCATGCCCCCACCACTCTCTGGGTAAAGAACCCAACCCTGACATCTCCCCTATACCTTCCATCCTTCACCTTAAATTTATGTCCCCTTGTAACACTCTGTTGCACCCGGGGAAAAAGTTTCTGACTGTCTACTCTATCTATTCCTCTGATCATCTTATAAACCTCTATCAAGTCACCCCTCATCCTTCGCCGTTCCAATGAGAAAAGGCCTAGCACTCTCAACCTATCCTCGTACGACCTATTCTCCATTCCAGGCAATATCCTGGTAAATCTTCTCTGCACCCTCTCCAAAGCTTCCACATCTTTCCTAAAGTGAGGCGACCAGAACTGCACACAGTACTCCAAATGTGGCCTAACCAAAGTCCTGTACAGTTGCAACATCACTTCACGACTCTTGAATTCAATCCCTCTGCTAATGAACGCTAATACACCATAGGCCTTCTTACAAGCTCTATCCACCTGAGTGGCAACTTTCAAAGATTATCACGAGGGGTGATAATCTTCAGGTGATTAGAGGAAGGTATTGGGGAGATGTCAGAGGTAGGTTCTTTCTGCAGAGTGTGGTGGATGCATGGAATGCACTGCCAGCAGTGGTAGTACAGTCAGAGACATTAGGGACATTTAAGCGACTGCTAGACAAGCACATGTACGGCAGTAAATTGAGAAGTGTGTAGGTTAGATTGATCTGAGGTTAAGATCAATGCTCGGCACAACATCAAGGGCCGACGGGCCTGTACTGTGCTGTCCTGTTCTATTCTATGCTTTACGTTCTTCAGTATTGAAACCCCAAAAATGCTGTGTTCCCTCAGATATCTCGCCACACCTCACAGCACTTTCTCATGCAAAAGGTGTATCACTTGCCCATTTAGACATCCCTTCCAATTGAAGCAGTAACACAACTGCACTTCAATAAATCTAGTCTACTGTATTCACTGTTCACAGTGTAGTCTCCTCTATAAAGGGGAGCCAAATGCGTATTGGTTGACCACTTTGCAGAACACCTACATTCTGTCCATAAAAAACTACCCCGAGCTTCCAGTTCCTGAACAGCACCTCATTGTCTTCTCGGGGACCCTGTGCCCTTTAGAAATCAATATCGAGTTCAGTACCTTTAGTTATTTACCCAACACCACACCCAGGTCCTGTCATGATATGGGTTGATTTCAGCACAGCCAACCCATTCTCAGCTGCCATTATCACTTATTCTGCTTCTCTTCTGTCCTGGCCTATTTTCAATTACCTTGTCTGCCTACCCATATCATATTTCCCTCTCTCTCTCTCTGGGTTCTGTTTCTACCTAACTGCTCACCCCTCCCTGTGCTTCATCTTCAGCATAAATATAATTTTTTCCTAGCCACTATTAATTCTAATGAAGTCAGAATTCACACAATGACAAGTTATAGTCCAACTGGTTTATGTGAAATCACAAGCTTTTGAGGCACTGTTCCCTTATCAGGTGAAGGGTCTTCAGATGAAGAGTCACTGGTCTCGAAGCATTAACGCCAATTTCTTCCCACAGATGCTGCAGACCTGCTGAGTTTCACATCAATTTCTTTTTTTATAGTCATACAGCACAGAAACAGACCCTTCAGTCCAACTCATCCATGCCAACCAATTTTCCCCTCAATATCTGTAGTCATCCAGTGCTCCCTATGCCTGCCAGACTTGCCCTACAAACTAATAGAACTTGCCATACCTGAACTCTCATTATCTTGCATTTGAAAGCCTCCTCCTTGACAGATGTCCCTTTACCTGCAAAGGTAAACTAAACCCATTTATCTGCATTTGGTTCATGTCCCTACATTCCTATTCAACGACCTGTCCAAATGTTATTTAGATGCTGTAACTGCACCTGTATCTCCCACTTCCCTGTAAGTTAATTCTACACATGCACCGCCCTGTGTGAAAAGGTTGTCCTTCTGGCTTCTCTTAAATCTTTCTCCTCCCACCTTAAAATTATGCCCTCCAATTTTGCTTCAGAAGTCTTGCATCTACAGTTCTTTCTTTTGTATTATTGAACATCATTATAAAAAGAGGTGCCTGAGATACTGGAAGATCTGAATACTAATTTTAAAAATATACATTGAAAAAGGAATTGTACTTAAAAATCACCTCAGCAAAGAATACTGAGTCCAGCTCATAGACTGGGACTGCCATAGTGTTAAGGGCTTAGATAGGGAAGAGGTTGTTAAGTGTGGCCAAATAAAAAAACGCTTTCAATCAATACATAGATGCCCCTACTACAGAAGGAGCAAAGCTCGATCTCCTCTTGGAAATAATACGGGGCAAGTGACTCAGGTGTTAGTAGGGGAGCATTTTGGGACCAGTGATCATACTTCCATTTGTTTTAAAATAGAAATGGAAAAGGATAGGCCTGATCTATGAATCAAGGTTCTGAGCTGGGACAAGGCCACTTTTGATGACTGACCTGCTGTGCTTTTCCAGCACCACTCTAATCTAGACTCTGGTTTCCAGCATCTGCAGTCCTTGTTTTTACCTAGGATCCTTCAAATGTTGATTGGGAGAGGTAAAGGGATTTCTGGCAAGTAGGAGGCTTTCAAACATGATAATGAGAGTTCAGGCACAGCAAGCTCCTGTTAGTGTGAAGGACAAGGCTGGCAGGAGTAGGGATACTGGATGACTAGATATTAATGCTCTGGTCACAAAAAAGAAGCAAAAATACGTCAGGTATAGACAGCTGGGATTAAGTGAATTCCTTCAGGAGTACATAGATATAGGAGTATAGTTAAGAGGGAAAATCAGGAGGGCAAAAACAGGACATGAGATAGCTTAGGCAGAGACATTCTACAAGTACGTTAAGGATGAAAGAGTAACTAGGAACAGAATAGGGCGCCTTAAAGATCAGCGAGACGATCTATATGTGGAACTACCCTTACAGATATTTCACGTTAGTATTTACTGTGGAGAAAGACATGGAAGCTAAAGTATTCAGAAAATAAATTGTGATGTCTTGAAAAAAGAGTCCACATTACAGAAGAGGTGGTGCTGGTGGTCTTAAAACGCATAAAGGTAGTTAAATCCCAGAACCTGATCAGTGGTGTCCCACGACATTGTAGGAAGCTAGGAAAGAAATTGCAGGGTCCCTATTGGAGATATTTGTATCATTGACAGTAATGGTTGAGGTGCCAGAAGACTGGAGGGTGGCTAATGTTGTGCTAATATTTAAGAAAGACTGCAATGAAAAGCCAGGGAAGTACAGACTGGTGAGCCTAATGTCAGTGGTGAATAAGTTATTTGAAGGGATTCTGAGAGACAGGATCTACATTTGGAAAGGCAAGGACTGATTAGGGATAGCCCACGTGGCTTTGTGCGTGGGAAAGTGTGTCTCATAAACTTGCCTTTTTTACTTGAAGAAGGAAGAATGGTAGATTTGGTCTACATGGAAGTCATAGAGGCAAACACAATTTCGACATTTAAAAGACATATGGACGGGGGATCCAAGATGGCGGCGACCCAGCAAGTCTGAGTCTACAGTGCTCCTCCCAAGACTTGAGTAAAGTGGGTCACCCACCCCCACCACACTCACCAAATCATTTATAATAACTGTTTAATTTAATTAGTTGTTTAATATTAAACTTAAACAATCTAATCATTGACTAAAAATGACTAAAGGGAAGGGAGCCCGCAGCTCTCAACAAGCAGGAACCCCTCCCCCACCCTCTCCAGCTGCAGCTGAGGTGTCCACAGCCGCCCCGGGGGACTTACCTATGGTGACAAGCCTTGTAGAAATTATCCCCAAACTGGACGCGAAGATCGACGCTTTCATTGAAGAATCCCGAAGTCGATGGGACTCACTCTCAGCCGCGCTGCAGAAGCACGACCGAGACATTAAGGAGATCGAGCGCCGAGTCAGAGGGGCGGAGTTAAAGGCCGCGACCTCCGAAAGTACAGCTCAATCGGCCGTGGATCAGGTCCGGACTCTCGAACAGCGAGTCCGGACCTTAGAAAATCACACTGACGACTTCGATAATCGAGGTCGTCGAATAAATATTCGTTTGCTGGGCCGTCCCGAACGGGAAGAGGAAGGCCAGCTTACAGCATTCCTCGAGAAGTGGCTGCCACAGCTTTTAAATCTGGAAGCTGGATCAGGCCAGGTAAGGGTAGAATGGGCCTACCGGGTCGCAATACGTGGGCCCGGTCCTGCTCCGGCTGCAGAGCTACAAGGAGAGGCAGATACTCCTAGAAGCCTCTAGAAATCTCGGAAAAGGCCCCCAAGCTATGATCTATAAAGGATCCAAGATCATGTTATTCCAGGACTTTTCCCCAGCTCTGGTCCGAAAGAGGAAGGCATTCGACGAGGCAAAGCAGCGTTTAAGGGACCTAAATATTCAGTACTCCTTATGCTACCCAGCGACGTTACGCTTTAACCATGAAGGATCCGTGTATAACTTTGGATCACCAGAAAAGGCTAAGGAATTCTTGGACTCTCTTAGATCAACTGTAAGACATAATGGATGTTGGTTTGCCTTTCCCCCCGCTTTGGTTTATATCCCCCCCTTTTTTTTCTCTTTGTACCTTACTGTTTAATATTATTTTGGGGGGTGGGGAGAGGGATTTGATTTTCTCCCCCCCCCCCCTTGGGGTTGTTTTCTTTTATTATTTTATGTATATATGTGGGTTGTAGGTATATATGTGTGTGTTTATGTGTGTATATATATATATAAAAGCTGGGGGGGTTGGTTAATGTTGGTGGGGGGAGGTGGTTACCTTATTCAATTTTACCTCTGTCTTTTCTTACAGTGTGGAAACAGGCCCTTCGGCCCAACAAGTCCACACCGCCCCGCCGAAGCGCAACCCACCCATACCCCTACATTTACCCCTTACCTAATACTACGGGCAACTTAGCATGGCCAATTTACCTGACCTGCACATCTTTGGACTGTGGGAGGAAACCGGAGCACCCGGAGGAAACCCACGCAGACACGGGGAGAACGTGCAAACTCCACACAGTCAGTCGCCTGAGGCGGGAATTGAACCCGGGTCTCTGGCGCTGTGAGGCAGCAGTGCTAACCACTGTGCCACCGTGCCGCCCACAAATCTGGAATCATAGACGGACCCTCATTAAGCTGAAGAAGCTACAGCTTCCACAGACAAGGGGAGGATTGGACTTCCCAGGCTTTAGGAAATATCAGTTAAGTTCCCTCTTAAGTTACATAGCTGATTGATTGTGGATCAGACAAGACCCAATCTGGTTGGACATCGAGGAAAATCATTACAGATTATTGTAAAAACCCTATAATACTAAACACAATTAAGACTTGGAATATGATGTGGCAAAATGAGGGCAACTCACACAAAACATCCCCCTATGCACTGATAGTGGGAGCATGGGGATTCCAACCGGGGTTTACAGATGCCACTTTTAAACTCTGGAGCTCCAGGGTTATCTCATGTTTAGGGGATCTATTTAAAGATGGGGTCCTGATGTCTTTTGAACAGCTGCGTCAGAAATTTGGATTACCTAATGGAGACTTCTTTCGATACTTCCAAATTCGAGATTACATACAGAAGAAGACTACGTTATTAGATAGTCTTTATAAATCAGATAGAGAATGTAGTGTCCTAGACCAGTGGGGGTATCTTCCGTCAGTACTATTTATCATTTACTACATGATGAAGTATCGTGACATATGGATAATCTGCTTAAAACATGGGATTAGGATTTGGGACTAGAAATCTCTATAGAAACGTGGAATGATATTTGGGAAAACGCTAGAAGAATTACTATCTGTAACAGAACCCAGGCTATCCAGCTGAAGATACTTCATAGGGCCCATATAGCACCGGTTCGACTGGCAAAATTTAAGGCAGGAGCATCTCCAATGTGTCCCAAATGCAAAATAGAGGTGGGCACTCTTGCACATTGCCTCTGGACCTGTCATAAGATCCGTAGATATTGGACTAAAGTAGCAAGTACCCTGACAGAAATTTTAGGAACGGAAATTAAAGTGGACCCTGTATCTCTCCTTTTGGGCTTTTCGAACTTTCCCTCCCTGGACATGTACGGGAAGAGACTATTTTCTATTCTTTCTTTCTGTGCAAGGAAAAATATTTTGGTGAACTGGGTGGCTGAGGGCCCCCCTGGACTTTCAAATTGGCACAGATTAATTATGGAATGTATTCCCCTTGACTTCCTTACAAATATGGTGCACCGAAAGACCGAATTATTTTATAAAATATGGCAGCCCTTCTTGAATTACATAAATACAGATATCTCGGCTATCCTAACAAGGGCTTTTATTTAATTGAGATTACAAACGGGGCTGGTCCGGGGCCCCTTAGGAGAGGAATCCCGCACGAATACGGGTTTATTACATCTGATGTTAACACATTCTGAGCATGTAAGAGACTTAAATATACACTCTGGTTAGTTGTAGGTTAGATTAGTAGATAGTTGAGTTTTGTTTTTTTTTCTTTTGCGGTTTTTTTTTATTCTTTTGTTAAGTTTTGGCTATTGTATATTTGATTTAATTGTATGTCAATGTTTATATTTGAGAGTTTTGTTTATTTTTGTAAACTTGTAAAAATGTTAAATTTCTAATAAAAATATCTATTAAAAAAAAAGACATATGGACAGATACATGGATAAGAAAAGTTTAAGAGGGATATAGACTAAATGCAGGCTAATGGGACTAGTTCAGTTTAGGAAACCTGGTCAGCATGGAAGTTGGGTGCAAGTATCTGTTTCCGTGCTGTATGACTCTATGACTAAGGGTGGAAATTGCCAATTTTTGTGACCATATCTTTTTATTTCTTTTTGGAACATGCACTGAAAATTTGAAATAAAGGGTCACTGCTTTACAATGGAGAGAAAGCATAAGGAGTTATTTTCAGCTTTGGCAAAATAAAGGAATCTAACTGCTGCATATGCAACAATGTTGGTTTAGGAAACACTCTGCCAGGACAACACAGTATCTTGTGGGTGTGTTCAACATAACTCTGTCCAGAGACAGTCTTTTGATTAGCTTTTCAGTTGTGGATTCATCAGAGTGCAGCACAGCAACTAGCCTTTGATTGGTCAGGTTGCAATTTAACAAAGACTGTCTAATAGGTCTGAAGCAAAGAAACTTCAGGAAGGTAGCTGTATCAATCTCTCTTTCCTTTCACTGTAAAGTCAATGTTTCTCAGTTCCCTTGCTCTGAAAAACTGCTTTCTGCAAGTGTCAAAAGTCATGATGTGGAGGTGCCAGTGTAGGACTGGGGTGGACAAGGTCAGAAGTCAGATGACACCAGGTTATAGTCCAACAGATTTATTTGAAATCACAAGCTTTTGGAGCATTGCCCCATTGTCAAGTGAAGTGACTTCAGGTAACATCACCTGACGAAGGGGCAACGCTCCAAAAGTTTGATATTTCAAATAAACCTGTTGGACTATACCTGGTGTCATCTGATGACTGTCAAAACAGCAGAGAAAAGAAACACATTTGGAAACGTGGAAGAAATAATTCTAAAATACAAAAGAACAAGAAGGACCATGAATCTAACCAAGCAATCAGTGAACTACAGTTAACTTGGTTGTGCAGGGAACAAAAGGATTAGGGAGGGATGTAAAAGAGGTGCTATTAGGCAGAAAATGTGGAGCATAAATTGGGAACAGATATTCTTAGGGAAATGCATGACAGAAATGTGGAGGCTGTTTAGGGAGCACTTGGTGTGAGTGCTGGATGAGTTTGCCCCACTGAGACAAGGAAGGAATGGTAGGGTGAAGGAACTTTAGTTGACAAGAGATGTGGAACATCTAGTCAAGAGGAAGAACAAAGCTTAGTTAAGAAGGAGCAAGGATCAGACAAACCTCTAGAAGGTTACAAAGTGGCCAGGAAGGAACTGAAGAATGGATTTAGGAGAGCTAGAAGGGGGCATGAAAAAGCTTTAGCAGAATAGGATTAAGGAAAACCCCAAGGTGTTCTACACTTGTGAGGAACAAGAGGACGGCCAGCGTGAGGGTAGAGCCGATCAGGGATAATGGAGGAAACGTATGCTTGGAGTTGGAGGATGTAGGGGAGGTTCTTAATGAATACCTTGCTTCAGCATTCACTACTGAGAGGGACCTTGTCATTTGTGAGGACAGCTGAAACAGGCTGATATACTCGAACAGGTTGATGTTAAGAAACAGAATGTGCTGGAAAGTATTCAGCCTGGAGCTCAGTGACCATGATGTTCCGCAAGAATCTGTGATTTTTACAAATAACTTGGATGAGGAAGTGGAAGGATGAGTTAATAAGTTGGCCGAGTTGTGGATGGTGTGGAGGGCTGTTGTCGGTTGCAACAGGACATTGACAGGATGCAGAGCTAGGCTGAGAAGTGGCAGGAGGAGTTCAACCTGGAAAATGTGCGGAGTTATTCATTACGGAAGGTTGAATTTGTGTGCAGATTATAGGGTTAAATGCAGATTCTTGGCAGTGTGGAGGAACAGAGTGATCTTGAGGTCCATGTCCATAGATCCCTCAAAATTGTCATCCAAATTGAAAGGGTTGTGAAGGCAGCATAAGGTGTGCTGGCTTTCATTAGCTGGGGGATTGAGTTTAAGGGCAGTGAGGTTATGCTGCAGCTCTATAAAACCCTGGTTAGACAACACTTGGAATATTGTGTTCAGTTCTGGTTGCTTTATTATAGGAAGGATGTGGAAGCTTTAGAAAGGGTGCAGAGGAGATTTACCAGGATGTTGTATGAAGATAGGTTGAGAGAGCTCAGGCTTTTCTCACTGGAGCAAAGAAGGATGAGAGGTGACTTGATAAAGAACTGTGTTACTCTGATTATTTTTCTTCTCTGCATTCACGAGATTTTTATCCTTTGATTGTGTGTGTGTGTATGTGTGTGTGTGTGTATGTGTGTGTGTATGTGTGTGTGTGTATGTGTGTGTGTGTGTGTGTGTGTATGTATGTGTATGTGTGTGTGTGTGTATGTGTGTGTGTGTGTATGTGTGTGTGTATGTGTATGTGTATGTGTGTGTGTATATGTATGTGTGTGTATGTGTGTGTATGTGTGTGTGTGTGTGTGTATGCGTGTGTGTGTGTATGTGTGTGTATGTGTGCGCGCGTGTGCGCACGCACGCGCGTGCATGTGCATATTTCCTGAGCAAGCTGAATCAGGTGACTCAGCTGAGCCTTACATCAATGTTAGGGAATTTACTGGAGATTATTTTTAGGGAAGGCCTTTAACAAGGTGTCATACAGGAGGCTATTAACTAAAAACCCATGGTGTTAGAAGCAAGGTACTGCCATGGTTAGAGGACTGGATGACTGGCAGAAGGCAGAGAGTGGGGACAAAGAGGTCTTTTTCAGGATGGCAGCTGGTAACTAGTGGTGTTCTGCAGGAGTGTTAGGGCCACAACGAGGAGATGTAGGTTTAAGACAAAAGAGGTAAGTTTAAACAAGATGTAAGAGACAAGTGTTTTTTTTTAATACAGGGGGTGAGTAAGTGCTAAGAATGTGCTGCCAGAGGGTGGTGGCAACATTTAAGAGGCACCTTGACAGATAGGGATTGTGTAATGGCAAATGGATTTCAGTTCAGAAAGGTATCATGTGTTGGCACAATCTTGGTGGGATATCCACATGGATGCCCTCGGTGAGATGGATACAAAATTGACTTGTTCATAGAAGACATTGTGCAGTTATGGAGCTGTATTTTTCTAACTGGAGGTCTGTGACCACTGGTGTTCCACAAGGATCAGTGCTGGGATCTCTGTGGTTTGTCATGCTTGCAAGTCTTGTTGTGGCTGTATAAATCTTTAGTAAGGCCACATTTGGAGTATTGTGAGCAGTTCTGGTTGCCATATTATAGAAAGGATGTGGAGGCTTTTGTGCAAAAGAGGTTTACTAGGATGTTGCCTGAATTAGCTATAAGGAAAGGTTGGGCAAACTTGAAAGGAAAACAGAAATTGCTGGAAAAGCTCAGCAAGTCTGGCGGTATCCGTGAAAAGAAATCAGAGTAAATGTTTTGGGTCCGATAACCATTCCTCAGAACACCTCAGTTGTGAGGAAGGGTCATCAAAAAAATTGATTTTTCTTCGTAGATGCTGCCAGACCTGCTGAGTATTTCCAGCAATATGTTTTTGCTTCAGATTTACAGCATCTGCAGTTCTTTCAGTTTTTATTAGTCGAACTTGGAATGTTTTCGCTGGAACTAAGGGATGACCCGAGAGAAGTATAAAAATCACAGGCAGCATGGATAGGTTGGATAATCAGAGTCAGAGTCATTTTCCAGCATGAAAATGTCAAATACTCAAGGGCATAGATTTAAGGTGAGAGGGAGAATGTTTAAAAAAAAAGTGTTAAAAAAAAAACTCACCTACCATACAATGTGGTAGATGCCTAGAATGCACTGCCAGGGGAGGTGGTAGAAGTAGATATGAAAGTATTGTAGAAAACTCAGGGCATGGTTAGGAACAATTACAGAAACATGGCTCAGGGATGGGCAGGATTGGCAGCTTAATGTTCCAGGATACAAATACTACAGGAATAGACAATAGGTGCAGGAGTAGGCCATTCTGCCCTTCGAGCCTGCACCACCATTCATTATGATCATGGCTGATCATCCTCAATCAGTATCCTGTTCCTGCCTTATCTCCATAATCCTTGATTCCACTATCCTTGAGAGCTTTATCCAACTCTCTTTTAAACGAATCCAGAGACTGGGCCTCCACTGCCTTCTGGGGCAGAGCATTCCATACACCCACCACTCTCTGGGTGAAGAAGTTTCTCCTCATCTGTCCTAAATGGCCTATCCCTTATTTTTAAGCTGTGTCCTCTGGTTCGGGACTCATCCATCAGGGGAAACATCCTTCCTGCCTCCAGAGTGTCCAATCCTTTCATAATCTTATACGTCTCAATCAGATCCCCTCTCAGTCTTCTAAACTCAAGGGTATTCAAGCCCAGTCGCTCCAATCTTTCAACATAAGATAGTCCAGGAATTGACCTCGTGAATCTACGCTGCACTTCCTCAATAGCCAGAATGTCTTTCCTCAAATTTGGAGACCAGAACTGCACACAATATTCCAGGTGCGGTCTCACCAGGGCCCTGTACAGCTGCAGAAGAACCTCTTCTGGATAGAAAGGGAGGCAAGAGAGGAGGGAGAGTGGCGTTTTTGATAAAGGATAGCATTACAGCTGTGCTGAGGGAGGACATTCCTGGAAATACATCCAGGGAAGTTATTTGGGTGGAAATAAGAAAGGGATGATCACCTTATTGGGATTGTATTATAGACCTCCTCATGAGAGGGAAATTGAGAAACAAATTTGTTAGGAAATCTTAGCTAACTGTAAGAATAATAGGGTGATTATGGTAGGGGATTTTAACTTTCCAAACATAGGCTGGGACTGCCATAATGTTAAGGGTTTAGATGGAGAGGAATTTGTTAAGTGTGTACAAGAAAATTTTCTGATTCAGTGTGTAGATGTACCTACTAGAGAAGGTGCAAAACTTGACCTACTCTTGGGAAATAAGGAAAGGCAGGTGACTGAGGTGTCATTGGGAGAGCACTTTGGGGCCAGCGACCGTAATTTTATTAGATTTAAAATAGTGATGAAAAAGGATAGACCAGATCTAAAAATTGAAGTTCTAAATTGGAGAAAGGCGAATTTTGACGGTATTAGGCAAGAACTTTCAAAAGTGTGTGTGTGTGTGGGGGGGGGGGGGGGGGGGGCGTGTGGGACTGGGGAGAAGGTAGCAAAGAATACAATAGGTGAATGGGGATGGGGAAGAAGGCGATAGGTCAGTGGGGAGGGTGGAACAGATAGGTGGGAAGGGAGATTGGCAGGTAGGACAGGTTATGAGGACAGTGCGGAGCTGGAAGGTTGGAACTAAGGTAAGGTGAGGGGAGGGAAATGAGGAAACTGGTGAAGTTGTAGATGTTTGCAGGTAAAGGTATGACTGGAAAATGGGAAGACTTCAGAAATGAGATAACGAGAATCCAGAGAAAGTATATTCCTGTTAGGGTGAAAGGAAAGGCTGGTAGGTATAGGGAATGCTGGATGACGAAAGAAATTGAGGGCTTGGTTAAGAAAACGAAGGAAGCATATGTCAGGTATAGACAGGATACATTGAGTGAATCCTTAGAAGAGTATAAAGGCAGTAAGAGTATACGTAAGAGGGAAATCAGGAGGGCAAAAAAGGGGACATGAGATAGCTTTCGCAAATAGAATTAAGGAGAATCCAAAAAGTTTTTATAAATATATTAAGGACAAAAGGGTAACTAGGGAGAGAATAGGGCCCCTCAAAGATCAGCAAGGCAGTCTTTGTGTGGAGCCGCAGAAAATGGGGAGATACTAAATGAATATTTTGCATCAATATTCACTAATGTGGTTATGTTCGCCGAGCTGGGAATTTGTGTTGCAGACGTTTCGTCCCCTGTCTAGGTGACATCCTCAGTGCTTGGGAGCCTCCTGTGAAGCGCTTCTGTGATCTTTCCTCCGGCATTTGTTGTGGTTTGAATCTGCCGCTTCCAGTTGTCCGTTCCAGCTGTCCGCTGCAGTGGTTGGTATATTGGGTCCAGGTCAATGTGCTTATTAATTGAATCTGTGGATGAGTGCCATGCCTCTAGGAATTCCCTGGCTGTTCTCAGTTTGGCTTGTCCTATAATAGTAGTGTTGTCCCAGTTGAATTCATGTTGCTTGTCATCTGTGTGTGTGGCTACTAAGGATAGCTGATCGGCATGGACGGGTTGGACCGAAGGATCTGTTTCCAATCTGTACATCTCTAATGACTCTATGACACATGAACACACAGGAAATAGAGGGATATGGACGATGTACAGCCAGATAGGCTTAGTTTAGAATGGCATTATAGTTGACACAAACATTGTGGGGTGATGGGAATGTGCCTAAGCTATACTTTATGTTCTAGAAAAATAAACACAATTTCTCTAATTTTTCCTTAGTCCTGGTATCATTTTAGCAATCTCCTTTGCACTCTCTGTAGAGGCTTAACATCTTTCCTTAAGTAAGGTGCCCAGAACGCAACACAATACTCTAAACATGGTCTGACCAATGATTTGTAGAGGTGTGGCATCACTTCCTATTATACTCGATACCTCTATTTATAAAGCCAAGGATCCCATAATGCTTCTTAACAACAATTTCAACTTGCGTGGCCATTTTCAGAGAATTATGCACATGAACCCAGAAGTCCCTCTGCTCCTATGCTCCCCTTAAAGTTGTACCATTGAGCCTGTATTGTCTCTCCATGTTTCTTCTGTCCATATGCACTGCCTCACTTTTTTTTTAAAAACATTGAAATTGCCAGGTGTCTGCTCATTTGGCCAATTTGTAAACATTTTTCTGTAGTTGTTTAACATCATCCTCACAATTCACTCTTCTCCTTAACTTAGTATCATCCATAAATTTAGACATTTTGCCCTCAACAATCATCTCCAAAGCATTTATATAAAGAAAAAAAAAGGTTCTGTCAGTGAATTTAGCCCAATTAATCAGAGATTACAACACAAAGAGACTTGACCCCACTGACACCATCACTGGCAATCAACAAGGCTGTTCAGAAGCCTTCTTCCCCAAACAGAGAATACAATGGAGTTTTATAACCTTACAACAAAGTGAGAGTTATGAAACAATGGTGTGAGTTGTACAGCAAAGAGAAATAAAGTTCATTCATTGAAAAGATTCTAGTGCCCGAAGTCTGACAATGAGATTCATAAGATTCAGAAATTCTGATCCTTGGCTGCAGTAGATGTTAGTGGCTGTCATATCAAATGTACCATGTCAAATGCTTTCTGATGGTCTGAATATACAACAGCCACAGCACTATCCTCATCCTCTACCTGTGTCATTTCGTCAAAGAACTCAACTAATCTTGTCAGACATGGCCTGCCCTTAACAAAGCAATGTTGATTGCCTAGTATTAACTTATTTTTCTCTAAGTGTATATTTGTCTTAGTTGAAACTTTATTGCTGGAACAGCACAGCAGGTCAGGCAGCATCCAGGGAACAGGAGATTCGACGTTTCGGGCACAGGCCCTTCTTCAGGAATGAGCAGAGAGTGTTCAGCAGGAGAAGATAAAAGGTAGGGAGGAGGGACTTGGAGGAGGGGCGTTGGAAATGTGATAGGTGGAAAGAGTCAAGGTGAGGGTGATAGGTCGGAGTAGGATGGAGGCGGAGAGGTCAAGAAGAAGACTGCAGGTCAGGAAGGCGGTGCCGGGCTGGAGGGATCCGGCTGAGACAAGGTGGGGGGAGGGGGGATGAAGAAACTGGTGAAGTCCAAGTTCATCCCCTGCGGTTGGAGGGTTCCCAGTCGGAAGATAAGACGCTCCTCCTCCGACCGTCGGGTTGTTGTGGTTTGGCGGTGGATGAGTCCAATGACCTGCATATCCTCGGTGGAGTGGGAGGGGGAGTTGAAATGCTGTGCTACAGGTTGGTTGGGTTGGTTCGTCCGGGTGGCCCAGAGGTGCTCTCTGAATCGCTCCGCAAGTAGGCGGCCTGTCTCCCCAACATAGAGGAGGCCACACCGGCTGCAGCGGATGCAGTAGATGATGTGGGTGGAGGTGCAGGTGAATCTGTGGTGGATATGGAAGTTTCCTTTGGGGCCTTGGAGAGAAGTGAGGGGGGAGGTGTGGGCGCAAGTGTTGCACCTCCTGCGGTTGCAAGGGAAGGTGCCGGGAGTGGAGGTTGGGTCGGTGGGGGGTGTGGATCTGACAAGGGAGTCGCGGAGGGAGTGGTCTCTACGGAAAGCTGATAGGGGAGGGGAGGGAAATATATCCTTGGTGCTGGGGTCTGTTTGGAGGTGGCGGAAGTGACGGCGGATGATGCGCTGTACATGGAGATTGGTGGGGTGGTAGGTGAGGACCAGTGGGGTTCTGTCCTGGTGGCGGTTGGAGGGGCGGGGCTCAAGGGCGGAGGAGCGGGAAGTGGAGGAGATGCGGTGGAGGGCACCGTCGACCACGTCGGGGGGGAAATTGCGGTCCTTGAAGAAGGAGGCCATCTGTGTTGTACGTATTTTGAACTGGTCCTCCTGGGAGCAGATGCGGCGGAGACGAAGGAATTGGGAGAATGGGATGGCGTTTTTACAGGGGGCAGGATGGGAGGAGGTGTAGTCCAGGTAGCTGTGGGAGTCGGTTGGTTTGTCTTATCCCATATTATAGCCTCCATCTGTTTTCCTACTATTGATAAAAACTAAAAGAACTGCCGATGCCGTAAACCGGAAACTTAAATTGCTGGAAAAGCTCAGTAGGTCTGTCCACACTGTAGAGAAATCAGAGTTAGTGTTTCAGGTTGAGTGACCCTTCGTCAGACCTGATGATAGCTCGGAAAATGTTGGTTTATATACATATAAAGTTAGTCAAAGATAGCAGGAAAGAACTCAGAAAAGGAATTAGGACAGCTAAACCAGGTCATGAAAAGTCCTTAGCAAACAGGATTACATAAAATCCCAAGGTGTTTATACATATATAAGCAGCAAGAGGGTAGCTAGGAAAAGGGTAGGTCCATACAAGAGAATTTATGCATGGAGTCTTAGGAAGTGGGTGAGGTCCATAAAGAATACTTGCATCGTGTTCACAAAGGATAAGGATGTGAAGAAAGACGAGTTTTGGGAAAGGTATGTTGATGTCCTAGGGCATGTCAATATGAAAAAGGAGGCATTAATGTAGACAAGATTCCAGGACCTGATTGAAGCAAGGGAGGAAATTGCTGGGGCCTTGTATGAAATATTTGTATCCTCTTTAGTCACAGGAGAGGTCCCAGAGCAGTAGAGAATAGCTAATGTTGCTCCTTTGTTTAAGAAGGGCAACTGGAATAATCTGGGAAATTATTGGAGAAGACTCTTATTGATAGAATTGACTCACATCTTGAAACATATAGACTTATTAGTGATAGGCAGTATGGATTTGTGCAGGAAGCTTGTGTCTCACAACTTGATTGAGCTTTTTGAGGAAGTGACGAAGATGATTGAAGAGGGAAGGACAATTGATGTTGTTTAAATGGACTTCAGCAAGGTTTTTGATAACAAAAAGTTATTGGATCCACAGTGAATCTGTAGGATGGATACAGAATCAGCTTAGTCATAGAAGATGGACAGTAGCAGTTGAAAGGTATGTTTCTGACTGGAGATGTTTCTCTGGCTAGTGATCCTCCGTAGGGATCAGTGCTGGGATACTATATATATGAAGAGAATTGCCAGACAATACAGCAGGATTTAGGTCGGGTGGAGATTTTGGCAGAGAAATGGCACAAAGTTAATCCGGACAAATTCGTGGTGATTATTTTGTAAATCTGATACAGACGGTAAGTATACAGCAAGTTACAGAATCCAGTTCATCATGCAAGCCAACCCTACATCCATTGACTCCATCTATATTCCTTGCTGCCTTGGAAGGCCATCTACATAATCAAAGAACCCTTCCTCCCCAATTAAAAGTCTCTTCCAACCTCTTCCATCAGGCAGAAGACACAAAGCTTAAACAGACATACAAACAGATTTAAGAACAGCTTCTTCTCTGTTATTAGACTTCTGAATGAACCCCTCAAATTTCAAATTTAATGTTGACCTCACTGTTTGTGCACTTTCTCTGCAGTTGTAACACTGTATTCCTTGCTCTGTTCTATTACCCTTATGCACTTTGTATGGTATGATCTGCCTGTATGGCACTCAAAACAAAATCTTTCACTGTACTTGGGTATATGTGACAACAATAAATCAAAATTTTAAAAAAATCCTTAGTAGCACCAATATACACAGGAATTAGGTGTACAGGTTCACAGTTCCCTGCAAGTAGCAACACAAGTGAAAACAAAATTTGGCCTGCTTGCTTGCATCAATAGAGTGTAAAGAATGGCAAGTCATATTGCAGCTGTATAGAACATTAATTAAGTCACATTTGGAATATTATGTACAGTACAGAAGGATGGAGAGGTTACAGAAATGGTTTACTAAGATGTTGCCTGGTTCAGAGATAATTAGCTACGAGGAGAGATTGGATGAACTTGGTTTGTTTTATTTGAATGTCAAAAGATGAGGGATGACCTGACAAATGTTTACAAAATTATGACAGGCATGGATAAAATGGATAATAGAAATCTTTTTTCTAGGATAGAAAAGTCAATTACTAGGGGACATGGATTTAAGCTAAAAGGTGTAAGTTTAAGAGAGATGTGCATGACAAGTTTTGTTTTAAACACAGTAGGTGGTAAGTGTCAAGAATGTGCTGCCAGAAGACGTGATAGAGGCGGTTACAATAGCAATGCTTAAGAAGTGTCTTGACAGATGTGACTAGTCAGGGATACAGGGTTAGGGACCATGTAGAGACAAAAGATTGTTTGTTTGGAAAGACGTGTCAGAATGGCGGAAGGATCTGTTCCTGTGCTGTATTGTTCATTGAATAAGCAGATCGTCACTGGTGTATATTAGATTCAATGTATACCATCTAAAAGACACAACTTTCCTTTGACAGAATCTTTCTAATCCACAACCCCTACTGCTATGAAGGACAACAGCAGTAGATGTGTGGGAACACCAGCTGTATATGTCCTTCCAGGATACAGACCATTCTGTCTTGGAACTATACTGTCATTCCTTCACTACTGCGGAGTCAAAATCCTGGAACTCTCTTCTTTACAATGCTGTGGTTGGCCTTATACCCCATGGACAGCAGTAGTTCATAAAGCAACTCACCACCACCTTCTCAAAGGCAGTTAAGAATGAAGCTGAATTCTGGCAGTGACCAAAACCTTTAAATGAAGAGTTAACAATTTCATTTGAGGCATGATACTTACTCAGCTGTCTGTAATCCTCCAACAGGAAGCTCCACTTTCTCGTTTTCATATCTGAGTAAAAAATAAATCTACATTTAGACTGGGCTCAAAAATAACTTTGGCTAAACTTCACACTGTCGCACAGGGACAGGATTGGCTGGTACAGGTTCCAGGATTTAAATGTTCTAGTAGGGTCAGAGGTGGGGGTAAAAGAGGGGGAGGTGTGGCATTGCTTGTCAAAGATAGTATTACAGTGGTGGAAAGGACGATGGATGAAGACTCGCCATCTGAGGTAGTTTGGGCTGAGGTTAGGAATAGGAAAGGCGAGGTCACCCTGTTAGGAGTTTTTTTTTTTACAGGCCTCCTAATAGTCCTAGAGACGTAAAAGAAAGGATTTCGAGGATGATTCAGGAGAAGAGTGAAAGTAATAGGGTGGTTGTTATGGGGGACTTTAACTTTCCTGATATTGATTGGGAAAGCTATAGCTCTAGTTCCTTAGATGGGTCGGTGTTTGTCCAATGTGTGCAGGAGGGTTTCCTGACACAATATGTAGACAGGCCAACAAGAGGTGAGGCCATACTGGATTTGGTTCTGGGTAACGAACCAGGCCAGGTGTTAGAATTGGAGGTAGGTGAGCACTTTGGGGACAGTGACCACAATTCGGTGACTTTTACTCTAGTGATGGAGAGGGATAAATGTGCACTGCAGGGCAAGCGTTATAGCTGGGGGCAGGGTAATTATGATGCGGTGAGGCATGACTTAGGATGCGTGGCTTGGAAAAGTAGGCTTCAAGGGAAGGGCGTAATTGATATGTGGAGCTTGTTCAAGGAGCAACTATTGAGTGTCCTTGATAAGTATGTACCTGTCAGGCAGGGAGGAGAGGGTCGTGTGAGGGAGCCGTGGTTTAATAAGGAATTGGAATCCCTTGTTAAATGGAAGAGGGCGGCCTATGTAAAGATGAGGCGTGAGGGTTCAATTGGGGCGATTGAGAGTTATAAGGTAGCCAGGAAGGACCTGAAGAGAGAGCTAAGAGCAGCAAGGAGGGGACATGAAAGGTCCTTAGTTGGTAGGATTAGGGAAAACCCTAAGGCTTTCTATAGGTATGTCAGGAATAAAAGAATGACTAGGGTAGGAATAGGTCCAGTCAAGGATAGTAGTGGGAAGTTGCGTGTGGAGGTGAAGAGATTGGGGAGACACTGAATGAATACTTTTCGTCAGTATTCACTCAGGAACAGGACATTGTTGCTGATGTGAATACTGAGTCACAATTAAGTAGAATGAATGGCTTTGAGGTATGTAGGGAAGAGGTGTTGGAAATTCTGGAAAGGGTGAAAATAGATAAGTCCCCTGGGCCTGATGGCATTTATCCTAGGATTCTCTGGGAAGCAAGGGAGGAGATTGCAGAGCCATTGGCCTTGATTTTTATGTCCTTGTTGTCTACAGGAGTAGTGCCAGAAGACTGGAGGCTGGCAAATGTGGTTCCCTTGTTCAAGAAAGGGAGTAGGGATAACCCTAGTAACTATAGGCCGGTGAGTCTCACTTCTGTTGTGGGCAAAGTCTTAGAGAGAATTGTAAGGGATAGGATTTATGAACATCTGGATAGGAATAAGGTGATTAAGGATAGTCAGCATGGTTTTATGAAGGGTAGGTCGTGCCTCACAAACCTTATTGAATTCTTTGAGAAGGTGACTAAGGAGGTGGACGAGGGGAAAGCAGTAGATGTGGTGTATATGGATTTTAGTAAGGCGTTTGATAAGGTTCCCCATGGTTGGCTACTTCAAAAAATACAGAGGTATGGCATTGAGGGTGAGTTGGAGGTTTGGATTAGGAATTGGCTGGCTGGAAGAAGACAGAGGGTAGTAGTTGATGTTAAAGGTTCATCTTGGAGTGCCGTCACTAGCGGTGTTCCGCAAGGATCTGTTTTGGGACCATTGCTGTTTGTCATTTTTATAAATGACCTGGAGGAGGGGCTAGAAGATTGGGTGAGCAAGTATGCGGATGATACGAAAGTCGGAGGAGTTGTTGACAGTGAGGAAGGATGTGGCAGGTTACAGCAGGATATAGATAAGCTACAGAACTGGGCAGAAAGGTGGCAAATGGAGTTCAATGTAGCTAAGTGTGAGGTGATTCACTTTGGGAAGAGTAACAAAAAGATGGGGTACTGGGCTAATGGTCGGATACTTGGTAGTGTGGATGAGCAGAGGGATCTTGGTGTCCATGTACACAGGTCTCTGAAAGTTGCCACCCAGGTAAATAGTGCGGTGAAGGCGGCATATGGCGTACTGGCTTTTATTGGTCGAGGAATTGAGTTCCGGAGTTCTGAGATCATGTTGCAGTTGTATAAGACTCTGGTGCGGCCGCATCTGGAGTATTGTTTGCAGTTTTGGTCACCATACTATAGGAAGGATGTGGAGACACTGGAACGGGTGCAGAGGAGGTTTACCAGGATGTTGCCTGGTATGGTAGGAAGATCGTATGAGGAAAGGCTGAGGCACTTGGGGCTGTTTTCATTGGAGAAAAGAAGGTTTAGGGGTGACTTTTTAGAGGTGTACAAGATGATTAGGGGTTTAGATAGGTTCTCATGGTCAACCCTTTTTCCACGTATGGAGTCAGCTATTACGAGGGGCATAGCTTTAAATTAAGGGGTGGTAGGTATAGGACAGATGTTAGGGGTAGGTTCTTTACTCAGCGAGTCGCGAGTTCATGGAATGCCCTGCCAGTAGCAGTGGTGAACTCTCCCTCTTTATGGGCATTTAAACGGGCATTGGATAGGCATATGGAGGATAGTGGGCTAGTGTAGGTTAGGTGGGCTTGGATTGGCGCAACATCGAGGGCCGAAGGGCCTGTACTGCGCTGTATTCTTCTATGTTCTATGACAACAGAATCCTGATAAATTTTAAAGGCAAAACAGAACTACTCTAAAGTGATGCCAAATAAAAGAGGATGTCCAGTGTGACTGGGGTAGTAAATATATTGCAGAATGAAGGGAACATTACTAAATCAGTATCTCGAGGCTTAAGGTAATGCGCTGGGTACACAGGTTCAAATCCCTACTGGTAGAATTTAAATTGTATTAATAAATTGGGAATATAAAGCTAGGTTCAGTGTGTTACCAATTTAACCAGCATCAATTGTTGTAAAACTTCATCTAGTACACATTCGGGACAAAAATCTGCTGTCCTCACTTGGACTGGCCTAGATGATTCCTGAAGAAGGGCTAATGCCCGAAACGTCGATTCTCCTGTTCCCTAGATGCTGCCTAACCTGCTGCGCTTCTCCAGCAACACATTTCCATCTCTGATCTCCAGCATCTGCAGACCTCATTTTCTCTTCTAGATGATTCCAGACCTACAGCCACGTGGTTGACTCTTAAGTGCTCAAGAGCAATGAAGAATGGATAACAAACGGTGGCCAGGTAGAATGCCCACATCCCATGAAAGAATGAGAAAATACATGACTGGGAGCTGATAGGATGCAAATTATTGAGGTTTAAGGAGGTCAGTGAGATAGGATTACTCACCATAATGTCTGGACTTGGCCTGTTTGAAGATTTTCAGAACCTCTGCATGATAACCAATCTCAACTTCACAACGGGACCGTGACAGAAGTCCAAACTGTCCCTGTATCACTGCAGCCGGCTTCTTCCAGTTCCTTCCCAACATTGCCAGTTGGTTTACAGTTAATGCGGAACACTGCTTTCTCCCAGTCTTTGGCAATGAACTGGTGGTCATGGTCATCTCGGGTTCTGATATTCCATCTAGAGGCTTTAAAGTGATTTTTGGAACCAGTTTCACTTGCTCCACTGAAACACAGAGGGAGAGGTCTGGTATTCATGACAGCCCAACATGACTGATATCACCTCAACTCTGAAAGTGCATCGCAGGAATAGACCTCAGTTTAGCAGGAACAGGATCAACATGCTTTTTTTCTACGTATAACATTTCAATATTTACCGTGTGCTATAGTCTGGTTACATTATTGAACAGAGCTGATTCATCTTTGCTCTCTCCTTTCCTCAATGCCTCTGCTAAAAGAGCTTCAGCATGCCAATGGCACTCTTTCCCTCCAGGCTGTTCAACATTCTACCACATATGGTATGTTTTCTTCCCTGGATAGCCTTCCCCAAACATATTACCGCACACCTTGGTCAGAATGAATTCTATTTGTCACCTTTGCTAGTCCAGCTTCAAGCTCACCACTTTTCATTCTTACTACCTAGCACATGGCCGATTTCTGTCTACTTGCAAGCTGATAAATTATACCGATGTCTACACTTATGTTTCATGATGTTAGACTTCAACTCAATGTCATATTTATGAAATAGAGTCATAGAATCATAAAGACGTACAGCATGGAAACAGACCCTTCGGTCCAACACGTCCATGCCGACCAGGTATCCCAACCCAAACTCGTCCCACCTGCCAGCACCCGGCCCATACCCTTCCAAACCCTTCCTATTCATATACCCATCCAAATGCGTCTTAAATGTTGCAATTGTACCAGCCTCCACCACTTCCTCTGGCAGCTCATTCCATACACGTACCACCCTCTGTGTGAAAATGTTGCCCCATAGGTGTCTTTTATATCTTTCCCCTCTCACCCTAAACCTATGCCCTCTAGTACTGGAATCCCCCACCCCAGGGAAAAGACCTTGCCGATTTACCCTATCCATGTCCCTCAATTTTGTAAACCTCGATAAGGTACCCCTCAGCCTCTGACGCTCCAGGGAAAACAGCCCCAGCCTGTTCAGCCTCTCCCTGTAGCTCAAATCCTCCAACTCTGGCAACATCCTTGTCAATCTTTTCTGAACTCTTTTTCAAGTTTCACAACATCTTTCCGATAGGAAGGAGACCAGAATTGCGTGCAATATTCCAAAAGTGCCCTAACCAATGTCTTGTACAGCCAAAACATGACCTCCCAACTCCTGTACTCAATACAGAAGTCGCCTTCACTATCCTATCTACCCGCGACTCCACTTTCAAAGAGCTATGAACCTGCACTCCAAGGTTTCTTTGTTCAGCAACAATCCCTAGGACCTTACCATTAAGTGTATAAGTCCTGCTAAGATTTGCTTTCCCAAAATGCAGCACCTCACATTTATCTGAATTAAACTCCACCTGCCACTTCTCTGCCCATTGGCCCATCTGGTCAAGATCCTGCTGTAATCTGAGGTAACCCTCTTCGCTGTCCACTACACCTCCAACTTTGGTGTCATCTGCAAACTTACTAACTGTACCTTTTTTGCTCGCATCCAAATCATTTATGTAAATGACAAAAAGTAGAGGGACCATCACCAATCCTTGTGACACTCCATTAGTCACAGGCTTCCAGTCTGAAAAACAACCCTCCACCACCACCCTCTGTCTTCTTTCTTTGAGCCAGTTCTATATCCAAATGGCTAGTTCTCCCTGTATTCCGTGAGATTAAACCTTGCTATCAAGCAGAAAGTTTGGCAAACCATTAAATATTCACAATGTATAGAAGTTGGATTACTGCTGAAAGAGACAAATATTTTGTTGAAGCTTTTTGCCTTGGTGTCATCAGGGCAACTCACAAAATATACCAATGTAAAGAGAAATAAACATTTTTACGCTATGGGGGGAGAGCGCAATTTGATTGGTAGTGAACTCAGACTTGCAGGAACAAGCTCTGCAGTGGATGCAGGTGCAGAGAGATATCAGGCCATAAGACATACGAGCAGAAATTAGGCCATTCAGCCCATCGAGTGTGCTCCACGATTCAATCAGGGCTGATAGGTTTCTCAAACCCATTCTCCCACTTTCTCCCTATAACCCTTGATCCCCTTTTTCCTCAAGAACCTACCTATCTCAGTCTTAAATAGACTCAATGACCTGGCCTTCACAGCCTTCTATGACAATGAATTCCATAGATTCACTACTCTCTGGCTGAAGAAGTTTCACCTTATCTTTTCTTGGAAAGAAGGCGGCGGAGAGGAGATCTGATAGAGCTATTCAAAATCTTGAGCAGGCTGGATAGAAATGATAGGGAGAAATGTTCCCATAGCAAAAGCAATGAGAATTAGAGAGCATAGATTTAAAGTGATCTATAAAAAAGGCAAGGGAAATATGAGAAAAACTTTTTCATTCAGCAAGTAGTCATGCAGTCAACCAGGGAGCAGGCTTTCTTGGATCTGGTAATGTGTAATAAAGCAGGTTCAATAAATAACTTTAGAATAAAACGTCCCCAGGAAATAGTGATCATAACAAGATTGAATTTAATATTCAGTTCGTGAGTGAGAAACTTGGGTCAAAAAAACGGTGTTTAACTTAAATAAAGGGAATTATACGGAAATGAGGATAGAGTTAGGCAAAGTGAACTGATGGATATATTAGCATGAATGGCAATAAGCAAGGCATAGCAGAGATGTAAGGAGCTAACACACGAGTTTCAACAAAAATACAACCCAGTTTGTAGAAATGATTTCTAAAAGAGAGATATAGTTAGTACGCTTGCAGAGGACACCAAAATTGGAGGTGTAGTGGACAGCAAAGAAGGTTACCTCAGATTACAACAAAATTTTGATCAGATGGGCCAATGGGCTGGGAGGTGGCACGTGGAGTTTAATTTAGATAAATGTGAGGTGCTTCATTTTGGGAAAGCAAATCCTACCAGGACTTATACACTTAATGGTAAGGTCCTAGAGAGTGTTGCTGAACAAACAGACCTTGGAGTGCAGGTCCATAGCTCTTGAAAGTTGAGTCGCAGGTAGATAGGATAGTGAAGGTGGCGTTTGGTATGCTTTCCTTTATTGGTCAGAGTATTGAGTACAGGAGTTGGGAGGTCATATTGTGGCTGTACAAGACATTGGTTAGGGCAATATTGGAATATTGTATGCAATTCTGGTCTCCTTCCTATCGGAAAGATGTTGTGAAACTTGAAAAAGGGATCAGAAAAAATTGACAAGCATGTTGCCAGGGTTGAAGGATTTGAGCTATAGGAAGTGGTTGAACAGACTAGGGCTGTTTTCCCTCGTGCATCAGAGGTGGAGGGGTGACCTTATAGAGGTTTATAAAATTATGAGGGACAAAGTCTTTTCCCTGTGGCGAGGGGGTCCAGAACTAGAGGGCATAGGTTTATGGTGAGAGGGGAAAAGATATAAAAGAGACCTAAGGGACGACTTTTTCAAGCAGAGGGTCATTCGTGTATGGCATGAGCTGCTAGAGGAAGTGGTGAAGGTTGGTCCAATTGCAATATTTTAAAAAGGCATCTGGATGGATAAATGAATAAGGAAGGTTTGGAGGGATATGGGCCAGTTGCTGGCAGGCAGGACTAGATTGGTTAGGGCACTTTTGGAATATTGCATGCAATTCGGGTCTCCTTCTGCATGGGCAAGTTGGAATGGAAGATCTGTTTCCGTGCTCTATGACTAATAATTATGGCTAACCAAAGAAACCAAAGGGAGAGTATGAAGTTGAAAGGAAAAGTATACAAGGAGACAAAAGTCAGTGATGGCCTCGAGGTCTGGGATTAATTCAGAATCCAACAGAGGACTAAAAAGATAATAAGAGACAGGAGGAATATAAAAACTAACATTAGCAGCTTCTTTAAATGTATTAAAAGGAAGACAGAGACCAAATTGAAAATAGTTCCTTAGAAAATGAATCTGGGGAGACAGATTTAGGCAACAAGGAAATGGCAGAGGATCTGCATCAGGCTTTAAGGGAGAAGAAACTTTGAACATCCCAGGTGGCACGGTGGCACAGTGGTTAGCACTGCTGCCTCACAGCGCCAGAGACCCGGGTTCAATTCCCGCCTTAGGCGACTCTGTGTGGAGTTTGCACATTCTCCCCGTGTCTGTGTGGGTTTCTTCCGGGTGCTCCAGTTTCCTCCCACAATCCAAAAATGTGCAGGTTAGGTGAATTGGCCATGCTAAATTGCCCATAGTGTTAGGTGAAGGGGTAAATGTAGGGGAATGGGTCTGGGTGGGTTATGCTTCGGCGGGTCGGTGTGGACGTGTTGGGCCAAAGGACCTGTTTCCACACTGTAAGTAATCTAATCTAATCTAATCAGTATGATGAAAGAGAAAGAATTAAGTACCATCACCATCACTAAGGGAATAGCATTAGACAAACTACTGGGGATAAAGATAGATCAGTCCTCCAGCCCTGATGGTTTGCATCCTAGGTTGCTAAAACAAGTAACTACAGAGATATTTAATGTATTGGTCATAATATTTCAAAAATCCTTGGAATCTGGAGAAGTACCAGAGGAATGGAAAATTGTCAAAGCAACACCCATTTTTGAGTACCTGCAGTCTAATTAGCTTAACATCTATTGTTGGAAAAGTATTTGAATCAATTAATTTGATAAATATGTACCTGTCAGACAGGGAGGAAGTGGTCAAGCGAGGAAAACCTGGTTTACTAAAGAAATTGAATCTCTTGTCAAGAGAAAGAAGTAGGCTTATGTGAGAATAAGACATGAAGGATCAGTTAGGGCTCTTGTTTAGGTCCAGGAAGGACCTAAAGAGAGCTGAGAAGAGCCAGAAAAGGGCATGAGAAGACTTTAGCAGGTAGGATCAAAGAGAACCCTAAAGCTTTCTATAGGTATGTCAGGAATAAAAGAATGTGCTGGAAATTTTGGCAAACATCAAGACTGATAAGTCTCCAGGGCTGGACCAGATTTATCCTAGGTTGTTCTGGGAAGCGGGAAAGGAGATTGTCAAGCCACTGGCGAAGATCTTTGCTTACACACTCTCTAGGGAGTCGTACCGGAGGATTGGAAGGAAGCGAATGTTGTTCCTCTTTTCAAGGGGAATAGGGAAATCCCTGGCAATTACAGACCAGTCAGTCTTACATCTGTGGTCAGCAAAGTTTTGGAAAGAATTCTGAGGGATAGGAGTTATGACTATTTGGAAAAGTATAGCGTGATTAAAGACAGTCAACATGACTTTGTGAGGAGCAGGTCATGCCTCACAAATCTTATTGAGTTCTTTGAGAAGGTGACAACAGGTTGACGAAGGTCTAGCAGTGGATGTTGTGTACATGGACTTCAGCAAAGGTTCCCCACGGTAGGCTCATTCATAAAGTCAGGAAGTATGAGAAACAGGGAGATTTGGTTGTCTGGATACAGAATTGGTTGGCTGGCAGAAGGCAGAGAATGGTTGTAGATGGAAAGTATTTTGCCTGGAGGTCAGTGTTGAGTGGTGCCCCGCAGGGCTCTGTTCTTGGGCCTTTGCTCTTTTTAGTTTTTATAAATTACTTGGATGAGGAGGTTGAGGGGTGGGTTAGTAAATTTGCAAGTGACACAAAGGTTAGAGGTGCCGTCAATAGTGTAGAAGGCTATTGCAGGCTGCAGCTTGACATAAACTGGATGCAGAGCTGGGCTGAGAAATGGCAGATGGAGTTCAACCTGGATAAATGCGAAGTGATGCATTTTGGATGGTCGAACTCAAATGGTGAATGTAGGATTAAAGACAGGGATTCTTGTCAGTGTGGAGGAACAGAGGGATCTGGGTGTGCAAGTACATAGATCCCTCAAAGTTGCCACTGTGAGGCTAGGGTTGTTAAGAAAGCATATGGTGTTTTGGCTTTCGTTAAAAGGGGAATTGAGTTTAACAGCTACGAGATTTTGCTACAGTTCTACAAGACCCTGGTGACACCACACTTGGAATATTGTGTCTAGTTCTAATCGCTCTGTTATAGGAAAGATATAGAGGCTTTGGAGAGGGTGCAAAGGAGGTTTACCAGGATGCTACCTGGATTGGAAGGCTTGCCTTACGAAGAGAGGTTGACTAGGCTTGGACTTTTCTCTCTGAAGAGAAGAAGGAAGATAGGGGACCTGATCGAGGTATACGAGGTAATGAGAGGTATGGATAGAGTCAATAGCCAGAGACTTTTCCCCAGGGCAGGATTGACTGGCACGAGTGTTCATAGTTGTAAGATATTAAGAGGAAGGTCAGAGGTAGGTTCTTTATGCAGAGAGTTGTGAATGCATAGAATGCATTGCCAGCAATGGTGGAAGCAGAGTCATTAGGGCATTTAGGCGACTGCTGGACATGCACATGGATAGAGTCAAAAGCCAGAGACATTTCCCCAGGGCAGGACTGATGGGCACGAGGAATCATAGTTTGAAGATATTAGGAGAAAGGTATAGAGGGGATGTCAGAGGTAGGTTCTTTATGCAAGTGTTGTGAATGCATGGAAGGTGTTGCCAGCGGTGGTGGTGGAAGCAGTGTCATTAGGGACATTTGAGCAACTGCTGGGCATGCTCATGGACAGAAGTGAATTGAGGGGTGCATAGGTTAGGTTATTTTAAATCCTCGACACAACATCATCGGCCGAAGGGCCTGTTCTGTGGTGTACTTTTTCTATGTTCTATGTTCTACTTGTTTTGAGTTTTTTTGATCAAGTAACAAAGAAGACTGATGAGGGCAGAGCGGTAGATGTAATCTATATGGACTTCAGTAAGGCGTCTCCCATGGGAGACTGATTAGCAAGGTTAGATTTCATGGAATACAGGGAGAACTAGCCATTTGGATACAGAAATGGCTCAAAGGTAGAAGACAGAGGGTGGTGGTGAAGGGTTGTTTTTCTGACTGGAGGCCTGTGACCAGTGGAGTGCCACAAGGATTAGTGCTGGGTCCTCTTCTTTCTGTCATTTACATAAATGATTTGGATGTGAGCATAAGAAGTACAGTTAGTAAGTTTGCAAATGACACCAAAATTGCAGGTGTAGTGGACAGCGAAGAGAGTTACCTCAGATTACAACAGGATCTTGACCAGATGGGCCATTGGGCAGAGAAGTGGCAGATGGAGTTTAATTCAGATAAATGAGAGGTGCTTCATTTTGGGAAAGCAAATCCTAGCAGGACTTATACACTTAATGGTAAGGTCCTAGGGAGTGTTGCTAAACAAAGAGACCTTGGAGTGCAGGATCATAGCTCCTTGAAAGTGGAGTCGCAGGTAGATAGGATAGTGAAGAAGGCGTTTGGTATGCTTTCCTTTATTGGTCAGAGTATTGAGTACAGGAGTTGGGAGGTCATGTTGTGGTTGTACAGGACATTGGTTAGGCCACTGTTTGAATACCACATGCAATTCTGGTCTCCTTTCTATCAGAAAGATGTTGTGAAACTTGAAAGGGTTCTGAAAAGATTGACAAGTGTGTTGCCAGGGTTGGAGGATTTGAGCTATAGGGAGAGGCTGAACAGGCTGGGGCTGCTTTCCCTGGAGCGTCGGAGGCTGAGGGGTGACCTTATAGAGATTTATAAAATTATGAGGGGCATGGATAGGGTAAATAGACAAAGTCCTTTCCCTGGGGTAGGCGAGTCCAGAACTAGAGGGCAGAGGTTTAGGGTGAGAGGGGAAAGATATAAGAAAGACCTAAGGGGCAACATTTCCCCTAGAGGGTGGTACGTGTACGGAATGAGCTGCCAGAGGATGTGGCGGAGGCTGGTACAATTGCAACATTTAAGAGGCATTTGGATTGGTATATGAATAGGAAGGGTTTGGAGGGATATGGGCCGGGTGCTGGCAGGTGGGACTAGATTGGGTTGGGATATCTGGTTGGCATGGACGGGTTAGACCGAATGGTCTGTTTCCATGTTGTACATCTCTATGATTCTATAACTCTATAATGACTAGATGATGATTAGGGTCAGGATGGACAATAGTGAGAAGTTGTGTGTGGAGTCCAAAGAGATAAGGAGAGGCACTAAATAAATATTTTTCACCAGTGTACAAACTGGAAAAAGACAATGTTGAGATGCAGGCTATTAGACTGGACAGGATTGAAGTTCATAAGGAGGAGGTGTTTGCAATTCTTGACGCCTGTAATTTTGCCTGTAAGCCAGGAGAAGAAACACGGCAACGCGGTCAGACTTCCCGAAATGAGGGTGGGGGATGGAACTGTCGGCATTCTTCACAGTGGTGTAGCAGTGGTCTAAAATGTTTGGGCCCCTAATGTTTTGGTGGTACTTGGGCAACACCTTCCTTAGATTGGTTTGATTGAAGTCGCCAGTTATAATAAATAGTGCCTCAGGCCAGTGGTGTATATGGATTTCAGTAAGACATTTGATTAGGTTCCCCATGGTAGGCTATTGCAGAAAATACCGAGGTATGGGATTGAGACAGATTTAGCATATTGGTTCATAAATTGGCTAGCTGAAAGACAACAGAGGATGTTGTTGATGGGAAATGTTCATCCTGGAGTTCAATTTCTGGTGGTATACCACAAGGATCTGTTTTGGGGCCACTGCTGTTTGTCATTTTCATTAGTGATCTGGATGAGGGCATAGAGGATGGGTTAGTAAATTGGCAAATGACACTAAGGTCGATGGAGTTGTGGGCAGTGCGGAAGGATATTGCAGGTTACAGAGGGACATAGATAAGCTGCAGAGCTGGGCGGAGAGATGGCAAATGGATTTTAATGCAGAAAAGTGCGAGGTGATTCACTTAGAAAGTAATAACAGGAATAGAGAGTACTGGGCTAATGGTCAGATTCTTAGCAGTATAGATGCACAGGGAGATCTTGGTGACCATGTACATAGATGCCTGAAAGTTGCCATCCAGGTTGATAGGGTTGTTAAGGCGGCATACAATATGTTGGCTTTTATTGGTAGAGGGATTGAGTTTAGGAGCCATGAAGTCATGTCGCAGCTATACAAAATGCTGGTGTGGCCGCGCTTGGAGTATACAGTTCTGGTCGCTGCCTTGTAGGAAGGATGTGGAAGCACTGGAAAGGGTGCAGAAGAGATATATCAGGATGTTGCCTGATATGTAAGGGAAGGTCTTATGAGGAAAGGCTAAGGGACTTGAGGCTGTTTTTGTAGGAAAGAAGAAGGTTGAGAGATGACTTCATAGAGACAAATAAAATGATCAGATGACTAGATAGTATGGACAGTGAGAGCCTTTTTCCTCGGATGGTGCTGGCTAGCACAAGGGGACATAACTTTAAATTGAGATGTGACAGATATCAGGTGTAGTTTCTTTACTCAGAGAGTGGCATGGGTGTGGAATGCCCTGTGTGCACAGGAGAAGACTTGCCAACTTTAAATGGTCATTGGTTAAACATATGGATGATAATGGAATAGTGTAGCTTAGATGGGCTTCAGATTGGGTTTCATTGGCTCTTGATGTTACGCCGACCTAAGGGCTTGTACTGCGCTGTAATGTTCTATGTTCTATTAAGGAGATAATAGCAGAACATTTGGAAAATTGTAATCTAATCAAGCAGAATCAGCATGGCATTATGAAAGGGATATCATGTTTGACTAATTAATTACACATCTTCAAGAAGTTTCAACCAGAGGGGACAGAGGAGAATGGCTATCCGTGTTGTACTGGATCTTCCAGAAGGTGCTCACAACGTATCTCGCAAAGGGTTAAAGCATAAGAGAAAAGCCCCCAGTGTTGAAGGTAGTATATTGGTATGGATAGAGAATTGGCTCATGGGTAGAAAACACTGAGTGGGGATAAGGGGCTCTCTATCAGGTCGACAACCCATGACCAGTGGGGTTCCATAGGGTTCAGTGCTGGGACCACAACTGTTTGCAATGTAGAAAAATGATTTGGTGGAAATAGTGGATATCCCGTAGCCAAATTTGCAGATGTCACAAAAATAGGTGGAAAGATACGTTGCAAAAGAAATACAACCAGTTTACAAAGATGGATTACATAAATGGGCAAAAAGTTGGCAAATGAAGTATAATGTGGGTAAGTAATAATAAAATACAGAACAGGAAGAGGCCCTTTAGCCCACCAAGCCTGCACCGATTCTTAGGCCTTATTTAGACCTGCTTCTTATTGCACATACGTGGGTTCTATTTCTCTGTTTGCCTCCCATTCATGTGTCTATCCAAGGCATGGTGGCTCAGTGGTTAGCACTGCTGCCTCACAGCACCAGGGACCTGGGTTCAATTCCTGCCTCAGGCAACTGTCTGTGTGGAGTTTGCACATTCTCCCAGTGTCTGCGTGGATTTCCTCCGGGTGTTCCAGTTTCCTCCCACAATCCAAAGTTGCGCAGGTTAGGTGAATTGGTCATGCTAAATTGCCCATAGTGTTAGGTGCATTAGTCAGAGAAAAATGGGTCTGGTGGGTTGCTCTTCGGAGGGTCGGTGCGGACTGGTTGGGCCAAAGGGTCTGTTTCCACACCGTAGGAAATATAATCTATTGAGATAAGCCTTAAAATGCTGATAATATGTCTACTTCCAACCACCTCCACTGGCAGTGTGCTCCAGTCATCCACTAACCTGTGTGAAAAATATTCCCCTACCTCACCTTGAGCCTGTGCCCTTATGTAGTTAACCTTTCCATTTTACTATCTATCCTATCTATGCTTCTCAATTTTATAGACCCCTTATTAGTTCGTCCCCACTGCCTCCACCTTTCCACCTGAAACAGCTTATCCAACCTCTCATAACTAAAACTTTCCAGACTGGGCAACATTCTGGTAAAAAACATTCTGGTACGCCTTGTCTATACCCTCTTCAAAGCATCCGTGGTCTTCTGCTAGTGTGGCGACAGAATTGTATGTAATATTACAAATGTGGCTTAACTAAAGTTTATATTGCTGTAAAATAACTTGTCATATTTTATATCTTGACGGCCTGGCCTGTGAAAGCAAGCGTGTTGCCACCTGTGCTACCACTTCTAGGGATCTGTGGACCGGTACACTCAGGACCATTGACATACAGACGGAATTAAGGGTTCTACCATTTATTGCATAATTCACACCTAACTTTGTGAAGTTGGGAAGTGAGAACATTCAAATGGAGAAAAAAACTACAGAAAGTTGCAATACAAAGGGACCCGGAAGTACTTGTGCACAGAACACAAAGCGAATATACAGACAAAACGAGTATCAGCAAGTCTAATAGAAATTGGCCCTCAAGTGGGTTAGAGTAGAAGACTAGTGAAGTCTTACTGTAACCACACAAAGTGATATTGAGACCATACCTTAGGTCTCTTTTACATTGGTTAGGCCACTTTTGGAATATTGCACTCATTTCTGGTCTTCTTCCTATCAGGAGATATGAAACTTGAAAGAGTTCAGAAAAGATTTAAAGAATGTTGCCAGGGTTGGAGGATTGGAGCTATAGGGCATCCTCAACGAATTCTAATAAATCTGTCATGCATGATTTTCCCTTCCTGAAGTCATGTTGACTCTTCTTGATCATATTATGTATTTCTAAGTGTTACATCCCTTACAACAGACAAAGAAAATTCCCAATCACAGCCAATCTGTGTTTTTTTTTCTCCACTTTTTTAATAAATGTGGTACATTTTCAGAGGATTGAAAATTTGCCACTTTTCCAGAAGCTAAGGATTCCTAGAAGATTATTACCAGTGCATCCACTACCTTTGTACCTACTTTCTTTAATATCTTGGGATGCATCTCATTAGGTTCATGGGACATACTAGTCTTTAGTCCCAATAGATTCCCCAAGCACTTTTTCTCTAATGATAATTATTGCATTTATTCCCTCCTCTCCTTTTGCATGCTGAATATTTAATAATTTTGGAATGCTTTAGAGTCAGTCATGCAGCATAGAAACAGACCCTTTGGTCCAACTAGTCCATGCTGACCATGTTCCCAAACTAAACTAGTCCTACCCACCTGCGCTTGGCCCATATCCCTCCAAACCTTGCCTATTCATATACTTATCCAAATGTCTTTTAAATGCTGTAACCATATCTGCATCCACACTTTCTCTGGCTGTTCATTCCAAAGCACGCTAAGTAAAAAAAGTTGCCCCTCAAGCCCCTTTTTAAATCTTTGCCCTCTCACCTTAAAAATATGCCTGGTGAAAACCAAGAAAACGGTGGATACCTGTAAATCAAAAACAAAAAACAGAAATTGCTGGAAAAGCTCACTAGGTCTGGAAGCATCTGTGGAAGAAATCAGCATTAACTTTTTGGGTCAAGTGACCCTTTCTCAGTTTTGAGGAAGGGTCACTCGACCCAAAGAGTCAACTCTGATTTCTCTACACAGACACTGCCAGATCTGCTGAGCTTTGCCAGCAGTTTCTGTTTTTGTTTAAAAATACGCCGCCTAGTTTTGAGCTCCCCACTCTAGGGAAAAGGACTTTGTCATTCAACTTATATATGCCTCTATAATTTTATCAACGTCAATAAAGTCACCTTTCAATCTCCTACACTTCAGTGAAAGAAGTCAGAGCTTTTCCAGTCTATTCCTATTATCTCAAGCCCTCCATTCCCAGCAACATCACAAAAATCTTTTCTAACCCCTCTCCAGTTTAATAACGTAATTTTGATAATAGGGAAACCTGTGAAGATTGATGTAGAGTATTTATTCAACTATGCTGTCAATTCCTGGATCCCCATTATTTACCACCTCTTTCTTGAAGGTGCCTGCATTAACTTTAACCTTAGAAGAAGTTTAAAGAAGCTCTTACCATCCTTCTTGATATTGAGAGTTTACCTTTTAAGGTTTATCTTCTCCTTTTTTCTTAGTCCTCTTTTGTTGCTTTTAAAACTTTCCCAAACCCCTGGCTTACCACCACTCTTTGCCACACTGAATGGTTATTCTCTCAATTTGATGCTATCCTTTACTTCCTCTTTCCAGAAGCCTTTTTCCTCACTAGGTTGGATCTTTGCTGAGAGTCACAAACTATTTCATAAACAACTGCTCTTGCTCAATTATCTTTGCTGCTAAACACTTTTCCCAGTCCATTTCATAATACCACAAGGCCATAAAAAAAGGTGCAAATTAGATCATTCGGCACATTGCCTCTGCTCTGCCATTTGATCATAACTGACATGTTTCTCAACCCCATCCTCTTGCCTTATTCCTGTGACCTTGATCTTCTTACTAATCAAGAACTTCTCGGTCTTAAAGGCAATCAGTGACTTGGCCTCAACAGCCTTCTGTGGCAGTGAGCTCCACCTTCTAGCTGAAGAAATCCCTTCTCATCTCAGTTCTAAAGGTTATCCCTTCACTTTGAGGCTGTGTCCTCAGGTCTTAGTCTCTCTTATTATTGAAAACATCTTCTCCACGTCCACTCATTTCAGGTCTCTCAGCATTCACTAAGTTTCAGTTAGATTCCCCTCATTCTTCTAAACTCTCTACAGAACAGACACAGAGACTTTAACCTTTTTTCATATGACAAACCAATCATTCTTGTGAACCATTTCTGGAACCTGTCCAAAATCAGAACATCCTTCCTTATAATCAAGTCCCAAAACCACAGAAAATGGGGGAGATACTAAATGAATATTTTGCATCAGTATTTACTGTGGAAAAGGATATGGAAGATATAGACTGTAGGGAAATAGATGGTGACATCTTGCAAAATGTCCAGATTACAGAGGAGGAAGTGCTGGATGCCTTGAAACAGTTAAAGGTGGATAAATCCCCAGGACCTGATCGGGTGCACCAGAGAACTCTATGGGAAGCTAGAGAAGTGATTGCTGGGCCTCTTGCTGAGATATTTGTATCATCGATAGTCACAGGTGAGGTGCCGGAAGACTGGAGGTTGGCTAACGTGGTGCCACTGTTTAAGAAGGGCGGTAAAGACAAGCCAGGGAACTATAGACCGATGAGCCTGACCTCGGTGGTGGGCAAGTTGTTGGAGGGAATCCGAAGGGACAGGATGTATATGTATTTGGAAAGGCAAGGACTGATTAGGGTAGTCAACATGGCTTTGTGGGTGGGAAATCATGTCTCACAAACTTGATTGAGTTTTTTGAAGAAGCAACAAAGAAGATTGATGAAGAAGGGCTCATGCCCAAAACCGTGTGGGCGGCACGGTGGCACAGTGGTTAGCACAGCTGCCTCACAGTGCCAGAGACCCGGGTTCAATTCCCGCCTCAGGCGACTGACTGTGTGGAGTTTGCACATTCTCCCCGTGTCTACGTGGGTTTCCTCCGGGTGCTCCGGTTTCCTCCCACAGTCCAAAGATGTGCAGGTCAGGTAAATTGGCCATGCTAAATTGCGCGTAGTGTTAGGTAAGGGGTAAATGTAGGGGTATGGGTGGGTCGGCCTGGACTTGTTGGGCCGAAGGGCCTGTTTCCACACTGTAAGTAATCTAAAAAAAAATTACAACAGCATCTGGACCAGATGAGCCAATGGGCAGAGAAGTGGCAGGTAGAGTTTAATTCAGATAAATGCGAGGTGCTGCATTTTGGGAAAGCAAATCTTAGCAGGACTTATACACTTAATGGTAAGGTCCTAGGGAGTGTTACTAAACAAAGAGATCTTGGAGTGCAGGTTCATAGATCCTTGAAAGTGGAGTCGCAGGTAGATAGGATAGTGAAGGCGGCATTTGGTATGCTATCCTTTATTGGCCAGAGTATTGAGTACAGGAGTTGGGAGGTCATGTTGCGGCTGTACAGGACATTGGTTAGGCCACTGTTGGAATATTGCGTGCAATTCTGGTCTCATTCCTATCGGAAAGATGTTGTGAAACTTGAAAGGGATCAGAAAAAATTTACAAGGATGTTGCCAGAGTTGGAGGTTCTGAGCTACAGAGAGAGGCTGAACAGGCTGGGGCTGTTTTCCCTGGAGCGTCGGAGGCTGAGGGGTGACCTTATAGAGGTTTATAAAATTATGAGGGGCATAGATAGGATAAATAGACAAAGTCTTTTCCCTGGGGTCAGGGAGTCCAGAACTAGAGGGCATAGGTTTAGGGTGAGAGGGGAAGATATAAAGGAGACCTAAGGGGCAACTTTTTCACACAGAGGAAGGTACGTGTATGGAATGAGCTGCCAGAAGATGTGGAGGAGGCTGGTACAATTGCAACACTTAAGAGGCATTTGGATGGGTATATGAATAGGAAGGGTTTGGAGGGATATGGGCCGGGTACTGGCAAGTGGGATTAGATTGGGTTGGGATATCTGGTTGGCATGGACGGGTTGGACCAAATGGTCTATTTCCATGCTGTACATCTCTGTGACTCTATAACTTGTCAGAGCATTACATAACCTCAGCAATGTACCCTAACCCCCTTGAAGTGAATTCCAACTTTGCATGTCTTCATAAATGCCAACTGAACTTGCATTTTAACCTTAAGAGAATCCTGAACCAGGACTACTAAGTACCTCTGTGCTTCTGATTTCTGAAGTCTTTCTCCATTTTGAAAACAATTTATGCCTCTATTCTTCCTAACAATTGCAGTGCCTCACACTTTCCCACACTGTATTCCATCTGCTGCTATCCTAGTCTGTCTAAATCTGTCTGCAGCCTCCCCTTCTTCACAACACGACCTGTCCCTCCACATTTCTTTGTGTCAGTTGCAAACTTAGTAACAATGGTCTCAGTTCGTTCATCCTGATAATTAATGTACAACGTGAATACATGTGGTCCAGCGAGTTTTGAGAAGGTTTGTAGCTCAGGTTGAGGTTGTGGATGTACTGAGCTGGAAGGTTCATTTCCAGAAGTTTTGTTACCCTATTAGGTAACATCTTCAGTGCGCCTCAGGCAAAGCAATGCTGAAATTTCCTGCTTTCTGTTTTTTTGTTTGTGTTTCTTTGGGTTGGTGACATCATTTCCTGTGGTGATGCTATTTCCTGTGAAGTCACTTCCTGTTCCTTTTCTCAGGGGGTGGTAGATGGGGTCTAACTCAATGTGTTTGTTGGTAGACTTCTGGTTGGAATGCCATGCTTCTAGGAATTCTCATGCATGTCTTTGTTTGGCTTGGCCTAGGATGGATGTGTTTTCCCAGTCGAAGTAGTGTCCTTCCTCCTCAGTGTGTGAGGATACTCGTGAGAGAGGGTCATGTCTTTTTGTGGCTAGTTGGTGTTCATGTTTCCTGGTGGCTAGTTTTCTGTCTGTTTGTTACAGTCCTTGCACTAATGTATTTTGTAAATGACATTAGTTTTGTTTGATATCTGTATAGGGTCTTTCAAGTTCATTGGCTGCTGTTTTAGTGTGTTGGTGGGTTTGTGGGCTACCATAATGCCAAGGGGTCGGAATAGTCTGGCAGTCATTTCTGAATGTCGTTGATGTAAGAGAGAGTGGCCAGGGTTTCTGGACGTGCTTTGTTTGCTTGCTTTGGTTTATTGCTGAGAAAAATCGGCGAAAAGACCCTATACAGACAACGAGCAAAACTAATGTCATTTACAAAATACTGTGCAAGGACTGTAACAAACACTACATTGGACAAACAGGCAGAAAACTAGCCACCAGGATATATGAACACCAACTAGCCACCAGGATATATGAACACCAACGAGCCACAAAAAGACATGACCCTCTCTCACTAGTATCTTCACATACAGATGAGAAAGGACACCACTTCGACTGGGAAAACACATCCATCCTAGGACAAGCCAAACAAAGACATGCATGAGAATTCCTGGAAGCATGGCATTCCAACCGGAACTCTCTCAACAAACATATCGAGTTAGACCCCATCTACCATCTTCTGAGAAAAAGAACAGGAAGTGACTTCACCACAGGAAATAACATCACTACAGGAAATGACATCACCAACCCAAAGAAACCCAAACATATAATTTGCAGGACTGTTTTGCCTGAGGACCACTGAAGATGTTACCTAGTAGGGTAACAAAACGTCTGGAATTGAACCTTTCAGCTCAGCGAGCAAACCTACATCCAAAACATGTGGTCCAATACTGACCACTGCGGAATTTCACTTGTCACTGGCTGCCTGAAAAAGACCCCTTTAATCTTACTCTCTACCTTCTACCAGTCAGCTAATCCTCTATCCATGCCAGTAACTTGCCCCTGATACTAATGGGCTCCTACCTTATTTTAAAGTCACAATGCAGTACCTTGTCTAAAGCCTTCTGGAAATCCAAACATGTCCACTGGCTCTCCTTTGAGGAGAATATGAGGTCTGCAGATGCTGGAGATTAGAGCTGGAAATGTGTTGCTGGAAAAGCGCAGCAGGTCAGGCAGCATCCAGGGAACAGGAGAATCGACGTTTCGGGCATAAGCCCTTCTTCAGGAATGAGGAAAGTTTGTCCAGCAGGCTAAGATAAAAGGTAGGGAGGAGGGACTTGGGGGAGGGGCGTCGGAAATGTGATAGGTGGAAAGAGGTCAAGGTGAGGGTGATAGGTCAGACTGGGGTGGGGGCGGAGAGGTCAGGAAGAAGATCTCAGGTTAGGAAGGCGGTGCTGAATTTGATGGATTTGACTGAGACAGGGTGGGGGAGGGGAAATGAGGAAACTGGTGAAATCCGAGTTCATCCCTTGTGGTTGGAGAGTTCCTAGCCGGAAGATGAGGCATTCTTCCTCCAACCGTCGTTTTGTTGTGGTCTGACGATGGAGGAGTCCAAAGACCTGCATATCCTTGTGGAGTGGGAGGGGGAATTGAAATGGTGAGCTACAGGGTGGTTGGGTTGGTTGGTCTGGGTGTCCCAGAGGTGTTCTCTGAAACGCTCCGCTACTTACTCCGCACCATCATCAGACCACAACAAAAAGACATAGGCTCATTCAGAAAGAAAGGAGGCATAGGATACAGGGAAATCTGGCTGCCTGGATACAAAATTGGCTGGCCCGTAAAATACAATGGTGATAGTAGATGGAAAGTATTCAGCCTGGAGCTTGGTGACCAATAGAAACATAGAAAAAAATACAGCGCAGTACAGGCCCTTTGGCCCTCGATGTTGCGCCAATCCAAGCCCACCTAACCTACACTAGCCCACTATCCTCCATATGCCTATCCAATGCCCGTTTAAATGCCCATAAAGAGGGAGAGTCCACCACTGCTACTGGCAGGGCATTCCATGAACTCACGACTCACTGAGTAAAGAATCTACCCCTAACATCTGTCCTATACCTACCACCCCATAATTTAAAGCTATGCCCCCTAGTAATAGCTGACTCCATACGTGGAAAAAGGTTCTCATGGTCAACCCAATCTAAACCCCTAATTATCTTGTACACCTCTATCAAGTCACCCCTAAACCTTCTTTTCTCTAATGAAAACAGCCCCAAGTGACTCAGCCTTTCCTCATACGATCTTCCTACCATACCAGGCAACATCCTGGAAACCTCCTCTGCACCCGTTCCAGTGCCTCCACATCCTTCCTATAGTGTGGCGACCAAAACTGCACACAATACTCCAGATGCGGCCGCACCAGAGTCTTATACAACTGCAACATGACCTCAGGACACCGGAACACAATTCCTCGACCAATAAAAGCCAGTACGCCATATGCCTTCTTCACCGCACTACTTACCTGGGTGGCAACTTTCAGAGATCTGTGTACATGGACACCAAGATCCCTCTGCTCATCCACACTACCAAGCATCCGACCATTAGCCCAGTACCCCATCTTTTTGTTACTCTTACCAAAGTGAATCACCTCACACTTAGCTACATTGAACTCCATTTGCCACCTTTCTGCCCAGCTCTGCAGCTTATCTATATCCCGCTGTAACCTGACACATCCTTCCTCACTGTCAACAACTCCACCGACTTTCGTATCATCCGCAAACTTGCTCACCCAAACTTCTAGCCCCTCCTCCAGGTCATTTATAAAACTGACAAACAGCAATGGTCCCAAAACAGATCCTTGCGGAACACCGCTAGTAACTGCACTCCAAGATGAACCTTTACCATCAACTACTACCCTTTGTCTTCTTCCAGCCAGCCAATTCCTAATCCAAATCTCCAACTCACCCTCAATGCCATACCTCTGTATTTTATGCAGTAGCCTACCATGGGGAGCCTTATCAAACGCCTTACTAAAATCCATATACACCACATCTACCGCTTTACCCTCGTCTACCTCCTTAGTCACCTTCTCAAAGAATTCAATAAGGTTTGTGAGGCACGACCTGCCCTTCACAAAACCATGCTGAATATCCTTGATCACATTATTCCTATCCAGATGTTCATAAATCCTATCCCTTACAATTCTCCCTAAGACTTTGCCCACAACAGAAGTGAGACTCACCAGCCTATAGTTACTAGGGTTATCCCTACTCCCCTTCTTGAACAAGGGAACCACATTTGCTATCCTCCAGTCTACTGGCACTATTCCTGGAGACAACGAGGACATAAAAATCAAGGCTAATGGCTCTGCAATCTCCTCCCTTGCTTCCCAGAGAATCCTAGGATAAATGCCATCAGGCCTAGGGGACTTATCTATTTTCACCCTTTCCAGAATTTCCAACACCTCTTCCCTACATATCTCAAAGCCGTCCATTCTAATTAATTGTGACTCAATATTCACATCGGCAACAATGTCCTGTTCCTGAGTGAATACTGACAAAAAGTATTCATTCAGTGTCTCCCCAATTTCTTCAGCCTCCACACACAACTTCCCACTACTATCCTTGACTGGACCTATTCCTACCCTAGTCATTCTTTTATTCCTGACATACCTATAGAAAGCCTTTGGGTTTTCCCTAATCCTACCAACTAAGGACTTTTCATGTCCCCTCCTTGCTGCTCTTAGCTCTCTCTTCAGATACTTCCTGGCTACCTTATAACTCTCAATCGCCCCAATTGAACCTTCACGCCTCATCTTTACATAAGTCGGCCTCTTCCCTTTAACAAGGGATTCCAATTCCTTATTAAACCACGGCTCCCTCACACGACCCTTTCCTCCCTGCCTGACAGGTACATACTTATCAAGGACACTCAATAGTTGCTCCTTGAACAAGCTCCACATATCAATTGCGCCCTTCCCTTGAAGCCTACTTTTCCAAGTCACGCATCCTTGGTCGTGCCTCACAGCATCATAATTTCCCTGCCCCCAGCTATAACTCTTGCCCTGCAGTACACACTTATCCCTCTCCATCACTAGAGTAAAAGTCACCGAATTGTGGTCACTGTCCCCAAAGTGCTCACCTACCTCCAATTCTAACACCTGGCCTGGTTCGTTACCCAGAACCAAATCCAGTATAGCCTCACCTCTTGTTGGCCTGTCTACATAGTGTGTCAGGAAACCCTCCTGCACACATTGGACAAACACCGACCCATCTAACGAACTCGAGCTATAGCTTTCCCAGTCAATATCTGGAAAGTTAAAGTCCCCCATAACAACCACCCTATTACTTTCACTCTTCTCTCGAATCATCCTCGCAATCCTTTCTTCTACGTCTCTAGGACTATTAGGAGGCCTGTAGAAAACTCCTAACAGAGTGACCTCACCTTTCCTATTCCTAACCTCAGCCCAAACTACCTCAGATGGCGAGTCTTCATCCATCGTCCTTTCCACCGCTGTAATACTATCTTTGACAAGCAATGCCACACCTCCCCTTCTTTTACCCCCACCTCTGACCCTACTTAATCATTTAAACCCTGGAACCTGCAACAGCCAATCCTGTCCCTGTTCTACCCATGTCTCCATAATAGCCACAACATCGAAATCCCAGGTACCAACCCACGCTGCAAGTTCACCTACCTTATTTCGTATACTTCTTGCATTGAAGTATACACACTTCAAGCCACTTTCCGGTTTATAGGCACGCTCCTTTGAGATTGATGCCATGTTCCTAACCTCCCTACACTCCAGGTCCTGCACCCTAAAGCTACAGTCTAGGTTCCCATGCCCCTGCAGAGTTAGTTGTTCATGTCCCCTCCTTGCTGCTCTTAGCTCTCTCTTCAGATCCTTCTTGGCTTCCTTATAACTCTCAATCGCCCCAACTGAACCCCAATGATGTTCTGCAAGGATAAGTTCTGGGACCTCTGCTCTTTGTGATTTTTATAAATGACTTGGATGAGAAAGAAGGGTGGGTTAGTAAGTTTGCCAATGGCACAAAGGTTGGAGGAGTGGTGGATAGTGTGGAGGGCTGTTGTCAGTTGCAAAGGGACATTGACAGAACTGGGCTGAGAAGTGGCAGATGGAGCTCAACTTGGAAAATTGTGATGTGATTCTCTTTGGAAGGTTGAATTTGAGTGCAGAATACAGGGTTAAAGGCAGGATTCTTGGCAGTGTGGAGGAACAGAGGGATCTTAGGGTCCATGTCCATACACCCCTCAAAGGTGCCACCCAAATTGATAGAGCTGTTAAGAAGCCATGTGGTGTGTTGGCTTTCATTAGCGGGGGATTGAGTTTAAGATCTGCGAGGTTATGCTGCAGATCTACATAGCCCTGGTTAGACCACACCTGGAATATTGTGTTCAGTTCTGGTCACCTCATTATAGGAAGAATGCTGAAGCTGGAGGGAGGGTGCAGACAAGATTTACCAGGATGCTGCCTTATGAAGAAAGTTTGAGGGAGCTAGGATTTTTCTCCCTGGAGCGAAGATGATGAGAGGTGCACAAGATGATGAGAGGCATAGATAGAATGGATAGCCAGAGACTTTTTCTCAGGTGCAGAAATAACTATCACGAGGAGATATAATTTTAAAGTGTTTGGAGGAAGATTTAAGGGAGGTGTCAGAAATTGGTACTTTACACAGAGTAGCAGGTACATGGAATACACTGCCAGCAGTGGTAGACGAGTCAGATACATTGGGGACAGTCAAGTGACTCTTGGATAGGCATAGGGAATATAGTACAATAAAGGGTATATAGGTTAGTTTGATCTTAAAGTGGGATAAAAGGTTGGCACAGAGGGCCGAAGAACCTGTACTATCCTGTACTGTTCTATTTTCTATTATATTGACTGGCAGAGCAGGCTTGAAGGAGCAAATAGCCTACTCCTGTTCTTGGTTTTTGTTTCTATTATGTTATAGTTAGGGAGGAGAAAATGGGAGGGGGAGATGTGGACGAGGAGTGGAAGACAAATGTGAAAGAGATTTGAAAAGCTGCAAAGGAATTTGCACAAGTGTTAGTGTTTAATGTAGTTTAACTACTTATCGGAGGATATTGAGAGTGAGAAGACCTCAGAATTCCTGGGAAGATAGATTGAGTATTTGAGTTAGGATTTTGAACTCGTGGTATGTGAGTTTTAGTTTATGTGGATGAAGAATTTAATAATTACTCTGTCATTCTTTTTTGAGCCATGATCTTCACCAGTATGTGTAAGGGTACAGCTGAATGGGGCTCTCCTGGAGCGATAATGTGAATTTTCTTGTGTTATGAGTGTTTTCTGAGCAAATGTTATAAGGCATTAACTTGCATTTCAGTTAGAAGAATCAAAAATTGACCTGTGCTTAAACAAAAACACAGATTAGACAGCTTTTTGAGACAGTTCACAGAAGATTTCGCTGGGATCAGATGTAGGGACAGTTTCTCTTGGAGCAAGCAATGAGTTGAAATATTAAGAAATGGGTGACCTCAGTTTAGGTTGAAGGTTCTAAACAAACATTCTCGGTCTGGAACTATGAAGGGGTGATGTGAAGCTAAGAAAATTTTAAGGTCTGGTGTACGAATGATCATGGGGGGATAAAAAATCAAGTTCTTAAGATTGCAAATTGAAATAAACAGTTAAGTCAAACCGGTGTGTGAAGGCTGATGCTATAAAGTGATGGTGTTAGGATAGATGGGATTTTTCTCTGCTGTGTGTTTTGAAATCGATCAAATTGTTATGTTAATACCTTGCCTTTGTTCAATTTTATTTTCTATTTCTTCCACATAAAACCTTTGGTTATTGTTATAACCAAATCTGCAGAATTACCACCTTGGCTTAGCTTCATGATAGGAGACTCAGAATGGTGGTAGAGGCTGTTTGTATGGAGCCCAGTGTGCAGTGGTATGCCACAGGGCTCAGTGCTGGGTCCCTGATTGTTTGTGATATTCATCAAGTAATGTAGATGAGAATGTTGGGGAGAAGGGTTGGAAGTGCTAAGTAAGTTTGTTGATGGCATGAAGATTGGCCAGATGGTTGATAGCATGGAGAAGTGTTTAGTCACAGAAGGATATAAATGGATTGGTCAGATGAGCATATCAGAATCAGATAGAACAGATGGAATTTAACCCTGATAAATGTGAAACGTGCTACTCCAGATGGAGTACCAGGCTGTGCAGTCTGTGTATATGCAGATGAACTGGCAAGGTCTTATCAGACATCTTCACCCTATCCCTGCAGCAGGCCACTGTCCCTGCCTGTTTCAAGAGGGCCAACATCCCTGTGCCTAAGAAGGCTCATGCAGCATATCTCAAGGACTACCGCCCAGTGGCCCTAACTTTGGTGGTCGTGAAGTGCTTTGAAAGGATGTTCATGGCATTAATCAACTCCAGCCTCCCCGCTACTCTTGACCCACTCCAATTTGCCTATTGAACCAACAGATCCATGTCAGATGCCAAAGCACTCGCCCTTCACTCCTCCCTAGAACATCTTGATACCAAGAACAGCTACATAAGAATCCTACTCATCGACTACAGTTCAGCCTTTAACACTATTATACCCTCGAGACTGATTACTAAACTGAGTGATCTCGGACTAAGCCCCACTCTCTGCATCTGGATCCACAGTTTCCTGACCCACAGGCCACAATCAGTGAAAATTAGGGACAATATTTCATCACCATTAACACTCAACAGTGGAGCCTCCCACCGATGCGTACCCAGTCCCCTACTGCACTCACTGTATACCCATGACTGCATCGCCAAATACCAGACGAACGTCATTTACAAGTTTGCTGATGACACCACTATAGTTGGTCGAATCTCAGATGGCGACAAAACAGACTACAAACGTGAGGTGGAAGACCTGGAAAAATGGTGCACTGAGAACAACCTGGCTCTCAATGCCAGCAAAACCAAGGAACTCATTATTGACTTACAGTGGGATGTTACTCATGCCCCTGCACCCGCACCCCCCCCCGCCACCGACACACACACACACACATTAATAGCACAGAGATGGAACAAGCAGACAGTGTCAAGCCCCTGGGAGTGGTCATCCACAATAAGCTTTCTTGGACTCTTCACGTGGATGCACTGATCACAAAGGCCCAACAACGTCTCTTCATCCTCAGGCAGCTAAGGAAATTTGGCATGATGACGAATACCCTTGCCAACTTTTATTGGTGTGCCATCGAGAGCGTTTTATCTGGATGATTGGTATGGCGACTGTACCATTCAAGATCGGAGACGGTTACAGAGAGTGGTGAACTTGGCCCGGATAATCACAAAGGCCAACCTCCCATTTATAGAATTCATCTACCAGGCTCACTGTCAAGGAAAGGCCAGCAGCATTCTCAAAGATCCATCCCACCCTGGCAATGTTTTTCTACAACCTCTACCATCGGGTAGAAGGTACAAAAGCTTGAACACACACACCAGCCAGTTTTGAAACAGTATGGACTTTACCAGTTTCCCCATTTCCCCATCCCCCACCTTACCTCAGTTCCAACCTTTCAGCTCAGCACCATCCCCATGACCTGTCCTACCTGCCTAAGTTCCTTTCCACCTATCCACTCCACCCTCCTCTCTGACCTATCACCTTCATTTGTGGGGATGAGAGAGACTCACGGTTGGTATGTTGCCTCCCAGGTGCCAGAGTTCGTGATGTCTCTGATCGTGTTTTTGGGATCTTTAAGGGGGAGGGGGAGCAGCCCCAAGTCGTGGTCCACATAGGCACCAACGACATAGGTAGGAAGAGAGATGGGGATTTAAGGCAGAAATTCAGGGAGCTAGGATGGAAGCTTAGAGCTAGGACAAACAGTTGTTGTTGGAAGGGTGGGTTAGTAAATTTGCAGACGACACTAAGGTCGGTGGAGTTGTGGATAGTGATGAAGGATATTGTAGGTTACAGAGAGACATAGATAAGCTGCAGAGCTGGGCTGAGAAGTGGCAAATGGAGCTTAATGCGAATAAGTGTGAGGTGATTCACTTTGGTCGGAGTAACTGGAATGCAAAGTACTGGGCTAATGGTAAGATTCTTGATAGTGTAGATAAGCAGAGAGATCTCGGTGTCCAGGTACACAAATCCTTGAAAGTTGCCATCCAGGTTGACAGGGTTGTTAAGAAGGCATACAGTGTTTTAGCTTTTATTAGCAGAGGGATCGAGTTCCGGAACCATGAGGTTATGCTACAGCTGTACCAAACTCTGGTGCGGCCACACTTGGAGTATTGTGTACAGTTCTGGTCACCGTTTTATAAGAAAGATGCGGAAGCTTTGGAAACGGTGCAGAGGAGATTTACTAGGATGTTGCCTGGTATGGAGGGAAGGTCTTACGAGGAAAGGCTGAGGGACTCGAGGTTGTTTTCGTTAGAGAAGATGGTTGAGAGGTGACTTAATAGAGACATATAAGATAATCAAGAGGGTTGGATAGGGTGGACAGGGAGAGCCTTTTTCAAAGATGGTGACGGCAAGCACAGGGGGCATAGTTTTAAATTGAGGGGTGATAGATATAGGACAGATGTCAGAGGTAATTTCTTTATTCAGAGAATAGTAAGGATATGGAATGCTTTGCTTGCAACGGTAGTAGATTTGCCAACTTTAAGTACATTTAAGTTGTCATTGGACAAGCATATGGATGTACATGGCATAGTGTAGGTTAGATGGACTTAAGATTGGTATGACAGGTTGGCACAACATCGAAGGCTGAAGGGCCTGTACTGCGCTGTAATGTTCTATGTTCACCCCCACCCCCATTCACCCATTGTACACCTTGCTACCTTCCCACACCCTCCTCTCTGACGCATCACCTCCATCCCCACCCCCAATCACCTACTGTACTCTATGCTACTTTCTCCCCACCCCCAGCCCACTCTCATTTATCTTGCCACCCTACAGGATTCCAGCCTCTATTCCTGATGAAAGGAATATGCCTGAAACGTCAATTTTCCTGCTCCTTGGATGCTGCCTGACCAGCTATGCTTTTCCAGCACCACTAATCCAGACCATTAATGGGGATTGTTAGTGCTAACAATAGATAGCTAACTATGTAATAATAAGTAGGCAAAAGTGAGGACTGCAGATGCTGGAAACCAGAGTCTAGATTTTGCCCAAAACCTTGATTTTCCTGCTCCTCGGATGCTGCCTGACCTGCTGGGCTTTTCCAGCACCACTCTAATCTATGTGATAATAAGGCCTGGTGTGCGGAGGTTGGAGTGAGGATATGGGAGAGCTCAAGTTATTGAACTCGATATGGAGTACAGAAGGCCACACAGTCCCCAGGCAGAAAATGAGTTGCTATTCTTCCAGCTTGCACAAAGCTTCACTGGAGCAGTGCAGCGAGCCGCGATAGAGATGTTGGCCAGGAAACAGAGTAGTATGTTGAAGTGGTAGAAAACTGAAATTTCAGGATTTTTTTTGGCGAATAGAACACAAGTGTTCTGTGAAGCAGTCACCCAATCAATGCTTTGTTTCCCCAAGGTAGAGGGGGTCATATTGTGAGCAGCGAATGCAATAGACTAGATTGTGTGAAGTGCAGGTAAAGCCCTGCTTCACTTGGAAGATATGTTTGGGCCTTTGGATATGGACAGATGCTACACCTTCTGTGATTGTAGGGGAAGGTACAGTGGGTCTCTAGGGAAGTGTTGGGAATGAAGGAGGAGTTGTCTAGGGTGTCCTGGTAGGAACAGTCCCTGCATAAGTCCCAAGGGAAGGGAGGGAGATACACGTCCGGTGATTATATCTTGCTGGAAATGGCAGCTAATAATCTCTGGATGTGGATGCTTATGGGATTGAACGGAAGGACAAGGAGGACCAGAGAACAGATGTCGGTGCCAAGCATTTATCTTAATTGAAGATCAAACTAACCTGCACACCCCTCAATTTACTGCCGTCCATGGGCTTGTTCAGCAGTCGCTTAAATGTCCCTAATGTCTCTGACTCTACTACCACTGCTGGCAGTGCATTCCATGCACCCACCACTCTGCGTAAAGAACCTACTTCTGACATCTCTCCTATACCTTCCTCCAATAACCTTAAAATTGTGACCAGCATGACAGCCATTTCTGCCTGGGGCTATTTACTCTATGTAAACTCTATGCCTCTCACTATCTTGTATACTTTTATCAAGTCACCTCTCTTCCTTCCACCCTCCAGTGTAAAAAGGCCGAGCTCACTCAACCTCTCTTGGTACGACAAGCCCGCCAAACCAGGCAGCATCCTGCTAAATCTCCTCTGCACCTTCTTTAAGGCATCTACATCCTTCCTATAATGAGGCAACCAGAATTGAACACAATATTCCAAGTGTAGTCTAACCAGGGTTTTATAGAGCTGCAGCAAAACCTCATTGCTCTTAAATTCTACTCCCTCCGTTAGTGAAAGCCAGAACATCATACACCTTCTTAACAACCCTATCAACTTGAGTGGCAACTTTGAGGGATCGATGTACGTGGACCCCAAGATCCCGCTGTTCCTCCACACTGTCAAGAATCAGGTCTTTAATCCAGTATTCAGCATTCAAATTCAACCTTCCAAAATGAATCATTTCACATTTACCCAGGTTGAACTCCAGCTGCCACTTCTCAGCCCAGCTCTGCACCCTGTCAATATCTTGCTGTAGCCTGCAACAGCCCTTGACACTATCTATAACACCACCAATATTTGTATCATGTGCAAACTTACTAACGCACCCTTCCACTTCTTCATCCAAATCGTTTATAAAACCTACAAAGAGCAGAGGCCCAAAAACAGATCCAGGCAGTACTTTCCATCTACTACCACTCACTGTCTTCTTTCGGCCAGCCAATTCTATATCACACAGTCAAATTTCCCTTTATCCCATACCTCCTAACTTTGTGAATGAACCTACTGTGGAGAACCTTATCAAATGCCTTACTGAAAACGTAAACAGCACAACCACTGCTCAATCTTCGTCAACTTGTCTCATCACGTTCTCGAACAACTCAATAAGGCTTGTGAGGCATGACCTACCCTCACAAATTCATAAGACTGACTGCTCTGTAACTCCGAGATTTCCCTATTCCCTTTCTTGAACAGAGGAACATTTGCCTCCCTCCAATCATCCAGTGAGGATGCAAAGATCATTGCCAGAGGTGCAGCAATCTCATTCCCTCGCTTTCCATAGTTACCTTGGATATATCTGGTCTGGCCCTGGGGACTTGTCTATTTCTATGCTTCCCAGAATTTCTAGTACATTCTCTTTCTTAATATCAATCTGTTCAAGAGTATTAACCTGGTCAACAGTGTTCTCACTAATCACAAGGTTCTTCTCTCTAGTGAATACGGAAGCGAAAACCTCATTTATGGCCTCCCCTACCTCTTCAGGCTCCAGGCACAAGTTCCCTCCGCTATCCCTGATCAGCTCTACCCTCTTTCTGGTCATTCTCTTATTTCTCAAATAAGTGTAGAATGCCTTTGGGTATTCCCTAATCCTTCCTGCCAAGATTTTTTCGTGTCCCCTCCTAGCTCTCTTCAGTCCATTTCTTTCCTAGCTACCCTCTAACGCTGTGCCAGATCCTTGCTTCCTCAACCTTAATTAAGCTTCCTTTTTCCTCTTGACAAGAAGTTTAATGATGACCATGAATCCATTGTCAATTGTCTGAAAAACCCATTGAGTTCACTAGATAGGGTGGACGGTGAGAGCCTTTTTCCTCAGATGGTGATGGCTAGCACGATGGGTCATAGCTTTAAGTTGAGGGGTGATAGATATAGGACAGATGTCAGAGGAAGTTGGAACACGTTGCCTGCAACAGTAGTAGACATGCCAACTTTTAAGGGCATTTAAATGGTCATTGGATAAACACATGGATGAAAATGGAATAGAGTAGGATAGACAAGCTTCAGATTGATGCACTGACTTGTGGAACCATCAAGAGTTGAAGGACTTATACTGAGATGTAATGTTCTACGTTCCAAGTTAAAAATCACACAACAGCAGGTTACAGTCCAACGGGTTTAACTGGAAGCACTAGTTTTCGGAGCGCTGCTCCTTCATAGAACATAGATAGAACATAGAACAATACAGCACAGAACAGGCCCTTCGGCCCACCATGTTGTGCCGAACATTTGTCCTAGCTTAAGCACCCAGCCATGTACCTATCCAATTGCCGCTTAAAGGTCACCAAAGATTCTGACTCTACCACTCCCACAGGCAGCGCATTCCATGCCCCCACCACTCTCTGGGTAAAGAACCCACCCCTGACATCTCCCCTATACCTTCCACCCTTCACCTTAAATTTATGTCCCCTTGTAACACTCTGTTGTACCCGGGGAAAAAGTTTCTGACTGTCTACTCTATCTATTCCTCTGATCATCTTATAAACCTCTACCAAGTCACCCCTCATCCTTCGCCGTTCCAATGAGAAAAGGCCTAGCACTCTCAACCTATCCTCGTACGACCTATTCTCCATTCCAGGCAACATCCTGGTAAATCTTCTCTGCACCCTCTCCAAAGCTTCCACATCTTTCCTAAAGTGAGGCAACCATAACTGCACACAGTTCATCATGTGGTTGTGTTCTATAACGTCCTTTAGGGAAGGAAACGGTCAGCCTTGACTGGTCTAGCCTATATATGACTCCAGACCCGCAACAATGTGGTTGAGTGTTAACTGCCCTCTGGCTAATTAGAGATGGCCACATATGACTGTGTGTGGAGTTTGCACATTCTCCACGTGTCTGTGTGGGTTTCGCCCAGGTGCTCCAGTTTCCTCCCACAGTCCAAAAATGTGCAGATTAGGTGAACTGGCCATACTAAATTGCCAATAGTGTTCAGGGTGTGTAGGCTAGGTGCATTAGTCAGGGGAAATGTAGAATAATAGAGTAAGGGAATGGTTCTGGGTGGGATACTCTTCGGAGGTTGGTGTGGACTTGTTGGGCCAAATGGCCTGTTTCCACATTGTAGGGATTCTATGAAATGCTAATCTAGCCAACGATGCCCTCATCCCATGAATGAATAAAAAAAAGTTTCTGTACTCTTTCAAAAGCCTTCATATCCTTCTGGTGACCAAAACACCATACAATATTCCAAATGAGGCCTACCTAAAGTTCTGTACAGCTGCAACATGACTTGAATTTTTATAGTCTTTGCCACAACCATTCCCATGTGTTCTACAGCACAGAAAAAAGGCCCTTTGGCCCATCAAATCTTTGCCATTCAAAAGCAATGGCATAACAATTCTAATCCCATTTTCCAGTACTTGGCTACAGCCTTGTATGCTTGGCATGAGAAGTACAATCTAAATGCTTCTTCAACGTGATGAGGGTTTCAGACGCTATGGATGGCTAGTTTCAGATCCCCATCACCCTCTGGGCGAAAATGTTTTTCTCACACCCCCTCTGAATATTCTATTCCTTACCTTAAATATTTGCCTCAGTCACTGAACACCTCGTAGGGAAATGTTCCTTCTATTCCAAGGAAAAGAACTCCAGTTTATCCTATCTTTCTTTATAGGTAAATCTCCTCTGCACCATCTCCACTGCTGTCACAACCCTCCTGTACCGTGAATTCCAGAAATGGGCACTATACATCAGTTGTGGACCATTCAATTTATTTTTATATGTACACAGTTCCAGCAACAATTTCCTGCTCTTACATTCTATGCCTCAGATAATAAAGGCACCTTTCCCTCATATCTTCTGAACCACTTTATCTATCTGTTCTGCTACCTTAAGGGACTGGTGGACATGAATATCAAAGTCCTGCTAATCGATAAGGTTCCCCACAGTAGGCTATTGTACAAAATGTGGAGGAATGGGACTGTGGGAGATACAGCAGTTTGGATCAGTAATTGGCTTGCTAAAAGAAGATAGAGGGTGGTGGTTGATGGGAAATGTTCATCCTGGAGTCCAGTTACCAGTGGTGTACCGCAAGGGTCGGTGTTGGGTCCACTGCTGTTCGTCATTTTTATAAACGACCTGGATGAGGGCGTAGAAGGGTGGGTTAGTAAATTTGCAGATGACACAAAGGTCGGTGGAGTTGTGGATAGTGATGAAGGATGTTGTAGGTTACAGAGAGACATAGATAAGCTGCAGAGCTGGACTGAGAGTTGGCAAATGGAGTTTAATGCGGACAAGTGTGAGGTGATTCACTTTAGTCGGAGTAACCGAGATGCAAAGTACTGGGCTAATGCTAAGGTTCTTGGTAGTGTAGATGAGCAGAGAGATCTGGGTGTCCAGGTACACAGATCCTTGAAAGTTGCTACCCAGGTTGACAAGGTTGTTGAGAAGGCATAAAGTGTTCTAGCTTTTATTAATAGAGGGTTTGAGTTCCAGAACAATGAGGTTATGCTACAGCTGTACAAAACTCTGGTGTGGCCGCACTTGGAGTACTGTATACAGTTCTGGTCACAGTATTATAAGAAGGATGTGGAAGCTTTGGAAAGGGTGCAGAGGAGATTTACTGGGATGTTGCCTGGTATGGAGGGAAGGTCTTACGAGGAAAGGCTGAGGGACTTGAGGCTGTTTTCATTAGAGAGAAGAAGGTTGAGAGGTGACTTAATAGAGACATAGAAGATAATCAGTGGGTTAGATAGGGTGGACAGGGAGAGCCTTTTTCCAAGTATGGTGACGGCGAGCATGAGGGGGCATAGCTTTAAATTGAGGGGTGCAGTCCATGTGCTGTAGATAGACCCACATAGGACAGATGTCAGAGGTAGTTTCTTTCCTCAGAGAGTAGTAAGGGTATGGAATGCTTTGCCTGCAACGGTAGTAGATTCGCCAACTTTAAGTACATTTAAGTCATCATTGGACAAGCATATGGATGTACATGGAATAGTGTAGGTTAGATGGGCTTCAGATTGGTATGACAGGTGGGCGCAACATCGAGGGCCGAAGGGCCTGTACTGCGCGGTAATGTTGTATGTTCTACGTTCCTCAGTGCTTTCTAGGTTTCTACCGTTCATCCCTTGCCTTGCTTGTCCTGCTCAAGTGCATCATCTCACACTGAATTCCATTTGTCACTGATCAGCCCATATACAACCTCCTTTTTGTTATTCATTCATGGGATGTGGGCGTCACTGGCTGACCAGCAATTATTGGCCATCTCGAGTTGCCCTTGAGAAGGTGGGGGTGAGCTGCCTTAGATTAGATTAGATTGCCTACAGTGTGGAAACAGGCCCTTCGGCCCACCAAGTCCACACCAATCCTATGAAGAATAATCCACCCCCAATCACTAATGCATTTAACTCTATGCGCAACTTAGCATGGCCAATTCACTTGACCTGCACATCTTTTGGATTGAGAGGGGAAACCGGAGCCCTTGCAGGAAACCCACGCAGACACAGGGAGAACGTGCAAACTCCACACAGTCAGTCACAGAAGGTTGGAATCAAACCTGGGCCCTTGTGCTGTGAGGCAGCAATGCTAATCACTGAGCCACCGTGCCACCCCTTCTTGAACTGCTGCAGTCCATGTGCTGTAGATAGACCCACATCATCATTAGGGAGAGAATGTCAGGAGCCTGACCCAGTGACATTGAAGGAACAGTGATTTATTTCCAGTCAGGATGATGAGTGGCTTGGAAGGGAACTTGCAAGTTGTGGTAATCCTGCCCTTCTCCTTCTAGATGGCAGTGGTCATGAGTTTGGAAGATGATTTGAGAGGATCTTTAGTATTTTTCTGCAATACATCTTGTAAATAGCACACACCACTACAACTGAACGTCAGTGTTAGAGTGAGTGGATGTGGTGCCAACCAAGCAGGCTGCTTTGTCTTGGGTGGTGTCTAGCCTCTTAAATGTTGTTGGTGCTGCACCCTTCCAGGCAATTGGGGTGTATTCCATCACACGTCTGACTTAAGTAGATGGCAGATAGTGGTTAGGCCACTTTTGGAATACCGCATTCAATTCTGGTTTCCCTGCTATAGGAAGTTGTGAAAGGGTTCAAAAAAGATATCCAAGGATGTTGCCAGGGTTGGAGGTTTTTAACTTTAAAAATCACACAATCACCAACTAAAGTTGTTTAATATATCATTACAACTCCATGACACTGTAACCCTTTTACTACAAATTCTGTGTCGTATGGTCATGTTCTACAACCACTTGAAGAGGCAGCACCTCGAAAGCTAGCACTTCCAAATAAACCTGTTGGTCTATAACCTGGTGTTGTGTGATTTTAACTTATCTAATTTAACAGACCTTATCAAAAGCCTTCCTGAACTCTAAGGAGACTACATTGATTGCATTGCCCTCATCTATATACCTGGTCACCTATTTGAAAAATTCAATCAAGTTGGTCAGACATTACTTCCCCTTAATAAAATAATGTTGACTGTTCTTGATTAATCCCTGCCTCTCCTAGAAATGTTTAACAGGTGAGGCTCAATAGTACCATGGTTAGAAAGCCAGCACAGCAATCAGCATCTTTACAATAAAAACCTAGGTTATGACTGAACTCACTCAAGTGGTTGTAATCATCCAGGCTGAAGTTCCACATCTTGGTGGCTGTATCTGCAATCACAGAATGAGAACAGAGGTGAGATGCAGTATTTGTTTGATTATACATCATTACCCAACTGATAAAACCAATAGTAATGGCATCAACCCTGCAGTCAGGATAAAATAGGGATGTGAAGTGGAAACAAAAACTGGAAGACACGTATTGCACCAAAAAGAGTAAATATCAATTATTATTCCTGTGGATACCTTTCTTCCTAATCTGGTCACTGGCTACATAGGGACCTGGTCACAACAGAACTGTCAAGAGAACTGCTAAGTATTTCCAGTCTAATTGATTTTTAGATAATTAAGCACACAAGACTACACAGGAATCACAGATGATTACATCAGCTTTCGCGGATCACATTCTTCAGGCCATACATCCACATTAATAAAACTTTTGGAGTTCTTCTACACAAATTATAGCTATCCAGAGATGACTACATAAGTGCAGACATCACCTCTTCTGCTTTAATACTGAGATGTAGGAGGTCAGCAGGGTAATGGAATCAGTTTTGGATTAATACAGGGCCATGGGGACAGAGCGGGACAGTGTGATCAGCTATGGATTGATACAGAGTTTTGTAGAGACAGTAGGATTCTGGGATTAGTATTTTTGATTAATACTCTACCATGGGGAGGTCAGGGCAGTTTGGAATTCATAGAGGGCTATGGGGAGAGACAGGAACAGTGGGATTAATTTGTTAATTGATGTAAGACAACGATGAGGTAGCAGGGCAATGGTCTTGTATGGGATGGATCTAGAGTTATACAGAAATACTGAGACAGTGGGTCAAAATCAGAAATTGCTGGCAAAGCTCAGCAGGTCTGGGTGCATCCATGAAAAGAAATCAGAAATCTGCCAGACCTGTTGAGCTTTTCTAGCAATTTCTGTTTTTATTTCCGATTTACAGCATCCACAGTTCTTTCGTTTTTAAGTGGGACAGTGGGGATGGTTCGGGAACTGGTTTTGGGCTATGAGGAGACATTGGGGTGATGGGATTAGTTTTATAATTGATGCAGGGTTATGGAGAAGTGAGATTGGTTTCGGATTAATACAATGCTATGAGAGAGAGGCTGTGGGATTAGTTTGAGATTGCATAATGTCTCCTAGGTTTTTACTGTAGCAAACTGTTGTTTTGGAAATAAGGTGAAAAGAATTAGCAAGAAGTTAGACCATAGGAGTATGATTAAAGTTTGAAAGGTTTTCATTTAATTTCCCTCTCTTTCAGATCTCCCTAACATCTCTTCAGCCCCCTCTACAGATAGAGGCCTCTCTCTCTCTCTCTCTCTCCCCCCCCCCCCCCCCATCTCCCTATCCCCCCTCACAATGGTTCTTCTGCACTTTCCTGTCTCTCCAGCCATCTTTCTTCTAACTGACCTCTCTTTCTCTTTGTGCTATACAATATAAGATTGAAATCTTACCAAAATTTCTACTTGGGATTGTTCTGAACATTGAAACAAGCTCTGCATTATATCCAATTTCCACACGAAATCGATCCTTAGAGTACTTCACACAGCTGCCTCTGTAATTATTGCTCCAGTTTCCGACTGAGGTTTCAGCTGAACTGAAATGGCTTTTCCCTGACTGAAAATGGGCATTGCCAGAAATAGATTGCCCCAAGTTTGTCCCAGCCCAAGCCTCCTGCTCCAAACTGTTAGATGCCAGCATATTCCTTTCCTCAGTTGTACATGATGGATTGCTTTTGGTCGTGGAGTCAGGTTGTGCTACCAGAAGAGTGAACTTAGTCTCCTCATTCTCCATATTGAGGGAGGCTTGAGGAACAGTGTCGATAATGCCAGCCCTTTGCTGTCCAGTGCATTCAGGTGATGCCATCTTTGCTGTAGAATCGCTCTGCTGTATCTGTCCAAGGTGACGGTGAGTTGGGGTGTACTGCAATCCATTCCGGTTACCGGATGGAAAGGCAGAGCTCTGTTGTGATAGTGCTTGCTGCTGCTGCTGCTGCGACGCTAACCTCTCTGCTCGCCTAGCCAGTGCCTTCAACCGATTTGCTTCAATCTGTCGTTTCTGATCTTCAGTCAGAGCCACTGACATTTTCCTTTATTGCTTCAAACTGTGCCAGTGTCAGCAATATCCAGTCGAGATTTTAAACTACAATCAAAGGTATGCAATCAATAATTAATTTTTAAAATGCAACAAGTCTGGAAATGTAGAAGCTGAAGAACAGATCACATTCTTAACCCCCATTCCAGGTTGTTGTATTGAACCTTCACTGGAAGAACAACATCTGAAACTGAGAAACAAAGGCTGGTATTCGTCACTGCAAATACAAACTCTAACCTAATATGAGCAAACAGATATTGAAACGTACAACAAGAAACAGAGGAACTCTCCCTGAACACTCACATCTCCATCAACACCGCCTCCAAACTCCGACATCATTCAGCGTACAATACCCCGAAAATCGAGGCCGAGGCTTCAGAACCCAACAGGCCAGGATCCAAGGCGCTGATTGGTACAACATCAACCAATCATCAACCGGACAACAGGCATGTGATAAGACGCGAGACGGCGATTTAAACAGAAAACTTCAACTGCCACTGCGGTTCAATAGAACATCACAGCGTATGTATTATTCTATACTATACAATAATATCATTATTACAGGCTACATCATTTAATGTTTAAGTTCATCAAGATCTGGGTAATATCCAGGTTTGGGCTGACAAATGGCAACTAACATTCACATCACACAAATGCCAGATGATGACCATTCCAATAAGAGAAAATCTAACCACCACTGAATACCCACTATTAAAATCCTGGGAGTCATGTTTTGGAGGCACCGGTGTTAGACTGGGGTGTACAAAGTTAAACTCACACAACATCAGGTCATTGTCCAACAGGTTAATTTGGAAGCACTAGCTTTAGGAGCGCTGCTCCTTCATCAGGTGGTTGGTCTGGGAGCAATCGTTGATCAGAAACTCAAGTGGACTCACGACAAGATGGCAGCAGAGTAGGATGCTCCAGCTGGAGTTCATCCGCTCCACCTGCTCTTTTCTTTCTTCTCTTATTCCTCCTAGTGCTTTTTGTTGCCTTCTTCCTTTTTTTCCCTTTGACTCCAGCCTCCGGCAATGATGCCTGGCCTCCGGTGATGATTCCTGGTCTCTGGTGAGCAATGATTCCTGGACTCTGGTGACAACTTCCAGTCTGGCACTGCAGCCTCCCATAGCGGCCTCCTGGTGTAGTGTGGCGGCCTCCTACAGTGGCGTCCCAGCATGGCATGGCAACCTCCTAGCCTGGCACAGCGGCTTCCTTCTGTCAGGGCCTCCTGACATGGCATGATAACTTCCTGGTCTGGCAAGGTGGCCGCCTCCTGTAGCGGCCTTCCGATGTGGCGTGGCGACCTTCTAGCCTGGCACAACAGCCTTCTCCCATAGGAGCCTCCCGGTATGGTGTGCTGACCTCTTGGCCTCGTGCAGTGGCCTCTCACAGCAACCTCTCAGCATGGCGTTGCGACTGTCCACCCTCCTGCAGTGGACTCCTTCTATTGGGGCCACCCGGCCTGGTGCAGCAGCTCCCAGTGTGGTGTGTTGTAGGCATGGTGTGGAGCCAGGGCCCGGTGCAGACTAGGTGTCAGCATGGTCTGCTGTACTGAACTTTTATTTCTGCAATGCTGGGCCAACTATTTCTGTATTGCCTAAAATCTTGTCACTAAAGAAACTTTTGTATCTAACTCAGTGCTGCCAATTGGCAATGTATAAACTTTTCACTATATTCGTGGAGTATATCATAGAGTCATAGAGATGTTCAGCATGAGAACAGACCCTTTCGTCCAACTTGTCCATGCTGACCAGATATCCCAATCCAGTCTAGTCCCACCTGCTAGCACCCGGCCCATATCCCTCCAAACCCTTCCTATTTTTTATACCCATCCAGATTTTTGCAAGGTTTGTAGCTCAGGTTGAGGTTTAGGGTGTAGGTTTGCTCGCTGAGCTGTAGGTTTGATGTCCAGACGTTTCATTACCTGGCTAGGTAACATCATCAGTGGCGACCTCCAAGTGAAGCGAAGCTGTTGTCTCCTGCTTTCTATTTATATCTTTCTCCTGGATGGGGTTCCTGGGGTTTGTGGTGATGTCATTTCCTGTTTGTTTTCTGAGGGGTTGATAGATGGCATCTAGATCTATGTGTTTGTTTATTGCGTTGTGGCTGGAGTGCCAGGCCTCTCGGAATTCTCTGGCATGTCTTTGCTTAGCCTGTCCCAGGATAGCTGTGTTGTCCCAGTCGAAATGGTGGGTTTTTTTCATCCGTGTGTAGTGCTATGAGGGAGAGAGGGTTGTGTCTTTATGTGGCTTGCTGGTGTTCGTGTATCCTGATGGCTAACTTTCTTCCAGTTTGTCCTACGTAGTGTTTGTGGCAGTCCTTGCATGGAATTTTGTAGATGACGCTGATTGGAGGGACAGGCTAAGCAAGGACTGCCACAAACACTATGTAGGACAAACAGGAAGAAAGTTAGCCACCAGGATTAGAGGAGTCAGAAGTTCCTTACTCCTGAGACCCACCGGGAACCCTTGGTAAATCTAAAGGTGGGACCGAAAGGGGAGGAGACAGTATTTTTGGTAGATATGGGAGCGGCCCAGTCATCCCTAAGTTTTAGACCTACTGGCATTAAATTAACTAACCAAAGAATCAGGGTTTTTGGAGTAAAAAAAATGAAGAATTTTTAGTACCCATTTTTGAGCCAACTTTAATTAAGGGAAGTAGTGAAGAAATAACAGGACGGTTCTTATATATCCCTGACCTCGGGAGCAATTTACTGGGTAGAGATTTGATTATTAAATTAGGCCTAAAAGTAGAGGTAGAAAATCGTAATGTGACTGTAAAAATGACCATGTTAACACCGAGTGATGAAAAACAAATCTATCCTGATGTATGGGCAAAAGATGGTAATCCAGGTCGGTTAAATATTGATCCGATAAGGATTACGCTAAAACAAGAAAATAAGATAGTTCATGTAAAACAATACCCGATATCCCTAAACGGCCGCAGATGTCCGCAAACCAGATGGAACCTATCGATCAGTGCAGGATCTTAGAGCAGTAAATCAATTGGTTCAAACACGGCACCCGGTGGTACCCAATCCATATACTTTGTTAGGTAAAATACCATGTGACCATCGCTGGTTTAGTGTGATAGATTTAAAAGATGCATTCTGGGCTTTTCCTCTAGCCACAGAAAGCCGTGACATGTTTGCTTTTGAATGGGAGGATCCATACACGGGTAGAAAAAAGCAGTTCCGCTGGACGGTACTTCCCCAGGGATTCACGGAATCACCTAATTTGTTTGGGCAAGTACTAGGGAAACAGGGTCTAAAGGTATCTAAGAATAAGTTACAATATGTAGAAAAAGAGGTAAAATACTTCGGACACCTCATCAGTGAAGGCACTAGGTGCATTAACCCCTAAAGGATTAAAGGAATAACAGAACTACCCCTACCGACTACCAAAAGAGAGTTACAGAAGTTCTTGGGGCTAGTGGGCTATTGTAGATTATGAATAGAAGCGTACGCCCAGAAAATGAAGGGGTTATATTACAAATTGACAGAATCTGAACATGAAAAACTACAATGGACAGAAAAAGAAAACGAGGGATTACAGGAATTAAAACAAAGTTTGATACAAGCTCCTGTGTTAGCCCTCCCTTCCCATGAGAAACCCTTCCACCTTTTTGTGATAGTAAATAATGGAGCAGCAGTAGGAGTGCTAACCCAGAAAACAGGAGGAAAGAAACAACCCATAGCCTTCCTGTACAAAATTTTAGACCCTGTCTTGAGAGGTTGGCCTGAGTGCATACAGGCGGTCGCGGCCACTGCCATTCTAGTAGAGAAGAGCCGCAAACTAACCTTCGGAGGAGCGCTAGTTGTTAGCACTCCCCATCAAGTCAGAACTGTGTTAAATCAAAAGGCAGGAAGATGGTTGACGGACTCAAGAATTCTAAAATATGAAGCTATCCTTATGGAGAGAGACAACCTGGTGTTAACAACAGACGCTTGTTTGAACTCAGCCACCTTCATGTGGAAGGGAGAACCCCTAGACACGCGAGAAGTAGAACATGACTGTTTGGATATTATCGAGTATCAGGCTAGAACAAGAGCAGAATTAAAGGATATTCGCCTACATGAAGGAGGTAGGCTGTTTATAGACGGGTTGTCAAGAGTAGTACAAGGAAGAAGACATAATGGATATGCAGTAATAGACGGTAGTGAAAACCGCACAATTGAGGCTGACCGGTTACCTAGTACATGGTCAACCCAAACTTGCGAATTATATGACTTAAACCAGGCCTTAAAGTGATTAGAAAATCGGGATGGCCCTGGAGTATATTCAAAGGAGATTCACAAGAATGGCCCCAGGAATGAAAAGCTTAGCATATGAGGAGTGTTTGAGGACTCTGGGTTTCTACTCAATGGACTTTAGAGGGATGAGGTGGGATCTAATAGAAACATACAGAATACTGAATGGCCTAGACAGAGTAGATGTTGGAAAGATGTTTCCATTGGTAGGATAAACTAGGACCTGAGGGCTTAGCCTTAGAGTAAAGGGAAATCCTTTTAGAATGGTAGTAAGGAGAAATTTCTTCAGCCAGAGAGTGGTGAATCTGTGGAATTCATTGGTACAGAAGGCTATGGAGGCAAGGTCATTGAATATATTCAAAACTGAGTTAGACAGGTTCTTGAATATCAAGGGGACCAAGGGCTACAGGGAGAAAACGGGAGAATGGGATTGAGAAACTTATCAACCATGATCGAATGGCAGAGCAGACCTGATGGGCTGAATGGCCTAATTTCTGCTCCTATGTCTTGTGGTCTTATTGTCCTACATTGGTGGTTGAGAAGCTACTGAAGAGAATTCTTAGGGATAGGATTTTCATGCATTTGAAAAAGCATGGCCTAATTAGCGACAGGCAGTATAGGTTTGTGCAGGGCAGGTTATGGCTTACTAACTTGATTGAATTTTTCAAGGAGGTGAGAAAGATGATCAATAAGGGTAGAACAGTGGGTGTTTGCAGCAGAGAGTGGCGGGAGCTGGGCAGAAGTGAAGTTGGAGCGCAGAGGCTGTTGGGAAGGTGAGTGAGTGTTATTTAAGTACTTGCCTTGAAGCCAGTGGTCTTTTTGCAGCAGAGAGCAGTAGGAGCTGGGCGGAAATGAAGTCGGAGCGCAGAGGCTGTTGGGGAGGCAGGTGAGTGTTATTTAAGTAGAGGCAGACATGGTGGTACATGTCAGCACAAATGACGTCGGGAAGAAGAGGAGGGACATTCTACAGCGGGACTGCGGAGAACTCGGAAGAAGGCTGAAAAGCAGGACGTCCAGGGTGGTTTTCTCCGGTTTGCTTCCAGTTCCTCGGGCTGGAGAGGACAGGAACAGGGAGATAATGGACTTGAATGTGTGGCTGGGGAACTGGTGCAGGAAGCAAGGAATTAAATTCATGGATCACTGGGTTATGTTTAGCGGTAAGGATAAATTATACAAGAGGGATGGGTTGCACCTTAATAGGTGGGGGACCAGAATTCTGGCAGGTAGGTTGCCACTGCAACACAGCTGCGTTTAAACTAAGTAGCTTGGGGGAGAGGACAAACTGGAAGTTTAAGAAGGAAGTTAAAGGGAAAGTTAGAACAAGAGAAGTCAAGAAAGACAACGGAATCAATGGAGCAGAAAATTCAAAAAAGGATCATGCCGTAAGATCAAGTGAAATAGGGATTGATAGGAAGGGTGAGGGGAGTAACAAATTAAAAATATTAAATATGAATGCACGAAGCATAAGAAATAAGCTGGATGAGCTTGAGGCTCATTTGGAAATTGGCAGTTATGATGTTGTGGGGATTACTGAGACGTGGCTTCAAGTGGACAGGGCCTGGGAAATGAATATTCAAGGCTATACGTGCTATCGTAAGCACACACTGACTGGCAGAGGGGGTGGGTGGCCCTGTTGGTAAGGAATGATATTCAATCCCTTGAACAGGGGCACCTAGAATCAGGGGATGTAGAGTCAGTATGGATAGAGCTGAGAAATTCTAAGGGTAGAAAGACTCTAACAGGAGTTATCTACAGGCCCCCAAACAGTAGTCTGGATGTAGTGTGTAAGTTAAATAAGGAGCTGAAATTGGCCTGTTGCAAAGATATTACTACAGTTGTTATGGGGGATTTCAACATGCTGGTAGACTGGGAGAATCAGGATGGTACTGGACCCCAAGAAAGGGAGTTTGTGGACTGCCTCCGAGATGGATTCTTAGAACAGCTGGTGCTGGAGCCTACCAGGGAGAAAGCAATTCTGGATCTGGTGTTGTGCAACGAACCGGATTTGATCAGGGACCTCGAAGTAAGGGAGCCATTAGGAGGTAGTGACCACAATATAATAAGCTTTAATCTGCAGTTTGAAATGGAGAGGGTAGAATCGGAAGTGACAATATTTCAGTTGAATAAGGGGAACTATGGAGCTATGAGGGAGGAGTTGACCAATGATGGTACAATACCCTAGCAGGGATGGCAGTGGAACAACAATGGAAGGTATTTCTGGGTATAATACAGAATATTCAGGATCAGTTCATTCCAAAGAGGAAGAAAGATCCTAAGGGGAGGCAAGGGTGGCCGTGGCTGACGAGGGAAGCTAAGGACCATATAAAGACAAAAGGGAAAAAGTATAACATAGCAAAGATGAGTGGGAAATCGGAGGACTGGGAAGCTTTTAAAGAACAATAGAGGATAACTAATAAGGAAATACGTAAGGAAAAAATAAGGTACGAAGGTGAACTGGCCAAAAATATAAAGGAGGACAGTAAAGGCTTTTTTAGGTATGTGAAAAGAAAAAAAATGGTTAAGACTAAAATTGGGCCCTTAAAGACAGAAACGGGTGAATTTATTACGGGGAACAAAGAAATGACAGAAGAGTTGAATTGGTACTTTAGATCTGTCTTCACTGGGGAAGACAAGAGCAATCTCCCAGATGTAATAGTGGCTGAAGGACCTGAACTGAAGGGAATTTATATTAGGCAGGAAATGGTGTTGGAGAGACTGTTAGGTCTGATGGTTGATAAGTCCCTGGGACCTGATGGTCTGCATCCCAGGGTACTGAAGGAGGTGGCTCTTGAAATCATGGATGCATTGGTGATCATTTTCCAATGTTCTATACGTTCAGGATCAGTTCCTGCAGATTGGAGGGTGGTTAACGTTGTCCCACTTTTTAAGAAAGGAGGGAGAGAGAAAACAGAGAATTATAGACCAGTTAGTCTGACCTCAATGGGGGGAAAAATGCTGGAGTCAATTATAAAGGACGAAATTACGACACATCTGGATAGCAGTAACAGGATAGGTCAGAGGCAACATGGATTTATGAAGGGGAAATCATGCTTGACTAATCTTCTGGAATTTTTTGAGGATGTAACTCTGAAGATAAACAAGGGAGATCCAGTGGATGTAATTTACCTGTACCTTCAGAAAGCCTTTGATAAAGTCCTACCTAGGAGGTTAGTGAGCAAAATTAGGGTACATGGTATAAGGGGCAAAATACTGACATGGATTGAAAATTGGCTGGCTGACAGGAAACAAAGAGTAGTGATAAACCGGTCCCTTTCAGAATGACAGGTGGTGACCAGTGGGGTACTGCAGGGATCAGTGCTGGGACCGCAGCTTTTTACAATATATATTAATGACATAGAAGATGGTGTTAATAGTAATATTAGCATATTTGCTGGTGACATAAATCTGGGTGGCAGGGTGAAATGTGAGGAGGATTTTAGGAGATTACAGGGAGACCTGGACAGGCTAGGTGAGTGGATGGATGCATGGCAGATGCAGTTTAATGTGGATAAATGTGTAGTTATCCACTTAGGTGGCAAGAACAGGAAGGCAGATTACTACCTAAATGGAGTCAAGTTAGGTAAAGGGGTAGTACAAGGAGATCGAGGTGTTCTTGTACATCAATGAAAGCAAGCATGCAGGTACAGCAGGCAGTGAAGAAAGCTAATAGCATGCTGACCTTCATAACAAGAGGAATTGAGTATAGAAGCACAGAGGTCCTTCTGTAGCTGGACAGGGCCCTAGTGAGACCGCACCAGGAATATTGTGCGCAGTTTTGGTCTCCAAATTTGAGGAAAGACATTCTGGCTATTGAGGGAGTGCAGCATAGGTTCACAAGATCAATTCCTGGAATATCTTACGCTGAAAGATTGGAGCGACTGAGCTTGTATACCCTTGAGTTTAGAAGGCTGAGAGGGGATCTGATTGAGACATATAAGATTATTAAAGGATTGGACACACTGGAGGCAGGAAGCATGTTTCCGTTGATGGGTGAGTCCTGAACCAAAGGACACAGTTTAAAAATAAGGGGTAGGCCACTTAGAACAGAGTTGAGGAGAAACTCCTTCACCCAGAGAGTGGTGGGTGTATGGAATGCTCTGCCCCAGAAGGCTGTGGAGGCCAAGTCTCTGGATACTTTCAAGAAAGGGTTGGATAGAGCTCTTAAGGATAGTGGAATTAAGGGTTATGGGGATAAGGCAGGAACAGGATACTGATTGAGGATGATCAGCCATGATCATAATGAATGGTGGTGCTGGCTCGAAGGGCTGAATGGCCTAATCCTGCACCTATTGTCTATTGTTGTTTATATGGATTTTAGTAAGGCTTTTGAAAAGGCCTCATGGTAGGCTCAATCAGAAGATTAAGATGCATGGGAGCCACGGTGATTTGGTTTTGTGGATTCAGATTTAGCTTGCCCATAGTGGGCAGAGGGTAGTAGTGGAAGAGTGTTTTTCAGGCTGGAGGTCCGTGATTAGTGGTGTTCTGCAGGGATCTGTACTGCTGTTTGTGACATTTATAAATGACTTGGATGACAATGTAGATGAGTGGACTAGGATGGTTGTCAAAGGATACAATGGTAAATAAATCAGTTGCAGATATGGGCAGAGAATTCCGAACTCTGAGTCTATGACTCTAAATGGTTGATGGAGTTTATTTCAGATAAGTGTGAGGTCCTGCACTTTGAGAGATCAAATGTTAAGCAGAGGTATACAGGACCCTGAACAGCATTGATGACAGAGAGATTTTGGGATTCAAGTCCATAGCTCCCTGAAAGTGGTCATGCGTACGGCATGCTTGCCTTTACAGGAAAAGTGTAGAGGCTTTGGAGAGGGTGATGCTGCTAGACCTGCTGAGCTTTTCCAGCAATTTCTGCTTTTGTTTCTGATTTACAGCATCCACCATTTTTATTTTCAGTTTTTACTAGGATGCTGCCTGGATTAGAGGGTATGAGCTTTAAGGATAAACTAGATACTCTCTGGAGCGGTGGGGGCTGGGAGGTGATTTGATAGCAGTCTATAACATTATGGGATGCATAGGTAGAATTGATGATCAGAATCTTTTTCCCAGAGTTGAAATGTTTAAAACTAGGGGGTATGCATTTAAGGTAAGATGGGAAAGCTCAAAGGAGAGTGGTGCAAGTTTTTTACACAGACAGTGGTTGGAGTATGGAACACGTTGTCAGGGGTAGAGATGGAAGCAGATACAATTGGGGCATTTTAGGGACTTCTAGATAAGCACATGAATGTGCAAGGAATGGAGGGATATGGACCAAGGGCAGGCAAAAGGGATCAATTTAATTTGGGACCATGTTTGGCATAACATTGTGAGCCGAAGGGCCCATTCCTGTGCTGTACAGTTCAATGTTCTATGTCGGAGAGTCGATACTAAGGGAGTGCTGCACTGTGTTGGAGGGTCAATAGAGGAAGTGGTGCACTGTCAAACTATGGGACTGAAGGGGTGGATAAATGAACTATTGCACTGTATTATAGGCAGATATTCAAGTGGGCAGGAAGAAATTGGATCACCGTAGTGATAGAAAACAATACAATTAGCTTTGAGATCATCACTGCTTTTCCTTATTTGTCTTCTTTCTGGTATGGAACTGTGAGCTGAAGTAGAGAGTTAATAACACTTGTTTATTTTTAAAATGGAAAGAATAAACAAACTGATAGTTGTTTATTGGAACTGACCAGAAAAGTTCACTGCAGGTTAATTATTGATCAAAGAATGTTGCAGACATTTCTGCACTTGAGATATATTATGATTAAGGACTGGCAGCCACTTGGATGTTAATAGAAGCAATCCTAGGGAGACTGCTACTGGTCAGTCAAACAAAGAGAATGTTAGAAAAAGGAAGATATATAACAGATTGAACTGGTCTGGGCTGGGTTTTGGGCAGAAGGCAGTGTGGCTATGAAAGCTACTGGATGGAGTTTTGGTCACTCTTTAGTTCTCCTCCAGTTATTGAATTATTTAAAGTTCTGAGAAAAGGGCCAGTAGTCTGCAAAAGTTAATTGCATTGACTCGTAACTTTGGAATTCAAGCAGGATAAAGAGTGTTACATGCCTGTGAACAACTCATTTTCAAGGATTGCATGAAGGTTTAGCCACCATCATTCAAAACTGCTTAAATGAACTGGCCAGTTATAACAATTTGATTTTTCTTATTAATTTAACCCCTAACTGTGCCTGTCAGTCTGCCTATGTGTGTGAGTTGGGGCTATATTTAAAGATTGGGATTAAATCATAGATATATTAAATAGATTATCTTGTTTAACCTTGCTCCGTAAAAGTTCTAGTATTAATAATATTATTTTTTTCTGTTTAATCTATAAACTTGATATCTGATTCGTGGAGTCTGGGAAATTTTGAACATAAGAGCCAAACTAAGTGCAAGAGTAGGCTGCTTCACCAGAAAGTACAATAATGACTGATCTCACCTCTCTTAGTCTCAAATCCTTTGCTGCTCACTCTCCATTACCCTTAAATTCCTTAAATTTACGACCCAGAATCCTACACACTCTGTAGTTGTAAGTTCCACAAATTCCACATAACTCCTCCTCATTTCTGTTTTAAATCTATTACCCCATATTTTAAAACTGTGACCTCTGGTTCTAGATCGACAACGTGAGGAAATATCCTCTCTATGTCTCTGTTATATATCTCAATTAAATCTATTCCCATTCTTCTATAGTCTAGAGAGTTTAAGGTGAAACCACTCAAACTATATAAAAAAAGTCTTTTTCTCTGGAATTAATCCAGTTCAGAACCTCTTCTGAACTGCCTTCAATGCAATTACATTCTTCCTCAAATAAGGGGATCGAAACTGTATGCAATACTCCAGGTAGACGGGGAGTCGATGGCCTGGGGACATTCTCCATAGACTATTAATCCAGAGACCCAGGCAATGTTTTGGAGGCCCAGGTTCGAATCCTGACATAGCAGATGGTTGAATTTGAACTTAATTTAAAAATATGGAATTAAGAGTTTAATGATGACGACGAAATGGATGCCGGTTGTCAGAAAAACCCATCTAGTTCACTAATATCCTTTAGGGATGGAAACTGTCTTCTTTATCTGGTCTGGCTTACAGGTGACTGCAGAGCCACAGCAATGTGGGTGACTGTTAACTGTCCTCTGGACAACTAGGGATGGGCAATAAATGTTGGCGTAGCCTGTCACGTCCACATCCTGTTACTAAATTTTAAAAAGATGTTATCTCATTAATGCCTTGTAAAGTTGCGGCAGCAATTGACTATTTTTATACAATTACACAATTCCAGACAATTAAACAAGATGGAATTCCAGAAAATGAAACCTGACGGGACCAACACCCCACGATTCTACGGACTACCAAAAATCAATAAACCAGGAGCCCCCCTCAGACCCATAGTGTCATTAACCGGAACACCAATTTACAGATTGGCCAAAGACTGAAATACCTAGTAGAAGAGTCACAGCACTCCATCCACTCCACATTACCAATGAAAACATCATGAAGCTAATGGACCTGTGCCTCACCACCCACTTCACCTTCAACAACATAATCTACAAACAAAACAACAGCACACCCATTGGATTTCCACTATCAGGATTCATAGCAGAAGCGGTAATGCAAAGACTAGAACAAACAGCCCTACCAACCACCAAACCACAAATTTGGGTCCGCTACATAGATGACACCTTTGTCATCACAAAACGAAACAAGATAGAAGAGACATTTAACATCATCAACAATACCCTCACAGGCATAAAGTTCACCAAGGAGGAAGAAACCGACAACAAACTCGCATTCCTGGACGTCACAGTCGAAAGAAAGGACAACGGAGAACCACAAACCTGCGTATACAGAAAACTGACAAACACTGACCAAATACTTAACTACACCAGCAACCATCCCAACACACACAAACGAAGCTGTATCAGAACACTATTCCAACGAGCCACCACACACTGCAGCACAGACGAACTTCGGAAAACAGAGGAGAACCACCTATACAATGTATTCAAGAAGAACGGATACTCAAAAAATACAGTCTGCAGATTCCTCAAGAACAAACCACGACAAGCCGACCAAACACAGCCAGAAACCTTAACCACCTTACCATACATCAGAGAAGTTTCAGAAATGACAGCCAGACTATAAGACCCCTTGGAATCCTACACAAACCCACCAATACTATCAAACAAAAACTAGCAAACTTAAAAGACCCAGTACATCCCATGGACAAAACCAACGTCATCTACAAAATTCCTTGCAAGGACTGCCAGAAACACTACGTAGGACAAACAGGAAGAAAGTTAGCCACCAGGATACATGAACACCAGCTAGCCACAAAAAGACACAACCCTCTTTCCCTCGTAGCCCTACACATGGATGAAAAAAACCCACCATTTTGACTGGGACAACACATCTATCCTGGGACAGGCTAAGCAAAGACATGCCAGAGAATTCCGAGAGGCCTGGCACTCCAACCACAACGCCATAAACAAACACATAGATCTAGATGCCATCTATCAACCCCTCAGAAAACAAACAGGAAATGACATCACCACAAACTCCAGGAACCCCATCCAGGACAAACATATAAATAGAAAGCACGGTGGGTGGCACGTGGCACAGTGGTTAGCACTGCTGCCTCACCGCGCCAGAGACCCGGGTTCAACTCCCGCCTCAGGGGACTGACTGTGTGGAGTTTGCATGTTCTCCCCGTGTCTGCGTGGGTTTCCTCCGGGTGCTCCGGTTTCCTCCCACCATCCAAAGATGTGCAGGGTCAGGTGAAGTGGCCATACTAAATTGCCCGTAGTGTTAGGTAAGGGGTAAATGTAGGGGTATGGGTGGGTTTCGCTTCGGCGGGTCGGTGTGGACTTGTTGAGCCGAAGACCCTGTTTCCACACTGTAATCTAATCTAATCTAAAGCAGGAGACAACAGCTTCACTTCACTTGGAGGTCGCCACTGATGATGTTACCTAGCCGGGTAATGAAACGTCTGGATATCAAACCTACAGCTCAGCGAGCAAACGTACACCCTATATTTTTATACTCTATTCCTTTAGCAATAAATGCCAAAATTTCATTTGCCTTCCTTATACCTGCTATACCTGCATACTAGTTTTCTGTGATTCATGCATAAGTACAGGCAGATACCTCTGCACTTGGCCACATTAAACTTCATTTGCTTGGCTCATTCACCTAACCTATCCATATCCATTTGTAAATTTCTTATTTCTTCATTGCAATTTATTTTTCTACCTATGTTAGTGTCATTGTAGATTTATAGAACATTGGAATTATACAGAAGAAGCTTTCCAGCCCCATAAAGTCTCTACCACCAAAAATATACTAAATCCACACTAATTCTATTTTTCATCAGTAGTCATATAGTCTTGAATGTTATGTCACTGCAGGTGCTCATCCCCACCTCACTACCCTGCCTCCCCCATCCCCTTTATCTGCAGCTCCCCTTTACACCCATCCCCAGTCCTAAAGAAGGGTTACGCCCAAAATGTCGACTTCTCCACCTCTTGATGCTGCCTGGCTTGTTGTGCTGAATGGTAGAGCACATGCTATGGGCCAGATGGTCTACTCCCCATTCTATTTCTTACATTCTTGTAAATAGAGAAGGCAGGTTTCTTAAAATATATTCAGGAGAACTTTTTTATGTCAACATGTAGAAGGTTCATGAAAGAAAGATGCATTACTGGACCTAATTCTCAGGAAGAAAACTGGACAGATGTTTGAAGTGATAGCAGACGAGCATTTTAGTGGGAGTGGCCATGACGCCATTGTTCAGTTTATTATAGAAAGGGATAAAGATGGTCTACAAAAAGGGATTCAGCAACTTGTTCATAATGTACTCAAAGAATACCAGTAGATTAGTTAAACATGACTTTCCTTTTGTGAATACAGGCTGCATTTGCCCGGTGGGACAATTTCTATCCAGATGTCTCGCTATTTCTTTCGTGATTATAGATTCAAGCATTTTCCCCACTATAGAGTTTAAGCGAATGAGCCTAAAGTTACCGACCTTTTATGTACCACCTTTTTTAACATACACTTTATAATCATTATTCCAATTTACTTTGGGGTCGTTGAAAGCCAGTAATACATTGTTTTTACACATCTCAGTGAATTGAATGCATCTGTTCCCCATTGCCTGCTGACTGTTTCGGGGCCTAAAATACACTACTAAAAGTAGGACTGCCCCTTTTTTATTCCTAAACTCTAGCCAAAAAGCCTCATTTGACAGCTCTTCCAAGCTATTGCCCAATGTTGGGGAAGTCCAGAACACAGGGTCACAGTCAAAGAATAAGAGTTAAGCTATTCAGGGACTGAGATGAGGAAGAATTTCTTAATTCAGAGAGTTGTGAACCCTGTGGAATTCTCTGCCACAGGAACCTGGTGGGCCAGTTCATGAGATATATTCAAGAGAGAGTTGGTCATGACCTTACAACTAAAGGGATCAAAGGGTATGAGGAGAGGGTGGGAATGGGATACTGATATTGTATGATCAGCCTTGATCATATTGAATGGTGATTCAGGCTCAAATGGCTGAATGGCCTACTCCTGCACCTATTTTCTCTATTTCTATGTATTGTCTCTCTTTACTATAGTAACAGACTCCTCTTTTACAATCTCCCCTGTCTCAGCTGAAGATCCCATACCCTGGAATTTGAGTTGCCAGTCCTGACCCTCCCTCAACCATGTCACTGCGATGACAACAACATTGCAATTCCATTTGTCAATCCATACCCATAACTTATCTGTCTTGCCTCTAATGTTCCTAGCATTAAATTTGAGACCAACTGGACTCACCTGACTCTCTTGAGACATAATATAGTTAGACATCTTTCTGTCTAGTTTCCTTTTTTTAATTCATTTGTGAGACATGTATGTCATTGGCTGGCCAGCATTTATTACCAGTACCTAGTTGTCCTTGAGAAAATGCTGGTGAGCTGGCTTCTTGGACCACTGCAGTCCACGTGTTGCAGGTTGACCTACAATGTCCTTAAGGAGGGAAATGCATGATTTTGATCAGGCAACAATGAAGCAATGGCAATATATTTCCAACTCAGATGGTGAGTGACTTGGAGGGGAACTTGCAGATAGTGGTGCTCCCATCCATTTGTCGCCCTTGTCCTTCTAGTGAAAGTGGTCATGGGTTTGGAAGGTACTGTTGAAGTATCTTTGCTGAATTTCTGCAATGCATTTTGTAGATAGTACACACTTCTGTGATTGAGTGTCAGTGGTGGAAGGAGCGGTTGCTTGTCGATGTTGTGTCAATCAAGTGGGCTGCTTTGTTCTGGATGGTGTTAACAAGCTTCTTGAGCATTGTTGGAGCTGCACCGATCCAGGCAAATGGGGAGTATTTCATCACATTCCTGACTTGTACCTTGTAGATAGAATGATACAAATGATACAGCATAGAAGGGTAGCATTTAGCTAATCTTTTCCACACAGGGTCTCCCAAACTTGATAGACAGGCTTTGGGGAGTCAGGAAATGAGTTACTCACCTCAGTATTCTTAGTTTCTGACCTGCTGTTGTGGCCACTGTGTTCATGTGGTGAATCTGGCTCAACGTCTGGTCAATGGTAAGCCTGAGGATAATGGGTGAATTCAGTGATGATAACACCATTGAATGTCAAAAAGCAGTGGTTAGATTGTCTCTTATTGGAGATAGTTATTGCCTAACATTTGTGTGGTGTGAATGTTATTTGCCACTTGTGTGCCCAAGCCTAGAAAACGTCCAGATATTGTTGTATTTGAACATGGACTGCATCAGTATTTGAGGAGTCATGAATGGTGCTGAATATTATGTAATCATCAGCAAACATTTCTACTTCTGACCTAATGATGGAGGTAAGGTCAGATGAAGCAGCTGTAGATGGTTGGGCACTACCCAGAGGAACCCACGCAGAGATGTCCTGGAGCTGGGATGACTGACCTTGAACAATCACAGCCATGTTCCTATGTGTCAGGTACAATTCTTACCAGCAGAGGGATTTTCCCCTGATTCCCATTGATTCTGGTCTGCCAGGGCTTCTTGATTGGGAGAAAGTGAGGATTGCAGATGCTGGAGAGTCAGAGTCGAAGGCCCAAATCGTCAACTCTCTTGCTCCTCAGATGCTGCCTGACTTGCTGTGCTTTTCCAGCACCACACTTTTCAATCAAGGGCTCCTCGATGCCATACTCAATCAAATATGTGAAATAAGACAAGGCAGGCGACTATAGTGTCAGTGGGGGAGCACTTTGGAGCCAGCGACCATAATTCTATTAGATTTTAAATTGTGATGGAAAAGGATAGACCAGATCTAAAAGTTGAAATACTAAATTGGACAAAGGCCAATTTTGATGGCATTAGGCAAGAACTTTGAAAGCTAACTGGAGGCAGATGTACGCAGGTAAAGGGACGGCTGGAAAATGGGAAGCCTTCAGAAATTAGATAATGAGAATCCAGAGACAGTATATTCCTGTTAGGGTGAAAGGAAAGGCTGGTAGGTATAGGGAATGCTGGATAACTAAAGAAATGGTTAAGAAAAAGAAGGAAGCATATGAAAGGTGTAGACAAGGTAGATCGAGTGAATCCTTAGCAGAGTATAAAGGAAGTAAGAGTATACTTAAGAGGGAAATCAGGAGGGCAAAAAGGGGGCATGAGATAGCTTTGGTAAACAGAATTAAGGAGAATCCAAAGGGATTTTACAAATACGTTAAAGACAAAAGGATAACTAGGGAGAGAATAGAGCCCCTCAAAGATCAGCGAGGTGGCCTTTGTGTGGAGCTGCAGAAAATGGGGGAGATACTAAACGGGTATTTTGCATCAGTATTTACTATGGAAAAGGATATGGAAGATACAGACTGCAGAGAAATAGATGGTGACACCTTGCAAAATGTCCATAATACAGAGGAGGAAGTGCTGGATATCTTGAAATGCATAAAGGTTGATAAATCCCCAGGACCTGATCAGATGTACCCTAGAACTCTGTGGGAAGTGATTGCTGGGCCTTTTGCTGAGATATTTGTATCATCGATAGTCACAGGTGAGGTGCTGGAAGACTGGAGGTTGGCAAACGTGGTGCCACTGTTTGGGAAGGGTGGTAAGGATAAGCCAGGGAACTACCGACTAATGAGCCTGATGTTGGTGGTGGGCAAGTTGTTGAAGGGAATCCTGAGGGACAGGATGTACATGTATTTGGAAAGGCAAAGACTGATTAGGGATAGTCAACATGGCTTTGTGCGTGGGAATCATGTCTCACAAACTTGATAGAGTTTTTTGAAGAAGTAACAAAGAGGATTGATGAGGGCAGAGCAATGGATATGATCTATATGGACTTCAGTACGGCGTTCGACAAGGTTCCTCATGGGAGACTGGTTACCAAGGTTAAATCTCACGGAATACAGGGAGAACTAGCCATTTGGATACAGAACTAGCTCAAATGTAGAAGACGGAGGGTGGTGGTAGAGGGTTGTTTTTCAGACTGGAGGCCTGTGACCAGTGGAGTGCTGGGTCCCCTACTTTTTGTCATTATTTATACAAATGATTTGGATGTGAGCTAAGAGGTATAGTTAGTAAGTTTGCAAATGACATCAAATTAGAGATGTAGTGGACAGTGAAGAAGGTTACCTCAGATTACAACAGGATCTTGACCAGATGGGTCAATGGGTTGAGAAGTGGCAGATGGAGTTTAATTCAGATAAATGCGAGGTGCTGCATTTTGGGAAAGCAAATCTTAGCAGGACTTATACACTTATTGATAAGGTCCCAAGGGAGTGTTGCTGAACAAAGGGACCTTGGAGTGCAGGTTCATACTCCTTGAAAGTGGGGTTGCAGGTAGATAGGATAGTGAAGAAGGCATTTGGTATGCTTTCTTTTATTGGTCAGTATATTGAGTACAGAAGTTGGGATGTCATATTGTGGCTGTACAGGACATTGGTTAGGCCACTGTTGGAATATTGCGTACAGTTCTGGTCTCCTTCCTATCGAAAAGATGTTGTGAAACTTGAAAGGGTTCAGAAAAGATTTACAAGGATGTTGCCAGGGTTGAAGGATTTGAGCTACAGGGAGAGGCTGAACAGGCTGGGCTGTTTTCCCTGGAGCGTCGGAAGCTGAGGGGTGACCTTTATAGAGGTTTACAAAATTATGAGGGGCATAGATAGGATAAATGGACAAAGTCTTTTCCCTGGGATGGGGGAGTCCAGAAGGAGAGGGCATAGGTTTAGGATGAGAGGGGAAAGATATAAAAAAGACTTAAGGGGCAATGTTTTCATACAGAGAGTTGTACGTGTATGGAATGAGCTGCCAGAGGAAATGGTGGAGGCTGGTACAATTGCAACATTTAAAAGGAATTTGGATGGGTATATGAACAGGAAGGGTTTGGAGGGATATGGGCCAGGTGCTGGCAGGTGGGACCAGATCGGGTTGGGATATCTCATCAGCATGGACGGGTTGGACCGAAGGGTCTGTTTCCATGCTGTACATCTCTATGATTCTATGACTCTAAATGCAGACTTGATAGTCAAGTCACTGCTGTCACTGTCACTTCACCTCTTGAATTCAGCTGTTTTGACCACGTTTGAACCAGGTTTGTAATAAGATCAGGAGCTGAATGGCCCTGTGGAATCCAAACTTGTTATCAGTGGGCAGATTATTGCTGAACAGATGCTGCTTCATAGCATTGTTGATGACACTTTATGTTGCTTTACAGATCGAGAACACAGTCATAGGGTGTAATTGGCTGGGTTAGATTTGTCCTGCCTTTTGTGTACAGGACATACCCGGGCAAATTTCCACATTGTTGGGTAGATGCCACTGTTGGGACAGTTTGGCTAGGGGAGCTGATGGTTCTGGAGCACAAGTCTTCAGTACTATTGCCAGAATGTTATCAGGGACCGTAGTTGTTGTAGTATCCAGTGCCTTCAAGCATTTCTTGACATCATTGGAGTGAACCAAATTGGTTGAACACTGGTATCTGTGATGCTGGGTCCACTGGAGGAGGCCATGAAGGATCATCTACTCAGCATTTCTAGCTGAAGGTTCTGCAAATGCTTCAGCCTTGTCTTTTGCACTGAAATATTGGGGTCTACCACCATTAAGGTTGGGGATATAATAGTTTCCCTACTATTGATGTTAGGCTCACGGGGCTATCATTCCCTGGCCTATCTTTACCACTCGTCCTGTATAGTGGAATCACATTAGCTGTTCTCCAGTCATCTCCAGAAGTTAAAGATAGCATCAAATTGAAAGAAAAAGCATATAATGAGGTAAAGATTAATGATAAGCCAGAGGATTGAGAATGTTTTAAAAACCAACAAAAGACAACTACAGAAAGAACATAGAGCAATACAGCGCAGGACAGGCCCTTCGACCCTCGATATTGCTCTGACCTGTGAACTATTCTCAGTCGACCCCCTACACTATCCCATCATCATCATGTGCTTATCCAAGGATTGTTTAAATCTCCCTAATGTGGCTGAGTTGACTACACTGGCAGGTGGGGCATTCCACGCCCTTACCACTCTCCTAGTAAAGAACCTGCCTCTGACATCTGTCTTAAATCTACCACCCCTCAATTCATAGTTATGCCCCCTTGTATAAGCTCAAAAAGACTTTCACTGTCTACCCTATCTAATCGTCTGATCATCTTGTACGTCTCTATCAAATCCCCTCTTAGCTTCTTCTCTCCAATGAGAACAGACCCAAGTCTCTCAGCCTTTCCTCATAAGACCTTCCCTCCAGACCAGGCAACATTCTGGTAAATCTCCTCTGCACTTTTCCAATGCTTCCACATCCTTCCCGAAATATGGCAACCAGAACTCTACACAATATTCCAAGTGTGACCGCACTAGCGTTTTGTATAGTTGCAGCATGATATTGCGGCTCCGGAACTCAATCCCTCTATCAATGAAACCTAACACACCATATGCCTTCCTAACAGCACTATCCACCTGGGTGACAACTTTCAGGGATCTATGTACATGGACTCCAAGATCCCTCTGCACATCCACACTACCAACAATCTTTCCATTGACCCAGTACTCTGCCTTCCTGTTATTCTTCCCAAAGTGTATCACCTCACATTTAACTGCATTGAACTCCATTTGCCACCTCTCAGCTCAATTCTGCAGTTTATCCAAGTCCCCCTGCAACCTGTAACATTCTTCCAAACTGTCCACTACTCCACCGACTTTAGTGTCGTCTGCAAATTTACTAATCCATCCACCTATGCCTATGTCTAAGTCATTTATAAAAATAACAAACAGAAAGTTCAACTTTAAAGGTAAAGTTACAAGTAATATAAAGCAAACAACAAGATTTTCTTTAAATAGATAAAATGGAAGAGAGAAATCAAACCCTAACCCTAATCTTAATGTAGGCCTCTTCGAGAACAAAGTGGGTCATACATTTAATACAGAGATGATGAGGAATTCCTCCTCTCGGAGGGCGATGAATTCATGGAATCTTTTACCACAGAAAGCTGCCAAAGCTATGTGTTTAAGTATATTTAAGGACAAAACAGATAGATTTTTAATCAGTTAGGAAATCAAGGGTTAAACAGAAAAAACAAGAAAGTAGATTTGAGAATGACCAGTTCAGCCATGATGTCATTGCATAGCGGAGCAAACCTGATGGGCTGAATGACCTACTTCTACTTATTTTTGCTTTATTCTTTGGCCAAATTACATAACCTCACATTTTCCCACAGTATGTTTCATCTGCCAAGTTTTTGCCCACTGGCATAACCTGACTATGTCCCTCTATAGACTACTTATGTCACCCACTTCAGTTGCTTTTCTTCTATTTTTGTGTAGTCCACAAGGTTGGTTACAAAACATTCAATTTCATCATCCAAGTCATTAAGATATTTTCATAGATAGTTGAGCCCAGAACTCCTCTAGTTAAAGATTACTATCATGAAAATGGTCTTCTTATCCCATCTTCGAGGAGAAAGTGAGGTCTGCAGATGCTGGAGATCAGAGCTGAAAATATGTTGCTGGAAAAACGCAGCAGGTCAGGCAGCATCCAAGGAACAGGAGAATCGACATTTCGGGCATAAGCCCTTCATCGATTCTCCTGTTCCTTGGATGCTGCCTGACCTGCTGCCCTTTTCCAGCAACACATTTTCAGTCCTTATCCCATCTGTCTTATAAAAACAGGAGGATCGATTACTTCATCACATGGCTTGACAACTGATGGAGGAGGAAATTTTGCTACTTTTGAAGGGTTTTAATTGTTGGGTGCGTTTAAAACAGCTTGTGAAAGGGCTGGGAACCTGAGGGTATCTCAAATTGGAAGGAAGTAAATTGGTACCAGGAGGCAGAGCAGAGCTAGAAGATAGGAGAAACAAAGCCAGTGATCAAGTATACTATGAGACAAAGTTAACGGCACCCTATCTGAATACGTGCAGCATTTACAACAAGGTAGATGATCTAAAGGCACAAGTAAAGATACATGCGAATGATCTCATTATTCTTCCAAAATCATAGCTGTCTTATGACCAGCACTGGCAACTGAATATCCAAGGATATTCAATGACTGGGAAGGAAAACATGATGTGGAGGTGTCGGTATTGGACTGGGGTGGACAAAGTCAGAGTCACATGACAGCAGGTTATAGTCCAACAGGTTTATTTGAAGCTTTTGGAGCATAGCCCCTTTGTCAGGTGCAATGAGAGAGAAGAGCACACAAACATAGAGTTTATAGGCAGGGAGATCAAGGGCTTCCATCTCTAGCCTGCACATCTAGCATCTATCCTAAACATATTAGAACATTAAGTATAGAACAATACAGCGCAGTACAGGCCCTTCGTCCCTTGATGTTGCGCCAACCTGTGGAACCAATCTAAAGCCCATCTATCCAACACTATTCCATTTTCATCCATATGTTCATCCAATGACCATTTAAATGCCTTTAAAGTTGGCAAGTCTACGACTGTTGTAGGTGGAGTGTTCCATGCCCCTACTAAAGAAACTACTTCTGATATCTGTCCTATATCTATCACCCCTCAATTCAAAGCTATGTCCCCTCGTGGGCTATCCATCACCATCCGAGGAAAAAGGCTCTCACTGTCCACTCAATCTAACCCTCTGATTATCTTATATGTCTCAATTAAGTCAACTCTCAACCTTCTTCTCTATAATGAAAACAGCCTCAAGTCCCTCAGCCTTTCCTAGTAAGACCTTCCCTCCATACCAGGGAACATCCTAGCAAATCTCCTCTGAACCCTTACCAAAGCTTTCACATTCTTCCTATAATGTGGTGACCAGAACTGTATGCAATACTCCAAGTCCGGCTGCAACAGAGTTTTGTACAGCTGCAGCATGAACTTGTGGCTCTGAAACTCAATTCTTCTACCAATAAAAGCTTATACACCATATTCCTTCCTAACAACCCTATCAACCTGGGTGGCAACTTTCAGGGATCTATGCACATGGACACTGAGATCTCTCTGTTCATCTACAGAACCAAGAATCTTACCATAGAACATAGAAGAATACAGTGCAGTACAGGCCCTTCGGCCCACGATGTTGCGCCGCTCCAAGCCCACCTAACCTACACTAGCCCACTATCCTCCATATGCCTATCCAATGCCCGCTTAAATGCCCATAATGAGGGAGAGTCCACCACTGCTACTGGCAGGGCATTCCATGAACTCACGACTCGCTGAGTAAAGAACCTACCCCTAACATCTGTCCTATACCTACCCCCCTTAATTTAAAGCTATGCCCCCTTGTAATAGCTGACTCCATACGTGGAAACAGATTCCCACTGTCGACCCTATCTAAACCCCTAATCATCATTAGCCCAGTACTCTATTCCTGTTGGTCATTCCAAAGTGAATCACCTCACACTTTTAGATTAAATTACTTACAGTGTGTAAACAGGCCCTTTGGCCCAACAAGTCCACACCAACCCGCCAAAGAGCACCCACCCAGACCCATTCCCCTACATTTACCCCTACACCTAACACTACGGGCAATTTAGCATGGTCAATTCACCTAACCTGCACATTTTTGGACTGTGGGACAAAACCGGAGCACCCAGAGGAAACCCACGCAGACATGGGGAGAATGTGCAAACTCCACATAGTCAGTCGCCTGAGGCGGGAATTGAACCCGGGTTTCTGGCACTGTGAGGCAGCAGTGCTAACCACTGTGCCACCGTGCCACCCAGTGCCACCGTGCCGCCCAGCACTTTTCTGCATTAAACTCCATTTGCCACCTCTCAGCTCAGCTCTGCAGCTTATCTATGTCCCTCAATAACCTGCAACATCCTTCAGCACTATCCACAACTCCACCAACCTTAGTGTCATCCGCAAATTTACTAACCCATCCTCCTATGCCCTCATCTAGGTCTTTTACGAAAATGACAAACAGCAGTGGCCCTAAAACAGATCCTTACAGGACACCACTTGTAACTGAACTCCAGGATGAACATTTTCCATCAATCACCACCCTCTGTCTTCTTTCATATAGCCTACCATGGGGAACTTTATCAAATGTCTTACTGAAATCCATATACACTATATCAACCACTTTACCGGCATCCAACTGTTTGGTCACCATGTCAAAGAACTCAATAAGGTTTGTGAGGCATGACCTACCCTTCACAAAACTGTCTTGACTATCCCTAATCAACTTAGTCCTGTTTAGATGATGATTGTAAATACTATCTCTTATTACCTTTTCCAACACTTTATCCACAACTGAAGTAAGGCTCACTGGTCTATAATTACCAGGGTTGTCTCTACTTTTTTTGAACAAGGGGACAACATTTGCTATCCTCCTGTCTTCTGGAACTATTCCTGTAGACAATGATGACATAAAGATCAAAGCCAAAGGCTCTGCAATCTCCTCCCTGGATTCCCAGAGAATCCTAGGATAAATCCCATCCAGCCCAGGGGACTTATCTATTTTCACACTTTCCAGAATTGCTGACACCTCCTCCTTGTGAACCTCAATCCCGTCTAGTCTAGTAGCCTGTATCTCAGTATTCTCTTCGACAACATTGTCTTTTTCCAGTGTGAATACCGATGAAAAATATTCATTTAACACCTCACCTATCTCTTCAGACTCCATGTTCAACTTCCCACTACTATCCTTGACTGGCCCTAATCTTATCCTGGTCATTCATTTATCCCTGACATACGAATAGAAAGCTTTAGGGTTTTCCTTGATCCTACCTGCCAAGGACTTCTCATGTCCCCTCCTGGCTCTTCTTAGCGCTCTCTTTAGGTCCCCGCTGGCTAACTTGTAACTCTCAAGCACCCTAACTAAGCCTTTTCACATCCCATCTTTACGTAAGCCTCTTTCTTCCTCTTGACAAGAGATTCAACTTCTTGTTGACCATGGTTCCCTCGTTCGAGCACTTCCTCCTTGCCTGATAGGTACATACCTAGCAAGGACACACAGTAGCTCATCCCTGAATAAGCTCCACACTTCAATTATACCCATCCCCTGCAGTTTCCTTCCTTATCCTACAATAGACAATAGACAATAGGTGCAGGAGTAGGCCATTCAGCCCTTCGAGCCTGCACCGCCATTCAATATAATCATGGCTGATCATTCCTAATCAGTATCCTGTTCCTGCCTTATCTCCATAACCCTTGATTACACTATCTTTGAGAGCTCTATCCAACTCTTTCTTAAATGAATCCAGAGAGTGGGCCACCACTGCCCTCTGGGGCAGAGCATTCCACACAGCCACCACTCTCTGGGTGAAGAAGTTTCTCCTGAGCTCTGTCCTAAATGGTCTACCCCGTATTTTTAAGCTGTGTCCTCTGGTTCGGCACTCACCCATCATATGTTTCCTACTGCCAGAGTGTCCAATCCTTTCATAATCTTATACGTCTCAATCAGATCCCCTCTCAGTCTTTGAGGAGAAAGTGAGGTCTGCAGATGCTGGAGATCAGAGCTGGAAATGTGTTGCGGGAAAAGCGCAGCAGGTCAGGCAGCATCCAGGGAACAGGAGAATCGACGTTTCGGGCATAAGCCCTTCTTCAGGGCTTATCTCCTAACATCCTCATCACATTTCACCCTGCCACCCAGCTTTGTATCATCAGCAAATTTGATAATGTTATTGCTGATACCTGAAGAAGGGCTTATGCCCGAAACGTCGATTCTCCTGTTCCCTGGATGCTGCCTGACCTGCTGCGCTTTTCCAGCAACACATTTCCAGCCCCTCTCAGTCTTCTAAACTCAAGGGTATACAAGCCCAGTCGCTTCAGTCTTTCAGTGCAAGGTAATCCAGCCATTCCAGGAATTGACCTTGTGAACCTTTGCTGCACTCCTTCAATAGTCAGAATGTCTTTCCTCAAATTTGGAGACCAGAACTGCACACAGTACTCCAGGTGTCGTCTCACCAGGGCCCTGTACAGCTGCAGAAGCACCTCTTTGCTTCTATACTCAATTCCTCTTGTTATGAAGGCCAGCATGCTATTAGCCTTCACTATCTACTGTACCTGCATGCTTACCTTCATTGACTGGTGTACAAGAACACCCAGATACATAAATTGAATCCATTGAGGTAGTAGTCTGCCTTCCTGTTCTTGCTACCAAAGTGGATAACCATACATTTATCCACATTAAACTGCATCTGCCATGCATCTGCACAATCACCTAACTTATCCAGGTCACCCTGTAATCTCCTAACATCCTCATCACATTTCACCCTGCCACCCAGCTTTGTATCATCAGCAAATTTGCTAATGTTATTGCTGATACCATCTTCTATATCATTAACATATATTGTAAAAAGCTGCGGTCCCAGCACGGATCCCTGCGGTACCCCACTGGTCACTGCCTGCCATTCCGAAATGGAGCCGTTTATCACTACCCTTTGTTTCCTATTAGCCAACCAATTTTCAATCCACTCTAGTACTTTGCCCCCAATACCATGCGCCCTAATTTTACTCACTAACCTCCTGTGTGGGACTTTATCAAAAGCTTTCTGAAAGTCCAGGTACATCTACTGGATTTCCCTCGTCCAACTTCATAGTTACATCCTCAAAAAATTCAAGAAGATTAGTCAAGCATGATTTCCCCTTCATAAATCCATGCTGACTCTGTCCTATCCTGTTACTACTATCCAGATGTGCAGTAATTTTATACTTTATAATAGACTCCAGCATCTTTCCCACCACTGAGGTCTATAATTTCCTGCTTTCTCTCGCCCACCTTTCTTAAAAAGTGGTATAACATTAGCCACCCTCCAATCCTCAGGAACTGACCCCGAATCTATTGAACTCTGGAAAATAATCACCAACGCATCCACGATTTCCCGAGCCACCTCCTTCAGTACCCAGGGATGCAGACCATCAGGTACCGGAGACTTATCAACCTTCAGACCTAACAGTCTCTCCAACACCAAATCCTGGCAAATATAAATTCCCTTAAGTTCAGGTCCTTCAGCCACTGTTACCTCAGGGAGATTGCTTGTGTCTTCCCCAGTGAACACAGATCTGAAGTACCCATTTAATTCCTCTGCCATTTCTTTGTTCCTAGTAATATATTCCCCTGTTTCTGTCTTCAAGGGCCCAATTTTTGTCCTAACCATTTTTTTGCCTTGCACATACCTAAAAATACTTTTACTATCCTCCTTAATATTCTTGGCCAGTTTACCTTCGTACCTCATTTTTCCTCTGCGTAAGTTTACCTTCGTACCTCATTTTTCCTCTGCGTATTTCCTTCTTAGTAATCCTCTGTTGCTCTTTAAAAGCATCCCAGTCCTCAGTTTTCCCACTTATCTTAGTTATGTTATACTTTTTCTCTTTTAACTTTATATGTTTCTTTACTTCCCTCGTCAGCCACGGCCGCCCATGCCTCCTCCTGGGATCTTTCTTCCTTTTAGGAATGAACTGATCCTGCAACTTCTGCATTATACACAGAAATATCCGCCATTGTTCCTCCACGGTCATCCCTGCTAAGGTATTGCACCATTGAACTTTGGCCAGCTCCTCCCTCATAGCTCCATAGTTCCCTTTATTCAACAGAAGTACTGTCACTTCCGACTGTACCCTCTCCCTCTCAAATTGCAGATTGAAGCTTATTGTATTATGGTCACTACTTCCCAATGGCTCCTTCACTTCGAGGTCTCTGACCAATTATGGTTCGTTACACAATACCAGATCCAGAATTGCCTTCTCCCTGGTCGGCTCCAGCACCAGCTGCTCTAAGAATCCATCTCTGAGGCACTCCACAAAGTCTCTTACTTGAGGCCCAATACCATCCTGATTCTCCCAGTCTACCTGCATATTAAAATCCCCATAACAACTGTAGTGACATCTTTGCGACAGGCCAATTTCAGCTCCTGATTTAACTTACATCCGACATCCAGACTACTGTTTGGGGGCCTGTAGATGACTCCCAAGAGGGTCTTTTTACCCTTACACTAAGCTTCACACTGACTCTACATCCCCTGACTCTACATCCCCTGACTCTAGGTCCCCCCGCGCAAGGGACTGAATATCGTCCCTTACCAACAAGGCCACCCCACCCCCTCTGCCCGTCAGTCTGTCCTTACGATAGCACGTGTATCCTTGAATATTCATTTCCCAGGCCCTGTCCACTTGAAGCCACGTCTCAGTTATCCCCACAATATCGTATCTGCCAATTTCCAAAAGAGCCTCAAGCTCATCCATCTTATGTCTTATGCTTCGTGCATTCATGTATAGTATTTTTAATTTGTTACTGCTCTCACCCTTCCCATCAACCCTTATTTCACTCAACCTTATAGCATGATGCCTTTCCGAGTTTTCTGCCTCATTGATACAGTTGTCTTTCTTGACTTCTCTTGTTCTAACTTTCCCCTCAATTTCCTTTTTAAACATCCAGCTTGTCCCCTCCCCCCCGCTACTTAGTTTAAATGTAGCGGTGTTGCAGTAGAAAACCTGCCTGCCATAATGCTAGTCTCTAACCTATTAAGGTGCAAGCCGTCTCTCTTGTAGAATTTATGTATACCCCAGTGATCCAAGAACTTAAATCCTTAGCTTCCTGCACCAGTTCCCCAACCACACGTTCAAGTCCATTATCTCCCTGTTTCTGGCCACACTAGCCCGAGGAACTGGAAGCAAACCGGAGATAACCACCTTGGATGTCCTGCTTTTCAGCCTTCTTCCTAGTTCTCCGAAGTCTCGCTGTAGTATGTTCGTCCTCTTCTTCCCGACATCATTTGTGCCGACATGTACCACCACCTCTGGCTCTTCACCCTCATCCTTGAGGATTTCCTGCACTCTGTCCGCGATGTCTTTCACTCTATCACCAGGAAGGCAACACACCATCCTTAAATCCCGTCTGCTGCCACAAAAACCCCGGTCAGTTCCTCTCACGATGGAGTCCCCTATTACCACGGCTCTGTGCGATGTCCGACTCTTCCGCTCTGCCTCTGCGGCAACCTTTGATTGACAAACTTGGCCGCCTTGCGAACTGGCAGTGTCATCAGTCTCTGTTTCCAAAAGCTTCAACTTGTTCCTGACAGGTACTTCTCCCAGGGTCTCTTGCACCTGTCTCCTCTCCGCCTTCCTCATCGTCTGCTCTCTTCTGCTCTCTTCTGGCATGATTGGTGTAATAACATCGCTGAAGGTCTTGTCCAGAAAGATCTCGTTCTCTCGGATGAGCCTAAGGTCTTCGAGTTCTTTCGTCAGCAGTGCAATATGCTCGGTCAATTGCTGAATGTGCACACATTTTCCACACATATACGAGCCAGACACACCAGAGTCGTTGACCTCCCACATCAAGCACGTAGCACACTGAACCAGCTGGGCAGTCATGTCTTCACCCTCTTCAACTGTGGTGTAATCACTTCACTCAACCTCCTTGTCAAAGATTCCTGAGTTGAAGCCTCACTCTTCGATCTAAACTTCCTTAGACCCTCTTTTTGTGGCACGTCTGTGGACTCTTAATTAAGGTTAGAGGAGGAGGGAGGGAGGGCGACCCTACTTTGTAGGACCTGGGGTTTAGAACACACCCACTCTAATAGTAATCACTTACCTTCCCGACCGGCTTTGCACTCCGTCTGAACTTCCGCCCAGCTCCCGCCGCTCTCTGCTGCGAAAAGACCGTTGGCGTCAAGGTAAGTTCTTTAGATAGTAATCACTTACCTTCCCGACCGGCTTTGCGCTCCGTCAGAACTTCCACCCAGCTTCCGCCGCTCTCTGCTGCGAAAAGACCGTTGGCGTTGAGGTAAGTTCTTTATATAGTAATCACTTACCGTCCCGACCGGCTTTGCACTCCGTCTGAACTTCCGCCCAGCTCCCGCCGCTCTCTGCTGCGAAAAGACTGTTGGCGTCGAGGTACGTTCTTTATATAGTAATCACTTACCTTCCCGACCGGCTTTGCGCTCCGTCCAGCTCCCGTCGCTCTCTGCTGCGAAAAGGATCCTAAATCTTGCCTAATTGCATCATAATTGCTTTTTCCCCAGCAGTAACTCTTGCTCTGCATTATATACCTGTCCCTTTCCATCACTAAAGTAAACATAATGGAATTGTGATCACTATCACCAAAGTGCTCACCTACCTCCAAATCTAACACCTGGCCTGGTTCATTACCCAGTACCAAATCCAATGTGGCCTTGCCCTTGTTGGCCTGTCTACATACTGTGTCAGGAAACCCTCCTACACACAATGGACAAAAACTGACCCTTCTAAAGTACTCAAACTATAGTATTTCCAGTCACTATTTGGAAAGTTAAAGTCCTCCATAACAACTACCCTGTTACTCTCGCTCCTGTCCAGAATTATCTTTGCTATCCTTTCCTCTACATCTCTGGAACTATTCAGATGCCTATAGAAAACTCACATCAGGGTGACCTCTCCTTTCCTGTTTCTAACCTCAGCCCATACTACCTCAGTAGATGACTCCTCAAATATCCTTTCTGCCATTGTAATATTGTCCTTGACGAACCAGGTCACACCTCCCCTTCTTTTACCATCTTCTATTAAAGAAGCCTTCACATAAGGACAAGCCCTGCACTTGCACAGGATTTGTTCAGATGAAGAAGAATGAGATGGACACCTGAAGGATGTCCTCGTAGAACGGGATACAATGCTCAACTTATCTATCGCCACTTCCGACGTGCTGCAGTGAAAAACCACAACCACCTCCTCAGACACAGGATATGACTGAGAGTACCCTTCATCATTCAGTACTTCCCTGGAGTAGAGAAACTGTGCCATGTTCTTCACAGCCTTCAACATTGTCATAGATGATGATGAACATCTCGTCAAGATCATCTCTATACCCCCACTTCTTGCCTTCAAACAACCGCAAAACCTTAAACAGACTGTGGTTTGCAGCAAACTACCAAGCCATCAGGATAACATCATGGCCCATGGCAACTTCTGTAAGACATGTCAGATCATCGACATGGATACTACCATCACACTTGGCTGTCCTTTCATTTGCTGTCATGAATCGGAGTCATCAGAGAAGTCTGGCTGTCAGTTCTGAGATGTCTTTTATATAAGGTAGTGTGGTTAGTATATTAGGTCATGGCATCTATGGATAAAGGTGCAGGGATATCTGTTCTTGGCAAAGACTTTGCAGAGGTGTTCTTCCTCTCTTCGCAGATTGGGAGTACTGCAGTATGTTGTAGCCCTTTTGGACAGGGTCTGAATACAGCTCTTGTGTGTGTTTGAATGGTTGCTGTTATAATTCAGGATCTGGTCTGTGTGTGTGGCTTTTCTGTACAATCCCCATTCAGTGTTCTTTCTACATCATATCTAGGAACGGGAGTTGGTTGTTAATTTTCTCCTCTCTTATAAATTTGACCCCTGTGAGCGTCGTGTTGATAATCCGGTGAGTTCTCGATCTCTTTTTTTTTAATAATTATGATTCATGACAGCATATAAACCGGCATATGCTATGCTCAGACAACAGCTCACCAGAACAAAAGACTCTACCCCTCATGTGCAGGACAAATGTGGTGTACAAACTTCCATGCAGGTACTGCACGAAACACTATATAGGATAAACAGGCAGACAACTAGCGATCCTCCTTCATTAACATCAACTAGCCACTAAACGTCACAATCAGCTGTCCCTAGCAGGGATACATACAGATGACAAGGACCATAAATTCGACTGGGGCAACACAGCAATAATAGGATAAGCCAAAGAGAAGGCAGCCAGAAAATTACTAGAAACATGGCACTCATCCACAGACTCTATCAATAAACGTACTGACCTAAATCCAATGTACCAACCACTGCAATGAACAACTGGAACCAGCAACAGGAAGCAGTGGGAACAAAACCAAATGGATTCCAACTAACACAGGACAGCAGCGCTTCACAGGAGGCTCCACAGCTTTGAGGATGTAACCTAGAAAGGGGATGAAACATCAATAAGCCAACTTCCCAGCTTGGCGTACACACCCACAACTGCAGTATGGAAAGAGTCAGGAATGCACACAGTATACGAAACAAAGCCAATAAGCTTGTAGTGTAGGTTCGAATTGACAGGTATGATATTGTGGGTATCACAGAGATGTAGTAACAAGGAGATCAGGGATGGGAAGTAAATATCCAGGGGAGGGAAGGCAGTTGCCTCGTGGTATTATCACTGGACTGTTTAATTCAGAAACGTAGGTAATGTTCTGAGGGGCTGGGTTCGAATCCTACCATGGCAGATGGTGGAATTTGAATTGAATAAAAATCTTGATTTAAGATTCTAATGATGACTATGAATCCATTGTTGATTGTCAGAAAACCCATCTGGATAGTCTTCCCAGTTATGCTGTCATCCCTTGAATGAAAAAAACATCCAAGGATACATATCCTATTGAACAGAAAGGCAAATGGCCAAATGGGGTATGGTTGCCTTATTAGTAAGAAATAAATTAAATCAATAGCAAGAAGTGATATAGAGTTAGAAGACACAGAATCTGTGTGGTAGAATTGAGGAGCCACGAAGGAAAAAAAACCCTGATGGGAAATATGTACAGACATCTTAGCGGTAGTCAGTATGTGGGGCAGAAAATATATCAGGAAATAGAAAAGACATATAAGAAAGGCATTATTGTATAATCATAGGAGACTTCAATATGCTGGTGGACTGGGAAAATTAGGTTGGCAATGGATCCCAAGAAAAGGAATTTAAGGAATGTCAACAAGATGGCTTTCTAAAGCAATTGTGGTAGACCCCAGTAGGGAACAGACAATTCTGGATTTGGTGATGTGTAATGAGACAAACTTGATCAGGAAGCTTAAGGAGAAGGGACCTCCAGGGATCAGTGATCATAATATGATAGAATTCACCCTGCATTTGAGACGGAGGAACTGTAATCAGATGTTATGGTCTTACAGTGAGTAAAGGTAACTACAAAGATATTAGGGAGGAGATGGCCAGAGTTGATAGGAAGGGGAGCCTAGCGGGGAAGATGGAAGACCTGGAGGCAGCAATGTCAGGAGATTCTGGAAGTAATTCAGGAGGCCTGGCAAAAATTCATTCCAAGGAAGAATAAGCATACTAAGGGAATGATGAGGCAACCATGGCTGACAGGGGAAATCATGGACAGCACATAAACAAAAGTAAAAACATACGTGGTGAAGATTATAGAGACATAGACTCATACAACACAGAAAAGGACCCTTTGGTCCAACCAGTCCATGCCAAACTTAATCCCAAACTAAACTAGTCCTACCTGCTTGCTCCTGGCCCATATCCCTCCTTCCTATTCATGTATCTCTCCAAATGTCTTCTAAACACTGTAATTGCACCTGCATCCACTACTTTCTCAGGAAGTTCATTCCACATACGAACCACTCTCTGTGTAAAAGATTTGCCTCTTATGTCTTTTTTAAATCTCTCTCCTCTCACCTTGAAAATGTGTCCCTAGTTTACAATTCACTCTATCGATAACTGCCGTTATTTTATAAATTTCTATCAGATTTCTTCTCAACTTCCTAAGCTCCAGTGAAAAAAGTCCCAGCCTATCTGGTCTTTTCTAACTCAATCTTCCACGCCAGCAACATCCTGGTAGAAATCTTCTGAACCCTCAGCTGCTTGATAATATCATTCCTCTAACTAGGCAACCAGGACTGGACACAGTATGCCAGCTGAGGCCTCACTAATCTCAACATGACTTTCCAACTCCTATATTGAAAGGACTGAGCAATGAAGGCAAGCATGCCATACGCCTTTTTAACCACCCTGTCTTTACGTGATGAAAACTTCAAAGAATTATGTACCTCCACCCCTAGGTCATTGCCTTCTACGCTCGCTTTGAGCAGAATTTCGGCGGAGAGGTAACATCTATTCCGACAAGTCCTGATGAATCTATCCCAACAGTCGCTGCATTAGAGGTCAGATCAGTTTTCCTTCGTGTGAATCCAAGGAAAGCGATGCAACCAGATAGAGTACCAGGCTGTGCATTCAAAGCAGATGGATTGGTCAGATGAGCATATCAGGGACAGATAGAACAGATGGAATTTAACCCTGATAAATATGAGACGTGCTACTCCAGATGGAGTACCAGGCGGAGCACTCTAACTATGTGCAGATCAATTGGCAGAGGTGTTCTCTGACTTCTTCAACCTCTCCCTGCAAGCAGGCCACGGTCCCTGCCTGTTTCAAGAGGGCCAACATCATCCTTGTGCCTAAGAAGGCTCATGCAGCATGTTTCAATGACTACCGCCCAGTGGCCCTAACTTTGAAAGGCTGGTCATGGCATTAATCAACTCCAGACTCCCCACTACTCTCGACCCACTCCAATTTGCCTATCGAACCAACAGATCCACATTTATAGATCGGAGCTTTAGGGAAGTAGTAACTCCAAAGATTGCAGACAGATGGGTGACAGTGAGGGGGACTGGGAGGAAGCAGCCAGTGCAGAGACCCCCTGCGGCCGTCCCCCTCAAGAACAAGTATACCGTTTTGGATACTTGTGGGGGCGGGGGGGGGGGAACTTACCAGGGGTAAGCATTGGGGTTCAGGCCTCTGGCACGGAGCCTGTCCCCGTTGCTCAGAAGAGAAGGGTGGAGAAGAGCAGAGCAATAGTTATTGGGGACTCGATAGTTCGGGGCACAGATAGGCGATTCTGTGGGGGCGAGAGAGACTCACGTTTGGTATGTTGCCTCCCAGGTGCAAGGGTACATGACGTCTCTGATCATGTTTTCCGGGTCCTTAAGGGGGAGGGGGAGCAGCCCGAAGTCGTGGTCCACATTGGCACCAACGACATAGGTAGGAGGAGGGCTGAGGATGTTAGGCAGGCTTTCAGGGAGCTAGGTTGGAAGCTCAGAGTTAGAACAAACAGAGTTGATGTCTCTGGTTTGTTACCAGTGCTACGTGATAGAGAGTCGAGGAATAGGGAGAGAGAACAGTTAAATGCGTGGCTACAGGGATGGTGCAGGAGGGAGGGATTCCGGTATCTGGATAACTGGGGTTCTTTCTGGGGACTGTGGGACCTCTATAAACAGGATGGTCTACACCTGAACCTGAGGGGCACCAGTATCCTTGGGGGGAGGTTTGCTAGTGCTCTTGGGGGGGTTTTAAACTAACTCTGCAGGGGCATGGGAACCTAGACTGTAGCTTTAGGGTGCAGGACCTGGAGTGTAGGGAGGTTAGGAACATGGCATCAATCTCAAAGGAGGGTGCCTGTAAACAGGAAAGTGGCTTGAAGTGTGTATACTTCAATGCAAGAAGTATATGAAATAAGGTAGGTGAACTTGCAGCGTGGGTTGGTACCTGGGATTTCGATGTTGTGGCTATTACGGAGACATGGGTAGAACAGGGACAGGATTGGCTGTTGCAGGTTCCAGGGTTTAAATGGTTTGGTAGAGTCAGAGGTGGGGGTAAAAGAGGGGGAGGTGTGGCATTGCTTGTCAAAGATAGTATTACAGCTGTGGAAAGGACGAAGGATGAAGACTCGCCATCTGAGGTAGTTTGGGCTGAGGTTAGGAATAGGAAAGGTGAGGTCACCCTGTTAGGAGTTTTCTACAGGCCTCCCAATGTCCTAGAGATGTAGAAGAAAGGATTACGAGGATGATTCAAGAGAAGAGTGAAAGTAATAGGGTGGTTGTTATGGGGTCTTTAACTTTCCAGATATTGACTGGGAAAGCTATAGCTTGAGTTCGTTAGATGGGTCAGTGTTTGTCCAATGTGTGCAGGAGGGTTTCCTGACACACTATGTAGACAGGCCAACAAGAGGTGAGGCCATACTGGATTTGGTTCTGGGTAACGAACCAGGCCAGGTGTTAGAATTGGAGGTAGGTGAGCGCTTTGGGGACAGTGACCACAATTCGGTGACTTTTACTCTTGTGATGGAGAGGGATAAGTGTGCAGTGCAGGGCAAGAGTTAGAGCTGGGGGCAGGGAAATTATGACGCGGTGAGGCACGACCAAGGATGCGTGGCTTGGAAAAGTAGGCTTCAAGGCATGGGCACAATTGATATGTGGAGCTTGTTCAAGGAGCAACTATTGAGTGTCCTTGATAAGTATGTACCTGTCAGGCAGGGAGGAAAGGATCGTGTGAGGGAGCCGTGGTTTAATAAGGAATTGGAATCCCTTGTTAAATGGAAGAGGGCGGCCTATGTAAAGATGAGGCGTGAAGGTTCAATTGGGGCGATTGAGAGTTATAAGGTAGCCAGGAAGGATCTGAAGAGAGAGCTAAGAGCAGCAAGGAGGGGACATGAAAAGTCCTTAGTTGGTAGGATTAGGGAAAACCCTAAGGCTTTCTATAGGTATGTCAGGAATAAAAGAATGACTAGGGTAGGAATAGGTCCAGTCAAGGATAGTAGTGGGAAGTTGCATGTGGAGGCTGAAGAGATTGGGGAGACACTGAATGAATACTTTTCGTCAGTATTCATTCAGGAACAGGACATTGTTGCCGATGTGAATATTGAGTCACAATTAATTAGAATGGACGGCTTTGAGGTGTGTAGGGAAGAGGTGTTGGAAATTCTGGAAAGGGTGAAAATGGATAAGTCCCCTGGGCCTGATGGCATTTATCCTAGGATTCTCTGGGAAGCAAGGGAGGAGATTGCAGAGCCATTGGCCTTGATTTTTATGTCCTCGTTGTCTACAGGAATAGTGCCAGTAGACTGGAGGCTAGCAAATGTGGTTCCCTTGTTCAAGAAGGGGAGTAGGGATAACCCAAGTAACTATAGGCCGGTGAGTCTCACTTCTGTTGTGGGCAAAGTCTTAGGGAGAATTGTAAGGGATAGGATTTATGAACATCTGGATAGGAATAATGTGATCAAGGATAGTCAGCATGGTTTTGTGAAGGGCAGGTCGTGCCTCACAAACCTTATTAAATTCTTTGAGAAGGTGACTAAGGAGATAGACGAGGGTAAAGCGGTAGATGTGGTGTATATGGATTTTAGTAAGGCGTTTGATAAGGTTCCCCATGGTAGGCTACTGCAAAAAATACGGAGATATGGCATTGAGGGTGAGTTGGAGGTTTGGATTAGGAATTGGCTGGCTGGAAGAAGACAGAGGGTAGTAGTTGATGGTAAAGGTTCACCTTGGAGTGCAGTTACTAGCGGTGTTCCGCAAGGATCTGTTTTGGGACCATTGCTGTTTGTCATTTTTATAAATGACCTGGAGGAGGGGTTAGAAGGTTGGGTGAGCAAGTTTGTGGAGTTGTTGACAGTGAGGAAGGATGTGTCAGGTTACAGTGGGATATAGATAAGTTGCAGAGCTGGGCAGAAAGGTGGCAAATGGAGTTCAATGTAGGTAAGTGTGAGGTGATTCACTTTGGTAAGAGTAACAAAAAGATGGGGTACTGGGCTAATGGTCGCATACTTGGTAATGTGGATGAGCAGAGTGATCTTGGTGTCCATGTACACAGATCTCTGAAAGTTGCCACCCAGGTAAATAGTGCGGTGAAGAAGGCATATGGCGTACTGGCTTTTATTGGTCGAGGAATTGAGTTCCGGAGCCCTGAGGTCATGTTGCAGTTGTATAAGACTCTGGTGCGGCCGCATCTGGAGTATTGTGTGCAGTTTTTAGGAAGGATGTGGAGGCACTGGAACAGGTGCAGAGGAGGTTTACCAGGATGTTGCCTGGTATGGTAGGAAGATCGTATGAGGAAAGGCTGAGTCCCTTGGGGCTGTTTTCATTGGAGAAAAGAAGGTTTAGGGGTGACTTGATAGAGGTGTACAAAATGATTAGGGGTTTAGATAGGGTTGACCATGAGAACCTTTTTCCACGTATGGAGTCAGCTATTACGAGGGGGCATAGCTTTAAATTAAGGGGTGGTAGGTATAGCACAGATGTTAGGGGTAGATTCTTTACTCAGCGAGTCGTGAGTTCATGGAATGCCCTGCTAGTAGCAGTGGTGGACTCTCCCTCTTTATGGGCATTTAAGGATAGGCATATGGAGGATAGTGGGCTAGTGTAGGGGCTTGGATCGGCGCAACATCGTGGGCCAAAGGACCTGTACTGCGCTGTATTTTTCTATGTTCTATCAGATGCCATATCATTTGCCCATCATTCCTTTCTCGAACACCTTGATACCAAGAATAGCTACGTAAGAATCCTGCACATTGACTACAGTTCAGCCTTTAACACTGTTATTACTGATTACTAAACTTAGTGATCTCAGACTAAGCCCCACTCTCTGCAACTGGATCTTCAGTTTCCTGACCTACGGGCACAATCAGTGAAGACTGGGCACAATATTTCATCATCACTAACACTCAACAGTGGAGCCCCCTACTGTACTCACTGTATAGTCATGACTGCGTTGCCAAATACCAGACTAATTCCATTTACAAGTTCTCTGATGACACCCACCATAGTCGGTTGAATCTCAGATGGCATTGAAACAGACTACAGGTGGGAGGTGGAAGACCTGGAAAAATGGTGCCCTGAGAACAACCTAACCTGCAAAACCAAGGAACCCATTATTGACTTTTGGCGGGATGTTACTCATGCCCCCCCTACATATTAACAGCACAGAGGTGGAATGAGTGGAGAGTGTCAAACTCCTGGCAGTGGTCATCCACAACAAGCTTTCTTGGCCTCTTCATGTGGACGCACTGGTTACAAAGGCCCAACAAAGATCTCTTCTTCCTCAGGCAGCTGAGGAAATTTGGCATGACGGCAAACTTTTATAGATGCGCTATATAAAGTATGGTGAACTTGGCCCAGACAATCACAAAAGCCAACTCCCATGCATTCTCAAAGATCCATCCCACCCTGGCAATGTTTGTCTACACCCTCTACCATCGGGGAGAAGGTAAAGAAGCCTGAACACATGTACCAGCCGGTTTTGAAAGAGTTTCTACCCTACTGTTGTTAGAAAACCGAATGGACTCACAACCTCTTAACATTCGCCTATACCTGTGTTTTTGCTTTGCCGCAGTTTACCTATTATTTACTATCTATGCTACTTAACTATGTGATCTGCCTGTATTGCTTGCAAGACAAAGTTTTTCACTGTGCCTCGGTACGCGTGACAATAAATTCAATTCAATTCATTTCAATTCAATTCAGGTCCCTCAGTTCTACAGCACTACCCAAGGTCCTACTATTAATTGTATAAGCCTATCCTTGTTTTTTGTACCAAAATGCAATACCTCACATCTATCCAGACTGAGCTACACCTACTATTTTTCAGCCCAGTGATCCATTTGATAAAGATCCCTTTGTAATCTTAGGAAACTGTCTTCACTGTCTACAGTGCAATCAATTTTGGTGTCATCCACAAACTTACTAACCATGCTTTCTACATTGTCATCCAAATCATTTATATAAGTGACAAACAAACGAGGATCCAGAACCATCCCTGTGGAACACCGCTGGTCACAGGCCTCCAGTCGGAAAAGCAACCCTCCATCATTACTTTTTTTTCAGACATAGTCAAGGAGGAGAGTCCTTGCACGCTCACACACACTGATCCAGCTCCCTCAGAGCCAGCTCTCAGAGTGAACAGAATCTCTGACACTCCTTTTTTTTTTCTTCTTTTTTATGATGTGTGTGTGCAGGTGTGAGACACAGTGAGAGACACAAGGTGCACAAATCTTTATTCAATTTCCACCACCAGGAAGATAGGAAAAACACCCAAATGGACAGTGACAAGCAGTGCCCTTCACAAAAGGCAATGCTGTGTGATCAAACGGTGAAGGGGAGGGCAGGGATTAAATCAAAATAGAGTTGGAGGGGGAAATACCTCCATCATTACTCTCTGTGTACTGCCATTAAGCCAATTATGTATCCAATTGGCAAGTTCACCCTGAATCCCTTGTGACCTAACTTTACTAATTAGTCTACCATGCGGAACTTTGTCAAAGGTTTTACTAAAATCCAAATAAATAACGTCCATTGCTCTGCCATCATCAATCTTTTTGGTAACTTCCTCAATTAAGTTTGTGAGACACGATTTTTCTCACACAAAACCATGCTGACTATGCTTAATTAATGCTGACTATGCTTAATTAATTTTTGCCTCTCTAAATGTCCCGAAATCTTATCTTTCATAATCACCCCTAATAATTTGCCCATAACCGAAGTCAGACTCACAGATCTATAGTTTCCTGGTTTCTCCTTGCAACCATTCTTAAACAAATGTACAACATTAGCCACCCTCCAGTCATCAGCCACCTCACCTGTAGTTATAGAGATATTTCTGCAAGAGGCCTTGTAATTTCCTCTCTTGCTTCCCACAACATTCTACGATATATTGGATCAGGTCCCGGAGATTTATCCACCTTTGTATTCTCTAAGACCTCCTGAACTTCCTCTTCTATGATGTGAACTGTTTTCAAAACATCAAATTTTATTTCTCTGCATCTCTAGACTCCATTTCTTTCTCCACAGTAAAATCTGATGCAAAATATTCATTTAGTATCTCTCCCATCTCCTGAGGTTCAACACAAAATCAACTTCCTTGATCTTTAAGAGGTCCTACCCTCTATCTGGTTACCCTCTTGCGCAATGTATTTATAGAAATTCTTTGGGTTATGCATAACCTTATCTGCCAATGCTATCTTATATTTCCTCTTTGCCTTCCTAATTTCTCTCTTTGGAATGTCCCTACATTCTTTATACTGATTAAGACATTCAATTAAACCAAATTGTTTACATCTAAAATAAGATTCTCTTTTATTCTTGACTAGAACCTTAATATCTTTATTCATTGGTTGTTCCTTAATCTTACCAGCCCCACCCTTCACTCTAAGAGGAACAAAATACCTCTGAATTCTCATCATCGCACTCTTGAATGCCTCCCATTTGTTGGATGTCCTTTTACCTGCAAACAGTCTACTCCAATCAACGTTTGAAAGTTCTTGTCTTATACCATTAAAATTTGCTTTACGTCAATTAAAACTTTAACTTTTATGGAAGGTTTACCCTTTTCCATAACCATTTTGAATAGAATCATGATTGCTACACCCAAAGTGTTTCCCCACTTTTACTTCAGTCACCTGCCCTGCCTTATTGCCTAAAAGAAGGTCTGAATTTATGCCTTCCCTATTAGGAGCATCCACATATTGATAAAGGAAATTTTCTTGGGCACATTTGGCAAATTCTTCAACATCCAAACCTTTAACACTATGGTAGCCCCAGTCAATATTTGGAAAATTAAAATCCCCCTTTATTACAAACTTATAATGCCTACCTATATCTGAGATCTCTCTACACATTTTTTTCAGAAATATCATCCCTAGTTGCAGCAATAATGTATTCCTTAATCGAAAATGCCATCCCTCCTCATTTCTTGCCTCCTTTTCTATTCTTCCTATAGCATCTAAAACCCAGAACATTGAGCTGCCAGTTTTGTCTGTCTCTCAGCCAAGTTTTTGTAATAGCTATGATATCCTAAACCCATATTCATAAACATGTCCTGAGTTCATCAGCCTTAGCTGTAAGACCCCTTCCATTGAAATAAATGCAATTTAAGTTCTTCAGAGTTATGACATACTCTGACTCTCTTGTGTCTTTCTTTTCTAATTTATGTGCTCTCCCCACATTCAGAACCTTCCCTATCAAACCCTCCAAATACACTGCTACTTAGAATTCCTCCACTCCCCCTCTTTACCAGTATAAAGTCACCCTTAATGGAATGAGAAAATCTCTCTGCTAAGATATTGGTCCTTTTCCAATTTAGGTTAGACCCATCCTTTTTTAACAGGTCTTTTCTATTCCAAAATACATTCCAATTGTCTAAAAACCTGAATCCCTGAACAATACACCAGCTCTTCAGCCATTGATTTATCTCCTTTCACCATTTTTTTCCTTCCCTCTTTTGAGTTTGGCATTGGGAGTAAACCAGAAATTACTACTTTTAAGATTCTATTTTTAAATCTCCTATCTCACCTCTTAAATTCACTCTGTACTAGAAACATAGAGTCATAGAGATGTACACCACAGAAACAGACCCTTCTGTCCAATTCATCCATGCTGACCAGATATCCCAACCCAATCTAATCCCACCTGCCAGTACGGAGGCTGAGCGGTGACCTGATAGAGGTTTACAAAATTATGAGGGGCATGGATAGGATAAATAGACAAAGTCTTTTCCATGGGGTGGGGGAGTCCAGAACTAGAGGGCCTAGGTTTAGGGTGAGAGGGGAAAGATATAAAAGGGACCTAAGGGGAAACCTTTTCACGCAGAGGGTGGTACATGTATGGAATGAGCTGCCAGAGGAATTGGTGGAGGCTGATACAATTGCAATGTGCTAGGAAGGTGAAAGGTCTGAAGAGGGATAAATCACATGGATTAGATGGACTATATCCCAGCATTTTGTAGGCAACAGCTGAGGAGATTGTAGAGACATTACGATGATCTTTAGGAATCACGAGAATCAGGGAGTGTCCCAGAGAACTGCAAAATGGCTAATGTAACACGACTCTTTCAGAAGGGAGGAAGGCAGGAAATTATAGACCAGTTAAGCTTAAGTTTGATCATTGACTCAATTTGAGAATCCATTATTAAGAATGAAATTGCAGAGTAGTTGGAACTGCATGGTAAAATAGGGCTGAGTCTGCATGACTTAATCAAAGAGAGACCACGCCTGACAAATCTCTTAGAATTCTTTGAGGTAACAAGCAAGTTAGGCCAAGGAGAGTCAATGGATGTCAATGGATAGAAGATGGTATCAGCAATAACATTAGCACATTTGCTGATGATACAAAGCTGGGTGGCAGGATGCAATGTGATGAGGATGTTAGGAGATTACAGGGTGACCTGGACAAGTTAAATGAGTGGGCAGATGCATGGCAGATGCAGTTTAATGTGGATAAATATATGGTTATCCACTTTGGTGGCAAGAACAGGAAGGCAGACTACTACCTCAATGGAATCAATTTATGTAAAGGGGCAGTACAGAGAGATCTGGGTGTTCTTGTACACCAGTCAATGAAGGCAAGCATGCAGGTACAGCAGGTAATGAAGAAGGCTAATAGCATGCTGGCCTTCATAACAAGAGGAATTGAGTATAGAAGCAAAGACGTTCTTCTGCAGCTGTACAGGGCCCTGGTGAGACCACACCTGGAGTACTGTGTGCAGTTCTGGTCTCCAAATTTGAGAAAAGACATTCTGGCTATTGAGGGAGTGCAGCGTAGATTCACAAGGTCAATTCCTGGAATGGCAGGATTACCTTACACTGAAAGACTGAAGCGACTGGGCTTGTATGCCCTTGAGTTTAGAAGACTGAGAGGGGATCTGATTGAGACGTATAAGATTATGAAAGGATTGGACACTCTGGCAGTAGGAAACATATTTCCACTGATGGGTGAGTGCCGAACCAGAGGACACAGCTTAAAAATACGGGGTAGACCATTTAGGACAGAGCTCAGGAGAAACTTCTTCACCCAGAGAGTGGTGGCTGTGTGGAATGCTCTGCCCCAGAGAGCAGTGGAGGCCCACTCCCTGGATTCATTTAAGAAAGAGTTGGATAGAGCTCTCAAAGACAGTGTAATCAAGGGTTATGGAGATAAGGCAGGAACAGGATGCTGATTAGGAATGATCAGCCATGATTATATTGAATGGCGGTGCAGGCTCGAAGGGTTGAATGGCCTACTCCTGCACCTATTGTCTATTGTCTATTGATGTGATCTCATAGAATCAAAGAATCCCTGCAGTGTGGAAACAGACCATTTGGCTCAACAGGTCCACACCGAAGCTCCAAAGAGTATCCCACCCAGACCCATTCCCATATTCCTCTACATTTCCACTGACTAATGAACATAACCTATAGAGTCGAAGAGTGTGGTGCTGGAAAAGCACAATCAGCCACGCAGCATCCGAGGAGCAGGAGAATCAATGTTTCGGGCATAAGCTCTTCATCAGTAATGAGGCTGGACCTAACCTACACATCCCTGAACACTATGGGCAATTTAACATCTTAGGACTGTGGGAGGAAACCAGAGCACCCAGAGGAAACACACGCATACACTGGGAGAATGTGCAAACTCCACACAGACAGTTGCCGGAATATGGAGTCGAACCCAGGTCTCTGGCACTGTGAGGCAGTAATGCTCATTACTGAGCCACCTTGCCTATCTATTTCAATTTCTAGAAGGCTTTTAACACAGGAGACTGCTATATAGGAGCTCGTGTTAGGGGCAGTTACTGGCATGGATAGTGGATTGGTTGACTGGTATAAAGCAGGGAGTAGGGATAAAGGACTCTTTTTCAGGATGGTAGCTGGCAACTAGTGGGGTTCCATGGGGTCCCTTTTGCAACCACTACTATTCATGTTATACATTAATGATCTGGATGAAGGAACTGAGAGCATTGTTACTAAGTTTGCAGATGATAAAAAGACAGCTAATGTTGAGGAAGCAGGGAGCTACAGAACGACTTGTACAAACTAGGCAAGTGATCATATAGTGGCAGATGGAATACAATGTGAGAAAGTGTGAGGTTATGCACGTTGATAGGAATAACTATTTTCTAAATGGGAAAAAGCTTTGGAAATCTGAAGTACAGTGGAACTTACAAGTCCTAGTTCAGGATTCTCATAAGATTAACATGCAGGTTTAACCATCAGTTAGAAAGGCAAATGCAATGTTAGCATTCATTTTAAGAGGTCTAGAATACAAAAGTAGAGATATACTATTAAGGCTGAACTTATTGCCAAAGAGGTTCATGGAGGCCGAATTATTGAGTATATTTAAGACAGAAATAGATAGGTTCTTGATTAATAAGGAGATCAAGGATTATGGGGGAACACAGGAGAATGGGATTAAGAAACATATCAGATGTGCTGGAAGAGCACAGCAATTCAGGCAGCATCCGTGGACAGGCAAATTTTGCCTGTCCACGGATGCTGCCTGAATTGCTGTGCTCTTCCAGCACCACTGATCCAGAATCTGGTTTCCAGCATCTGCAGTCATTGTTTTTACCTCGTTAAGAAACATATCAGCCATGTCAAATGGTGGAGGAGACTGAATGGGCAGAATGGTCTAATTCTGCTCCTAAATCTTATGGTCTTATTAACAAAAATGATCTAGCTAGCTCAAGAAGGCTCATTTCAACATTGGAACCAGAAAGCAAAGATCATTGAACTGACTTTGCAGTTTTCTACCTCTACCGATAATCTAATTTTCCCTATTTGTTTGTGTTTGTGTATATGGGGGGGAGGGGGGGAGGCTATTAGAGATTATTAGAACATAGAACATAGCTTAGTACAGCACAGTACAGGCCCTTTGGCCCTAGATGTTATGTTGACCTTTTATCCCATTCTAAGATCAAACTAACCTACACACCCTTCATTTTACGGTCATCATGTGCTGATCCAAGAGTTGCTTAAATGTCCCTAATGTATCTGACTCTATCACCATGACTGGCAGTATATTCCACACACCCACCATTTTCTGTTTAAAAAACCGACATCTGACATCACCCCTAAAACTTCCTCCAATCACCTTAAAATCAAGCCCCCTTGTGATATCCCGTTCTGCCCGGAGTAAAAGTCTCTGACTATTCACTCTATCTGTGCCTCTCATCATCTTGTACACCTCTATCAAGTGGCCTCTCATCTTTCTTCGCTTCATTGAGAAAAGCCCTAGCTCCCTCAACCTCTCCTCATAAGACATGCCCTCCAGTCCAGGCAGCATCCTGGTAAGTTTCCTTTGCATTCTCTCTCAAGTTCCACATCCTTCCTATAATGAGGCAACCAGAACTGAACACAATAATCCAAGGGTGGTCTAACCAGGGCTCTATAGGGCTGCAACATAACCTCGCAGCTCTTCAATTCAATTCCCCCTGCTAATGAAAGCCAACACACCGTTCACCTTCTTAACAACCACATCAATTTGGGTAGCATCTTTGAGGAATCTGTGGATATGGGCCCTAAGATCCCACTGTTCCTCCACCCTGCCAAGAATCCTGCCTTTCATCCTGTATTCTGTATTCAAATTCAAACTTCCAAAATGAGTCACTTCACATTTTTCCAGGTTGAACTTCCTTTGCCACTTCTCAGCCCAGTTCTGCATTCTGTTAATGTCCCATTACAACCTACAACAGACCTCCACACTATCCACAAGTCCACCAATCTTCGTGCCATCGGCAAACTTACGAATGCACTCTTCTACTTCCTCATCCAAGTCATTTATAAAAATCACAAAGAGCAGAGATCCTAGAACCAATCCCTGCAGACCATCACTGGTCATCGAGCTCCAGGCTGAATACTTTCCATCTACTACCACCCTCTGTCTTCTATGGGCCAGCTAACTTTGAATCCTGCTAGCTAAATTTCTCTATATCCCATGCCTCCTTACTTTCTGAATGAGCCTACCATGCGAAACCTTATCAAATGCCTTGTTAAATCTATGTGTTTTGTCACATTCTCAAAGAATTCATTTTGGCTTGTGGGGCATGACCTGCCCCTCGGAAAGCCACGCTGACTATTTCTAATCAAACTATGGTTTTCCAAGTAATCATAAATTCTGTCTCTCAGAATCCTCTCCAATAACTTGTCCACCACAGACGTAAGACTGACTGGTCTATAATTCCCAGGATTAATCCTATTCCCTTTCTTGAATAAGACAACAATATTTGCCACCCTCCAATCATCTGGTACTACTCTAGTGGACAGTGAAGACCCAAAGATCATCACTAAAGGCATGATATATCCTGTCTGGCCCAGGATTTTTTCAAAATTTCCTACACACTCTCCTTCTTAACATCAACCTGTTCGAGCATATCAGCCTGTTTCATGCTGTCCTCACAAATGACAAGGTCCCTCTCAGTAGTGAATCCTGAAGCAAAGTATTCATTGCCTACCTACTCCGACTCCAGGCACAAGTTCCCACCACTATCCCTGATTGGCCATACCCTCACTCTGGCCATCCTCTTGTTCCTCGCATAAGTGTAGAATACCTTAGGGTTTTCCTTAATCCTACCCACTAAAGCTTTTTCATGCTAGGTTAGAATATCTGGTTAGCATGGACAAGTTGAACCAAAGGGTCTATTTCCGTGCTGTATATCTCTATGACTCTCCTAAGTCCATTATTCAGTCCCTTGCTGGCTATTGTTTTAGTTAGTAGTATATATGCTAATAGTTTTTATCTGAGGAAAGGGAACAAATTGCTAGAGCATTGATAGATACCTTTATATCCTCTTTGGCCACAGGTGAGGTCCCAGAAGATGAGAATAGCCAACGTTGACCCATTGTTTAAGAAGGGTAGCAGAGATAATCTAAGAAATTGCAGGCCTGTGAGCCTCACGGTGGGAGGGAAATTATTGGAAAAGATTCTTAGGGACATAATCTATTCACATTTAGAAGTAAATGGACTTAATAGTGAAAGATAGCATGGTTTTGTGCAGGGATGGTTGTGTCTCACTAACTTGATCCGGGGTTTTTGAGGAGTGCTGAAGATGATTGATGAGGGAAAAGTACTTGATGTTGTCGGCATGGATTCAGTAAAGCCTGGTTAGCTTTAGCTGGTTTAGGTGGATACAGAACTGGTTTGTCATAGGAGACAGAGAGTAGCAGTGGAAGGATGCTTTTCGGAATGGAGGTTTGTGACCATTTTCACAGGGATCAGTCCTGGCACTTCTGCTGTTTGTGGTCTACAATAAATGATTTTGGAGGAAAACATGGTCTAATTAGTAGGCTTGAGGATGATACAAAGATTGGTAGAGTTGCAGATGGTGAGGTGGATTGTCAGAACATACAGCAGAATATAGATCAGCTGGAGGCATGGGCAGAAAAATGGCAGATGGAATTTAATCTGGACAAATGTGAGGTGATGTATTTTGGAAGATCAAGTACAGGTGGAAATTATACCGTGAATGGCAGAACCCTTAACAGTATTGATGTGCTGAAGGATCTGGGTGTGCAGATCCATAGATCACTGAAGATGGCAGCACAAGTAGACAAGGTAATAAGAAAAGCCTATGGCATGCTTGCCTTTATTAGAAGGGCATTGAGTATAAGGATAGACAAGTTATGCTGTGGCTTTATAAAATTTCAGTTAGGTCATGCTTGGGATATTGTGGACAATTCTGATCACCACGTTTCCAGAAAGATGTGGATGCTTTGGACAGGGTATATAGAAGACTTACCAGGATGTTGCCTGGTATGATGGATTTTAGCAATGAAAAAGGTTGGATAGACTGGGTTTGTTTTCACTGGAACATAGGAGGTTGAGGGGTGACCTGATAGAAGTTTATAAGATTGTAAATGGCATGGATAGAGTGGATACTATGAGGCTTTTTCCCATGGAAGAGGATTCAATTATTAAGGGACACAGGTTAAAGGTGCCGGGAGCGGGGGTGAAAGTGTAAAAGAAATGTGCGAGGCATATTTTTCACACAAAGAGTGGTGAATGCTTGGAACATGCTGCCAGAGGAGATGGTGGAAGCAGACACAATAGCAATGTTCAAGAATATATGAAGAGAAAAGGAACAGAGGGATACAGATCCTGCAAGTGAAGACAGTTTTAGTATGGAAGGGCAAAGTGTGTTGGCACAGGCTTGGAGTACAGAAGAGCCTGTTCTTGTCCTGTATTGTTCTTTGTTCTGTTTATTTGTAGTTAGAATCTAATGAATTGTAATAAATAATAATTATTTTTTAGTACAGAAACTTGGTTTGTGCTTTCTAACAACTAAGAGTCATAGAGATGTACAGCACAGAAGCAGACACTTTGATCTAACTCATCCATGCTGACCAGGTATTCTACATTAATGTAGTCCCATTTACCAGCATTTGGCCCATATCCCTCCAAACCCTTCCTATTCGTATATCCATCCAGATGCCTTTTCAATTTTGTAATTTTACCAGCCTACACCACTTCCTCTGGCAGCTCCATACACGTGCCACCCTTTGCATGAACAATTTGCCCCTTATTTCCCTTTTAAATCCTTCCCTTCTCAGTTTAAACCTATGCCCTCTGCTTTTGGATTTCCCCTACCCTGGGGAGAATACCTTGACTATTCACCCTATCTATGCCCCTCATGATTTTATAAACTTCCATAAGGTCACTTCTCAGCCTCTGATGCTCCAGGGAAAATAGCCTCAGTCTATTCAGCCTCTCCCTATAGCTCAAACCCCCCCAGCCCTGACAGCAACAAGCTTGTAAATCTTTTCTGAAGCCTTTCAAGTTTCACAACATCTTTCTTATAGTAGGGAGACCAGACTTGAATGCAGTATTCCAGAAGTGGCCTAACCAATGTCTTGTACTGCAACAACATGACCTCCCAACTTGTTTACTCAGTACTGACCAATAATGAAGGCCTTATGCCCGAAACATCGATTCTCCTGCTCCTTGGATGCTGCCTGACCTGCTGCGCTTTTCCAGCAACACATTTTTCAGCACTGACCAATAAAGCAAGTGTACTAAATGCCTTTTTTACTAAGTGTATACCTGCGACTCAGTTTTCAAGGAACTATGAATGTGGACCCCAAAATCTCTGTTCAGCAAAACTCCCCAGGATTTTACCATTAATTATATAAGTCCTGCCCTGATTTCCCCTACCAAAATGCAGCACCTCACATTTATCTAAATTAAACTCATTTGCCAATTTGATCAAGATCCCATTGTACATGGAGGTAAACACTGCAAATAACATTTGAATCAGAAAGTAAGGTAAATTGGGGAACTTTAACATTTGGTTTGACTCTAGGAGCAGAAGGCTTGATTTATGGCATGCTATCTCAGTGGGCTCTGACAGTTTGCTTAAGAAATCATTTAATTTGAGGATGTTAGAATTACACAATTAGAGATCCACACAAATGGAAATTGAAAAAAATGACTGAATTATAGCGAAATGTCACCAATCAGGTATCCATGGAAGCAGAAAATCATGAAAAAATAGAAACAGCAAATAAAACTTATTTAAAAATTAGTTTCAAAATAAGTGATTGCCCAGTTAAAATATCGAAGAGGCATTTTTTTTTCTCTCGGGTTGTTATGTGTATTTGGAATTCCCTTCCTCAAGCCACAGTGGATGCAGAATGTTAAGTATTTTTAAGGCAGACTTGGATAGATCTTGATTATCGGGGATATGCAGAAACGTGGAGGTTAAAATTAGGTCAGCCATGATCTTACCGAACAGTACAACAGAATCGAAGGGCCGAATGGTTCACTCCTTTTTCCTTCTTCATATCAATCACATAATTGTTAAAAATACTTAATCGGAGAATCACAATACAAATAAATCAATTATAAGCCTGTCAACAATATAATCAGAGAATTATACTGTTTTGAATTGTGGTTTATACAATCAAATAATCCCAGAATCTGAGAAGCACATACAATCTGATGAAATAATTGTAGTACCATTCGATTACAAAAACATGGAGTAAATTAATCCAAACCGCACAATCCCTTTCCACTGTCCCCATCAAAAACTTGCAGCTCAGGTACAGCATAGAGATAGATACAAAATATATGGAGGACAGTGGGAGGTGGGGGTGAAGGTAGGGATGAGGGAATCGGTTGGTATTGGTGACGCTGTTGCTGAGCTGCAAGTGACAATTGTTTGAATCCGGAAACAGAGATGACTGGCTTATTGAAGTTTCAATATATAAGATAATGTGGATGCAGCGAGAGGCAAGCGACGAAAGGCCGCCTTAAGAAGCCAGGAGGAAGAGGCGGGGTGGGAGAGAGGCCGCTTTAAGAAGGGCCGGGAGGCGGGAGCTGTCCCGGATTCGGTGCTGAAATGAGCAGCTGCTCGAAGCAGAGCTTCGGTATTCCCTGCACAGCGGACTTCAAGAGGCTGAAGGTGGAACCGTGTGGAATTGAGGAGCCACCAGATTGGATCACCGAATATGAACCGGAATTAAAGAGAAGCCGGAGACAGGGAGCGCCAGAAACTGAAAAATCAACACAAAGGGCCCGGAGATCCCGGAGAGATGGGACACGGAGTGTAACCCGGAGTAGAGCCGGAACAGGAGCAGACCCCCAGCTGGAGCTGACGCTCACATCGAATCGGCGCAGCTTTCTGATCCCGGTATAAACCGGATGAAATGACGATGCATTTATTCCGATTGCTCGATACTGACTCGAGTGGATCTGAAATCAACTTCATATTTGCTTCGTGTTTTTGACTCCCAAAGTCCGGAAGCTGCTTCTTGGCGATTGTTACCGTTCGCAGAGAAAAAACTGCAACATTCACCAAGAAACCGATCCATATTTCACCAGATTCCTAGCCCCGAGGCCGGATGCTGGCCCCCGTGCTCGGTGCGGTCTATCCCCCGGAGTCGGTGAGGTCTATCCCCCGGGCTCAGTGAGGTCTATCCTCCGGGCTCGGTGCGGTCTATCCCCCGGAGTCGGTGAGGTCTATCCCCCGGGCTCATTGAGGTCTATCCCCCGGGCTCGGTGAGGTCTATCCCCCGGAGTCAGTGAGGTCTATCCCCCGGAGTCAGTGAGGTCTATCCCCCGGGCTCGGTGAGGTCTATCCCCCGGAGTCAGTGAGGTCTATCCCCCGGAGTCAGTGAGGTCTATCCCCCGGCCTCGGTGAGGTCTATCCCCCGGGCTCGGTGAGTTCTATCCCCCGGGCTCGGTGAGTTCTATCCCCCGGGCTCGGTGAGGTCTATCCCCCGGGCTCGGTGAGTTCTATCCCCCGGGCTCGGTGAGGTCTATCCCCCGGGCTCGGTGAGGTCTATCCCCCGGGCTCGGTGCGGCCTGTATTTGAAGCCTGATCAGGGCTTGTTCTGTTGCTGAGCTGCACATTGTTTGATCACAACACACAGATGTTGCGCCAAGTCCGCCTCAAGTGCCGCTGCCGCCTGTTGTTCAGTGACCTAAAAGGTTTTCTACTCCGGCGCCCCCCTCCTCCTCCTCCTCCTCCAGTGATGAATTACGACCGAATCTCAAGGCCGACCAACAACGGGCTCCTGACCAACAACAACACACTGCTCCCGGCTGCGAAAGGGGGCAAGTGGCGGGCTCCAGGGGAGGAATGCCCTGAGGAACAGGAACACGGGGCCTATGAGCAGCCCATGCCCTTAGTGAGCCCATCAGCCGAGGAATCTTACCGAAGGAAATGTGAGGATGGAGTGTCTTTAAGCAGCAGCAGCATTGCCAGTGGCTGTCGCTCTCCTCAGTGCCGCATCTGTTTCCAGGGCTCCGAGCAGGTCAGTGCTGAATATTCCCAATTACAGCTTCACTTCCACCTTGAAACCCACCTCCAGCTCCGAGATCCTCCCTCCGGCCGCTTGCTAACTTCAAAAACCTCGGTTCGGTGGAAACATATTTTCCTGTTTCTTTATGAGAAAGGAATGATTGTCATTAGGACACAGAAGGATTCAATTCGGCCCATCGAAGATATACCGGAGAGACCATATCAAAGCAAAAGGGATGTTATAAACACTGGCGGGTAAAATTAGGGTGAACCCCAAGATATTCTATAAGCACTTTAAGAGAAAGCACTTTAAAAGAACAGGGCCCAGTCGGGACTAAGGAGGTAATCTGTGGGTGTAGCCGGAGTATATTGGTCAGTGTTAAACAAGTACTTCTCATCTGTGTTCACTTGGGAGAAGGAGGATATAGGTACAGAATTCAGAGAGAGGGACTTGAACAAATTGTCTTAAGGAATGAGGAGGAATTGAAGGTTTGCTGGACTTAAAAGTGGACAAATTCCCAGGGCCAGATGTGTTGAATCCAAGGCTGCAGTGGGAGATAAGGGAGGAAGTAGGGGCTCTGACTCAATTTTTAAATTCCTCCCTGGCCACAGGGAAGGTGCCAGAGAATTGGACAACAGCTTTAGTTCCACTTTTCAACAAGCATGGTAGGGGTAGACTAGGTAATGAGAAGCCAGTGAATCTTACGGTAGGGAAACTGTTGGAGATAATTCCAGAAGAGACAAGGTTTGATTAGTGATAGTCAGTGGGAGGTCTTTGTCAGAGGGAAGTCATGCCTAACAGATTTGATTGAAGTTGGTGTGATCAGGTGTGTAGATGCAGGTAGTGATTTGGTTAATGTGGATTTCAGCAAAGCTGTTGAGAAGGTCCCACATAGGAGACTGATAAAGAAGGTAACTTGGAAAGTTGGATTCAAAATTAACTTAGTATGTGAAGACAGAAGGTGGTGATAGAACGCTGTTTGTGTGACTAGAGGCTAGTGTCCAATAGTGTACCACAAGGATCAATGCTCAGTCTCTTACTGTTTGTGATATTCATAAATGATGTAGATGAAAATTTGGGGTAATCTTAAGTAAGTTTGTGGATGACCAGAAGATCGACCAGAGAGGACTAGGTTAATAGAGAGGATGAAGGTCTTAGGTGACAGGAAGATATAGAGGGATTGGTCAGACAGGCAGTTTGTGGCAGATGGAATCTAACCTGATAAATATGATGTGACACACTTTGGAAGAAGTAACAAGACAAGAGAGTACTCAGTGAATGACAGGATACTAGGAGGTTCAGAGGAGTAAAGGGATCTTTGATGGCTTGTCCACAGATCCCTGAAATGGCAGGGCAGGTTAATACTGTTGTCTAGTTCTTCCTTAAACAGGTTAGACAACTCCGACCAAGTTTTGTGAAGGAATTTGCTCAGGTGTCCCACAATAGCAAAGTGGTCAAATCAATATGAACACAAACCAGTATCAATTTCCTTTATTAGGAACAAAGTTACTATAACCTTTAATAATAAATGCCTCTAATTCTATTTGGCTGCATAAGGTTACAATACTTCTCAACCTTCTTAGAGTCAAAGAGTCATAGAGATCTACAGCAGGGAAACAGACCCTTTGGTCCAACAAGTCCATACTGACCAAATTACTTTAGTTCCATTTGTTAGCACTTGACCCATATCCCTCTAATCCTTTCCTATTCATATACCTAGCCAGATACTTTTTAAATGTTATAATTGTACCAACCTCCACCACTTCCTTTGACAGCTCATTCCATATACGCACCACCCTCCACGTGAAAACGTTGCCCCTTAGGTCCCTTTTAAACCTTTCACCTCTCATCTTAAACCTATGCCTTCTAGTCTGGACTCCCCACCCCAGGGAAAAGACCTTGTCTATTTACCATATCCATGCCCCTAATGATGCCTTTCTGTATCGGCCTTCCTTTGTTTGGTGGATAAGTTATTAGGTGTATGAAGTCCAGGATAGCTGTTGCCTTTTACATTATGCTAATATCATTAGCACCTGGCTGCTGTATTTGCACTGTGTCTGGTGTGTGGGTTTTGTGATTTCAGCGTTTTATATGGCCAATGTACCCAGCATCTCTTGCTATTTGGCCAAGTTAGCGATATATAGCGACATTTCTCCACTTTTGAATGGAAAAACCTGATGCGAATGAAATTCAAACCTAAAATTTGGTTATGTGTGCTGTCAGGGAAACCTGCATGTTTATGTGAAAGTCATTGTGTGCATTGGTCAAACCTATCATACAATTAAATGTACAAAAAAGGGAACTCCTGTTATGACAATCCATATAGGATTGAAGTACAAAGATAACTTTCAGAAATCAGAACAAAATGGAAGTGACAATAGTGATAACCCTGGGAGGTTTATCTATCAAGTGGTCCAGAAGTGCATATACAGCATTATTCATAGTGACTGTGCTGAATTGTTGGGATAGCTATCTTTCTCAGCCTACAATCCTAACCGCCAGTACCTTAAGGTATATCAAGGTGAGTGCAATTAGGACCACAGCTAGATATAAGAAGAGCCAAATTCATGAATGATAGGTTAAGGGCACAATGGTGTAGCCTGTTTGTCTGCATTTACTTAAGAGTAGTCCCAATCGTTGTCCCCTGTCTCTCCACAGCATATGGAAGGGTGTCATGGTAACCTAACCAAATACTATTTTTTAATAATTCCAATATTTTCAACTTCAAAGGTCCTCAACTCAACTTTGTTATTCAGAATAATTGGAAACCTTAGCACCAATGCCAATGCCTTGCTAAGAGCATTCTTGCAGTGTCATTGTATCACACTTTGTGAGCTGCTGCAACTGGCAGCTAGAGATGTTAGTATGGGTTTTCTCCTGGAACAAATGTTTGAGCTATTCATCACTGACCCGGGATGGGACTTTTCCTTGGCTAGTCTGTCAAAGGTCCTTTCTCAGCTGTTTAATCATCCAGTTAGTGTAGATACTGCACAGGGTGTTGCTTTGTTGCTCAGCGTCACCCCTGTTTTTGCCCTGGATGATCTAGTTAATCATCTAGGCGTGACCCTGTGGTATGGTCACTACATGGTGACTAGCCTGATTCTCCACTAGTTCTCCTGTGCTCTCATGTCGATTGCCTGTATTTAATTCATCTTGGGCTTATTTGACTTGTTGAGTTGAGTTCCTGAGCTTATTTTCTAAATTAGCCAAATCAAGGGTAGCGACCGTTGACATCTCTGCCCCATTTGCTGTGGCTAGATCATTTAAAGAACTCCTTTATCTTTTGTCTATTGACTGCTGCTCTTGGTTTTTCCTGATATTTTCCTGTCCCTCATCACATTATTCTGCAAGTCAGGTGGGAATATGATTATTTTAATGGGGAAGGATACCACACCAGTAACAGTATCTCTGATACATTTATTATAATTGGTGTTATTTACATAATCTATGTCTGGGCCTCTTGCTGAGATATTTGTATCATCGATAATCATAGATGAGGTGCCGGAAGACTGGAGGTTGGCTATCGTGGTACCACTATTTCAGAAGGTTGGTAAGGACAAGCCAGGAAACTATAGACCAGGGAGCCTGATGTCGGTAGTGGGCAAGTTGTTGGAGGGAATCCTGAGGGACAGGATGTGCATGTATTTGGAAAGGCAAGGACTAATTCAGGATAGTCAACATAGCTTTGTGCGTGGGAAATCATGTCTCACAAACTTGATTGAGTTTTTTGAAGAAGTTACAAAGAGGATTGATAAGGGCAGAGCGGTAGACGTGATCTATATGGACTTTAGTAAGGCATTCGACAAGATTCCCCGTGGGAGACTGGTTAGCAAGGTTAGATCTCACGGAATAAAGGGAGAACTAGCCATTTGGATACAGAACTAGCTCAAAGGTAGAAGACAGAGGGTGGTGGTGGAGGGTTGTTCTTCAGACTGGAGGCCTGTGACCATTGGAGTGCCACACGGATCGGTGCTCGGTTCTCTACTTTTTGTCATTTACATAAATGATTTGGATGCATGCATAAGAGGTACAGTTAGTGAGTTTGCAGATGACACCAAAATTGGAGGTGTAGTGGACAGTGAAAAAGGTTACCTCAGATTACAACAGGATCTTACCAGATGGGCCAATGGGCTGAGAAGTGGCAGATGGAGTTTAATTTAGATAAATGCGAGGTGCTGCATTTTGGAAAAGCAAATCGTTGTAGGACTTATACACTTAATGGTAAGGTCCTAGGGAGTGTTGCCGAACAAAGAGACCTTGCAGTGCAGGTTCATAGCTCCTTGAAAGTGAAGTTGCAGGTAGATAGGATAGTGAAGAAGGCATTTGGTATGCTTTGTTTTATTGGCCAGAGTATTGAGTACAGGAGTTGGGAGGTCATGTTGCACCTGTACAGGACATTGATTAGGCCACTGTTGGAATATTGCATGCAATTCTGGTCTCCTTCCTATCGGAAAGAAGTTTTGAAACTTGAAAGGGTTCAGAAAAGATTTACAAGGATGTTGCCAGGGTTGGAAGATTTGAGCTATAGGGAGAGGCTGAACAGGCACAGGCTGTTTTCCCTGGAGCGTCGGAGGTTGAGGGGTGACCTTATAGAGGTTTACAAAATTATGAGGGGCATGGATATGATAAATAGACAAAGTCTTTTCCTGGGGGTGGGGGAGTCCAGAACGAGAGGGCATAGGTTTAGGGTGAGAGGGGAAAGATATAAAAGGGACCTAAGGGGCAAGTTTTTCACGCAGAGGGTGGTACATGTATGCAATAAGCTGCCAGAGGAAGTGGTGGAGCTGGTACAATTTCAACATTTAAAAGGCATTTGGATGGGTATATGAATAGGAAGGGTTTGGAGGGATATGGACTGGGTGCTGGCAGGTGGGACTAGATCGGGTTGGGATATCTGGTTGGCATGGTAGGGTTGGACCAAAGGGTCTGTTTCCATGCTGTACATCTCTATGACTCTATGATTCTATGTTGTTCCAGCTTGTCAGGCTGCCTCCTGGTCTCCAGTAGCTCTCCTCTCACTAGAACAGGCTCTTTCCAGTTGTGACTGGAACTGTCCCGCTTAGAAACATAGACACATAGAAACTAGGTGCAGGAGTAGGCCATTCGGCCCTTCCAGCTTGCACCATTCAATATGATCACGGCTGATGATGCAATCTCAGTATCCCATTCCCACACTCTCCCCATATCCCTTGATCCCTTTAGCTGCAAGGGCCACAGCCATCTCCCTCTTGAATCTATCTAATGAACTGGCCCCAACAGGTTCCTGTGGGAGAGAGTTCCACAGGTTCACAATTCTCTGACTGAAGAAATTCTTCCTCATCTTAGTCCTGAATGGCTAACCCCTTATTCTTAGACTGTTCTGGACTTCCCCAACATGGAGAATATTCTTCCCGCATTTAGCCTGTCTAGTCACATTGGGATTTTATATGTTTATGAGATCCCCCTCATTCTTCTAAATTCCAGCAAATACAAGGCCTTTCCATCCAGTCTTTCCTCATATGCCAGTCCTGCCATTCTGGGAATCAGTCTGGTGAACCTCTGCTGGACTCCCTCAATAGCAAGACATCCTTCCTCATACTCGGAGACCAAAACTGCACACAATACTCAAGGTGTGGCCTTTCAAAAGCCCTGTAGAACTGCAGCAAGATACCCAATACTCAAATCCTCTCGCTATGAAGGAGAGCATGCTATTAGCTTTCCTCACTGCCTGCTGTATCTGCTTTCATCGACTTTTCCACTGTGACACCCAGGTCTTGTTGCACCTCACCTTTTCCTAAAGTACCTTCCTGTTTTTGTGACAAAAATGGATAACTTCACATTTATCCACATTTTATTGCATTTGTCAAGTGTTTGCCCACTCAGTCAGTCTGTCCAAGTCACCCTGCAGCCTCTTTGCATCTTCCTCGCAGTGCATACTGCCACCCAGCTTAGTGTCATCTGCAAATCTGGATATTTGGCATTCAATTCCATCATTCAAATTGTTAATGTATATTGTGAACAATTGAGGCCCCAACACTGAAACCTGTGGGACCTCACTCGTCACTGCTTGCCACTCTGAAAAGGGCCTGTTTATTCCAACCAGTTCTCTATCCGTGTCAGTACATTACCTCCGATACCATGAGCTTTAATTTTCCTTACTAATTTCTTGTGTGGAACCTTGTCAAAAGCCATATAGATCAGGTTTTGCTGTATTCTGGTGTCTTGTTCGTTAACTTTTCTAATTCATCAGTAAGTGATTACTAATCTCTCCCACAGCAATCTAATCTCAGCTGGTCAGTTGTGGGAATCTCCTAGGCTGCATTCTATTGCTATTGCTGTGGTTATGTTAGTGGCCTTCTTTCCTAATTTGTTATGTGTTTTCTGCCATGGAATGTCTAGGGGTAGTGTTGGGCAAGCTAATGCAGATACAGATAGACAAGAATCCTGGCCCTGATGGAATGCATTTCAGGGTGCTAAAAGAGATGGCGGGAAAAATAGCAAGTGTTTAACAAGGGCGGTAGACAAAAGATGGGGGATTTTGGACTGGTTAGCGTAACTTCTATAATAGGGAAGATGCTTGAGTCTATTATCAAGGAAGAAAAAGGAAGGCATCTAGATAGAAATTGTCTCATTGGGCAGATGCGATCATGCTTAACTAATCTTTTGGAATTCTATGAAGACATTACAGTGAACAATGAGGACCCAGTAGATGTGGTGTACCTAGATTTCCAAAAGGTCTTTGACAAGATGCCACACAATAGGCTGCTGAATAAAGATGCCTGGTGTCATAGGTAAAGTATTGACATGGATAGAAGATTGGTTGATTAACAGGAAGCAAAGAGTGAGGAATGAATGAGTGCTCTTTTGGTTGGCAATCAATAACAAGGGGTGTACCTCAGGGATCAGTGTTGTTAGTGCAATTATTTACAATTTATATAGATGATTTGGAGTTGGGGACCACGTGTAGTGTGTCAAAATTTGGAGATGAGACTAAGATGAGTGACAAAATAAAGTGTACAGAGGACTGTGAAACTTTGCAGAGGGACATATATATTTTAAGTGAGTGAGCAAAAATCTGGCAGGTAGAATACAATGTTAGTAAATGTGAAGTCATCCATTTTGGTAGGAGTAACAGTAAAAAGGACTATTACTTTAATGGAAAAATGTTGCAGCAAGGACCTGGGTGTCCTTGAATCACATAGGGTTGGTCTTCAGGTGCAACAGGTAATTAGGAAGGCAAATGGAATTCTGTCCTTCATTGCTAAAGGGATTGAGTTTAAAAGCAGAGAGGTTATGTTGCAGCTGTATAGGGTACTGGTAAGGCCACACCCCCTAGAGTTCTGTGTGCAGTTTTGGTCGTCTTAGTTGAGAAATGATGTACGGGCCTTAGAGGGGATGCAAAGGAGGTTCACTGGGTTGATTCTGGAGTTGAAAGGGTTGGCTTATGAGGAGAGACTGAGTAGACTGGGATTATATTCATTGGAATTCAGAAGAATGAGGCAGGATCTTATAGAAAAATATAAATTATGAAGGGAACAGATAAGATAGATGTGGAGATGATGTTTGCACTGGCAGGTGAAACTAGGACAAGAGGACATAGCCTTAAAATTAGGAGAGCAGATTTAGGACTGAATTGAGAAGGAACTTCTTCACCTAGAAGGTTGTGAATCTATGGAATTCCCTGCCCAGTGAAGTCGTTGATGCTACTTCACTAAATGTTTTTTAGTGAAGATAGTTTTTTTTGAACAATGAAGGAATTAAGGGTTACGGTGACAGGGTGGATAAGTGGAGCCGAGGCCATGAAAAGATCAGCCATGATCTTATTGAATGGGAGAGCAGGCTTAAAGGGCCAGATGGCCTACTCCTGCTCCTAGTTCTAATGTTCTTAAGTTCTGTGATCCAGGGACAGCCTGGGCCACTTTTTATTGTCTGAGACTGTCCTCCCATGTTGGATGAAGGAGTACTTGTCCCATTTTGCTATGAAGCAAATTATTGCTAGATGCTTGTAGGATTTCTCTTCAATGTTGTGAAGTTATGGGAAGTGGCTGTGTTCTTGCTGCAGCCTCTCAAAGACTTAGATATGTAGAACTAGCGCACAGTGACCCCTTCTAACACTATCCAGATATAGGATTTTAACCTCTTTTCTTGGCCTGACTGTAGAGTTTCCCACACCTGTGTTTTACATCCATTCCTGGGTCCGTGACCAAATCTCTGGTTCCTTGTTCCAGGTACTCTTTAAAACACGGAGCAGTCGTTTTGATAGGGATAGCGGAGTGTGTAGGAGAGTCAACAGCTGCCAATATCTTTATCTCTTTTAAACAGAAAAGTTTCCTCAACTTTGCTCAACTCTCTTGAACTCAAAATTTGACTCTTAAAATTACTTTCTCTCGACTCTGTCCCCATCAAACACACTTGGGGTAGGGACAACAAGGGATCAAAATATAGGGTAAACTTTGCTCCACTCATTCGAACTCAAAGTAAACTAAAAGTCAACTCCTCTTAGCTCCATCCCTATTGAGAACTCCTGGAATAGGTACAACAGGGTTTAAAATTCAGAGGAAAACTTTTTTCTACTGATTGGAACTGAAAATAAATAAAACTCCTCTCACACTGATCATCAGACACTTCTTGAATAGGGACAACAGGGGTTTAAAATAAGGAGTCCAAAATGTCTCTAGGGTTTCCACACAAGAGGCAAATTGTCCCATGGGCTGACTTCCTCAGAGTCCCTGCATTCCCCACTACCGTTTTCCAGCTCATGCTTTGTTTACTCTAGCTGTAGGACCAATTTCTGGTAGGCTGCCTGTAATCTCAGTTACTTAGTTGAATCCTGGCTTTCATGTGAGATATTTATACACTTAATTATGGCTCAAGCTTAATTCTGACTGCTCCACTATCAACATCCTATGAGTTACTAATGATCAAAAACTCAACTGGACTCACCACATGAACACAGTGGCTTCAAGAGCAGGTCAGAGGCTAAGAATACTGCAGCGAGTAACTCATCTCCTGACTCCCGAAAGCCTGTCCACCATTTACAAGGAATACTCCCCACTTGACTGGATGGATGCAGCCCCAACAACACTCAAGAAGCTTGACACCATACAGGTCAAAGCAGCCCGCTTGACTGGCACTGTATCTAGATTAGAATGGTGCTGGAAAAGCAAAGCAGGTCAGGCAGCATCTGAAGAGCTTTTGCCCGAAACGTCGATTTTCCTGCTCTTTAGATGCTGCCTGACCTGCTATGCTTTTCCAGCACCACTTTAATCTAGACTCTGATGTCCAGCATCTGCAGTCCTCACTTTTGCCTGGCACTGTATCTACAATCATCCACTCTCTCCAACACTGATGCTCAATAGCAGCTGTTCGTATTATCTACAAAATGCACTGCAGAAATTCACCAAAGTTCCTCAGACAGCACCTTCTAAACCCATGACCGCTTCTATCTAGAAGGACAAGGGCAGCAGATATATGGGAACACCACCATCTTCAAGTTCCCCTCCAAGTCACTCACCATCCTCACTTGGAAATATATCACCATTCCTTCACTGGGTCAAAATCCTGGTATTCCTTCCTAATGGAATTGTGGGTCAACCCATAGCACATGGATTGCAGTGGTTCAAGAAGGCAGCTCACTACCACCTTCTCAAGGGCAACTAAAGATGGGCAATACATACTGGCTAGCTAGTGATGCTCACATCCCACAAAAAATGATTTAAAAAAAAATACATTGCTGCTGAGTTTGACTTTGGAGGACCTGATGGTCACTTCTAATTGAAGCCTATTCGGGTGCGAAATGTTGTCAAGTTCCTCCTTAAACAAGTTCAACAACTCTGACAAGAGTGTTATGAATGAATTTATTGGTGTTCCACAATACCAAACGGTCAAATCAATATGAACACAAACTGGTTCCAATGCAAAACAATCACATTTTTTTTTCTTTTGGTGTTTTTTTGTAAATGAAAAGAACAAATATCTTCCCTATAAAAGGGGGGAAAGATAAATAAACTCTCCTTCTCAAAACACAGAGACCACTAGTATCAGCAGTAACACATTGACAGTGCCCAGCCAGCACAGAGTCTGTGCCCTAAACTAAGGAGACTCTAAATCTGTTTTTTTTTTTGTTTTTTTTTCTATTTCCCCCACATTTTCGCCGAACAGCAGTAGTGCTTATATTTTCTCCAGCACCCATGTGGTGTGTGTGTAGGTGTGAGACACAGTGAAAGACAACAGGTGTACAAATCTTTATTCAATTTCCACCACCAGGAAGAAAGGAAACACCAGAGTGGCCAGTGACAAGCAGTGCCCTTCACATCAAAGGGCAATGCTGCGTGATCAAAAAGGTGAAGGGGAGGGCAGGGATACAATCCATCTTTATTAGGAACAAACTTACAATAATCTTTAATACTAAACACACTAATCTCTAAGGACTTTCCTGCTCCTCGGATGCTGCCTGACCTGCTGTGCTTTTCCAGCACCACTCTGATCTAAACTCTGATTTCCAGCATCTGCAGTCCTCACTTTTGCCAACACTAATCTTAATCCTCTTAGCTCCTTAAGGTTACAATACTTCCCAAGTCTCATGAATGATTTATGCAGTCGTGCTTTCTGTCTCTTTCTGTGTCTCTGGGTCTGTGAAGCTGCTTTCTTCCTCTCTTTCTGGATGGTCAGCTGGTATCTGCCTCCTGCCACGCTGGCCTCCTCTGAAGGCCTCCAGGAGATTTAAGAGATTGATTGAACTGCAGGTGAACCCTGTTTTTATATTGTTTTGGATGGTTTTCTAGAACTTTCTGTAGTCTGGCCAATCAGGGAGACACACTTAATAATTTGAAACATTGTCAACCATTTGGAAAGCTTGGTACTGTTTGTTTCTTTGTGTAGCAGGGTCCAGCGCCTTTCTGTGTGGTGGATACGTTGTTGGGGAAGAGTTGATTTTGCTGGCTTTTCTGGGTCATAGTTTGTAAGTTTATTTTCACAGAATAAATTGAAGCCCAGGATCAGGGTCGCAGCACAAAAAAGAGTGACATCCCAGGAAAACTGTAAGTTTATTGGTTGATAATAGCTGCTAATGTGACTATAGGATGGTTTCAGATTGAATGAAAATAGAGAAATATTTAAGATAACAAACTAAAAGATTAGTAGAACATTAAATAAAACAAACTAAGAACTAAGCAAATAAAAGAGAAATGCAAGACCAAGCGATGTGCTGTACCTGTATAATGTGGGAGCTGATGATTCATAGTGACCATATCTATAGCAAGCGTTGGTTGCTTGAGGAACTCTGGGTCAAACCTGATAACCTTGAGTCTGAGTTTCAAACACTGCGACACATCAGGAGGGGAAGAGTTACCTGGATACTGTGTTTCAGGGGAAAATGACACCCCTTAGATGCACTACCTTGAAATTTGGTTCGTGGTGAGGGACAGAAGGGTGTGACTATGAGGGAGCCAGGTAGAGGTATCCAGGAGTAGTGCTGCAGGAGCCTCAGTCTCAAGCTTGTTGAGAGGTTTGAGATTCTTGCTCCCTATGTGAACAAGAGCTTTGGCTGTGGGGAGGATAAGCAAGCTGACCATAACAGCGTGAAACAGGGAGCAATTCAAGAGGGGTCAAAATACTTGGGAGGAATTAAGTACTATCACCATCACTAAAGAAGTAGTATTAGACAAACTAATAGGGTGAAAGGCATTTAAGTCTCCCGGCCCTAATAGCTTGCCTCCAAGGATCAGTACAGTACAGGAACAGGCTTTTTGACCCACTATGTCTGTGCTAACCATGAAGCTATTCTCAACTAATCCCAACTGCTTGCACCTTATTTATTCTCTGTCCGGTCATGCAAATGTCTAAATGCCTCTTAAACTTTGCTTTCATATATGCTTCTACCATCTCCCATTTTAATTCCTAATATTACCATTTCTCGTAGATCCCGCATTGACTCCCTATCTTCTCTGTCATTATTTTCCCAATGAGGGTCAACATTTGGGAATTTCCGTTCTGCTGGGGCCCCTTCTTCCCCAACTGGGTGCTTCTTTTCCCATTCCTATAAAGCCACTCTCCTAATCACACCTCGTTCTTCCCCTGAAAATAACGTTCCTAAAATTGCCATCAGTTCTCCCCAGGTATATAAATTAGGCCCTAGGAATTGATCTAATTGTTTGGCTAGACCAACCGGATCCTCTATTAAATTTTTCATTTCCTTTTTAAAGACCCTAACTTCACTGCTAGTTAAGGGAGCGTTTACATATCCGATTGAACCTTCCCCAATCGGAACCTCTCGTAAGGGACATAATTTTACCATTATTTCTGCCCCTCCTTTACGTGTGGTGGCTCGAGTGACTCTGGGCCCCCCTCCCCAGGTCCTGCATCCTTTAGTTCAGAGTCCGTTCCCCTTTCTGTGTCTGGACTCGATTCTACTTCGGGAGCTGTAGGCTCGTTCCAGGGAGTAGTATATGGGGGCGGCAAACACGTTAAGGGATCCCATTGTGGCTTCCCTTGTTCATTCTTTTTCTGGTCTTTCCCTGATTCCTCCGTATTCACGGGACATAATTTTACTCCCGCACTCCCTATCCAACAAGCCGCATAATTGGACTCTTTTTGACTGTACGCTTCTTTTCGATTGACAAATATATTAAGATCTTGACACAGCCAATCCTCATCGGACCCATATTTGGGCAAAAAAACTACCAGGTGCCTTAATACTTTCTCTAATCCAGACAAAACAACAATAATTTATCATTGTAGCCTTATCTTTCTCCCGCGTCCAGGAGTTGTGTTCCTAATTACCCAACATTCTCCCCAAAGAACTGTCGGGCGGGATATATCCCCCTTTAATGTTATTTACAGATCGATCATTACACAGGCAACTCCCCATGCCTCCCATTATTGCTAATTTAATTAATCTTAACGAGGTCCGGTGTCACCTTCTTCCACACCCCCTTCAGGGTCCTGACTAGACACCTCACTCGTCCGATTAATCTGACCAATTATATGCTTTTTGAGACTTCACCTGTTCTCCATAAATCACTTTTATGTAAGGATAAAAGAGGTTAGTTAGAAACTGTAAAAAGAACAGGAGTTAACATTTTATTTCATAATCTGTAAAATCCTTAACCTTAAAAGAAATCATGTTAAAATTTCCATAGTAGAAATCAGATTCAAAACAGTCCCGGATCTCAAGCTCCATCAGTTTGAATGCACATTTGTTTGTTGGTGATTGAATGTTCAATCACCAACAAACAAATGTGCATTCAAACCGAATCACAAAGGGTTAAACTTTCTACTAGCTGTACAGCTCTCTCTCTCTCTCTCACACACACACACAGACACCGTGTCTCACAGACACTTTGAGCTTCCCGCAATTACTCCTCTAGCTTTTGAATATTCTTCTGGACGTCTGGCCATAAGTTAGTTACGAAGTGCACCCTCAGTAGCCCTTCAGCTACTAGTCCTTCTAACACGGGCTGTTTTCCATTGACATATGCTTTATTTTATATATTGCCAATTCCCCGTACTTTCGTACGTCTCGACCACCAAGGCAATACTTAAAGGTCTCTTTTCTTACCTTGGTCTGTGCACAGAGTTACCTGGCCGTTTTGGTGCGCCCCGTCCCGCGGCAATTCCTGCAGCAAATACCGCTGTCCCTGGTCGCCCGGATATATCCTTTAAGACCTTTCCCTACTCGGGTCTTGTGCACAAGAGTTGCCTGACCGAACCTGCCGCGTCTGCCCACCTTCTTTCCAGGGTCTCCCAGTCCGGATCGTACTCACCCAAACCGCGAACAACAAGCAAGGGAGTCGGAGATCACCGAAATCGGCAAGGTGCACCTCCCCCGTCGTCCCAAGAGTGTCGAGCGGTCGGAGTTTTGGATCCCAGAACGAGGCCCCCAATTGTGAGAAACAGAATTCACTCATAAATCAGCCTGAGACAAAGCCTTGGAAACAAGAACAATTTATTACAGCCTTGCAAGTACCGGATGCATCTGCAATCAAGCAGAAATGCAAACAAAAACAGAGCATGTTAGCTTTCTTATTCAGTTTACAAGTTGTGGAATCACGCCTCCCTTTTCCCATCCTATCATAAACCGATTACCTCACTTTTTTTTCTCTCTAGTTATTTTCTTATCTGGCCATCCTGCTGTCCTTGTATGTCTGCATTCTTTGTTCCTTGTTTGTTACAGCTTGTTCTTTTATCCAGTTTCTCTTATCATACTATAAGCTTTATTGTGAAATGCCCCTGCTGCTTCTTTTTGTGGTCAGCTACAACTCTTCATAGTTATTTCCTAGCTTAAAACTATTTTCTTTAAAAGACCCTCTATATTCATTAAAGTCTTAGCCTTAAGTATGCTACATGCTACAAGAATTCCGCGACCGTTTGTATAATCTTCCCCATCCCCCTCCCCCTCCCCCACCTGCAGAAACTACATTTCTAACCTCCCACATGATCCATGTACACAACCGTCTCCGAGACATTGTTCGTGACATACAGATGAAAATGTTGAAGCCAATACCAAACTCAATAGTTCTTTCTCGATTGTGGAGTATTTCCGCTGGTGGATGTTGATCTTCTTCACAAAGTAACCAACTGGTAGTTCAATCCCATCCTCATCTTCCAGTGGGAGTACAGCTCCGACTCCAATATCACTAGCATCGATGGTGATTTTAAAAGGTTTTGAAAAGTTCAGTGTAGCTAAAACTGGTTTGGTGGTTAATAACAAATTTCAAATGATCGAATGCCTCCTGGCATGATTCTGTCCACCGAAACTTTGTGTTCTTCAGCAAATCAGTTAACGGTGCAACTACACTGCTGAAGATTGGAACAAACGTCCGATACAATCCGCTGAATCCTAAGAATTGAAGCACTTCTTCCTTCGAGGTTGGTCGTGGAAATTTCTTGATGGCCTTTGTCTTTGCATTCCGTGGGGTCAACCTTTCATGACCAATGCTATGTCCCAAGATCACCACCAGTTTATCACCAGTTTTGCTTCTAGTAGTCATTCAAAGAGCTCTGCCAACTGTATCATGTATCTTCCCAGGACTTACTAAAGATCATTACAATGTCCAAATACACTGCACAGTTTGTTAACTTAGCCACAACTCTGGTCATGAGAGCAGAACCTTCGCAGAGCCGTTAAGACAGCCAAGGACCAATAGTGATCCAAACTAGAGACCCAGACACCCGGCGACTATGGCAAGGACTGAATGAGACAGTGCAAGATAGCAGACAATGATACATCCCTCCCAGATAGTCTCAATGCCTTCTATGCTCGCTTTGAGCAGAGTTTCGGTGGAGAGGTAACACCTATTCCGACAAGTCCTGACGAACCTATCCCAACAGTCACTGCATCAGAGTCAGATCAGTTTTCCTTTGTGTGAATCCAAGGGAAGCTATGGGACCAGATGGAGTACCAGGCCGTGCACTCAGAGCATGTGCAGGTCAACTGGCAGAGGTCTTCTCTGACATCTTCAACCTCTCCCTGCAGCAGGCCACTGCCTGTTTCAAGAGGGCTAACATCATTCCCTGTGCAGAAGAAGATTCATGCAGCATGTCTCAATGATTACCGCCCAGTGGCCCTAACTTCGGTGGTCATGAAGTGCATTGAAAGGCTGGTCAGGGCATTAATCAACTCCAGCCTCCCCACTACTCTTGACCCATTCCAATGTGTGTTCTAGACCCCAGGCCCTACAAAGTAGGGCGTCCCTCCCATCCTCCTCCTCTAACCTAACTTTAAAGTCCACAGGTAAGCTACTCAGTGTTCTTGTTTGGAGACTAAGTGTAGAGTAATGGCAGCGCAGGCAGTGGAATGTTCCTCCTGCAGGATGTTTGAGGTAGGGGTGACCACCGATGCTCCTGCTGACTTCATCTGCAGGAAATGCAGTCAGCTCCTGCTCCTCACAGAACGCGTTATGGAACTGGAGCTGGAGTTGGATGAACTGAGGATTATTCGAGAGGCTGAGAGGGTGATAGATAGAAGCTACAGGGTCATAGTTACGCCAGAGAACAAAGGTAACTGGGTAACAGTTAGAGGTGGGAAGGGGAGGAAGCAGGCAGTGCAGGGATCCCCTGTGGTCGTTCCCATCAACAATAAGTATACCACTTTGGATACTGTTGGGGAGGAAGTCCTAGGAGGGGTAAGCTGCAGTGACCGGGTCTCTGGCACGAGGTCTGGCTCTGAGGCTCAGAAGGGAAAGGGGGAGAGGAGGAGAGCGCTAGTTATAGGAGACTCTATAGTTAGAGGGACGGACAGGCGGTTCTGTGGACATGGGCGAGACTCTCGGATGGTTTGTTGCCTCCCGGGTGCCAGGGGCCGAGACGTCTCGGACCGTGTCTTCAGAATCCTTAAGGGGGAGGGTGTGCAGCCAGAAGTCGTGGTGCACGTTGGCACCAACAACATAGGTAGGAAGAGGGATAGGGAGGTCATTCAGGAGCTCAGTGAGTTAGGCTGGAAGCTAAAAGCTAGGACGGACAGAGTCGTCATCTGTGGGTTGTTGCTGGTGCCACGTGACAGTGAGGCAAGGAATAGGGAGAGAGTGCAGTTGAACACGTGGCTGCAAGGATGGTGTAGGAGGGAGGGCTTCAGGTATTTGGACAATTGGACTGCATTCTGGGGAAGGTGGGACCTGTACAAGCAGGACGGGTTGCACCTGAACCAGAAGGGCACCAATATCCTGGGAGGTAGCTTTGCTAGCACTCTTCAGGGGGGTTTTAAACTAATTTGGCAGGGGGATGGGATCCGGACTTGTAGTCCAGCAAGTAGGCTAGCTGTTTGTCAGGATGTCCAAGAATGTAGGGAGGCTGTGGAGAAGGTAGCACTGACAGGGAATACTTGCGGACACAGAGATGGGTTCAAGTGTGTATACTTCAACGCAAGGAGTATCAGAAATAAGGTGGGTGAACTTAAGGCGTGGATCGGTACCTGGGACTACGATGTTGTGGCCATCACGGAAACGTGGATAGAAGAGGGACAGGAATGGTTGTTGGAGGTTCCTGGTTACAGATGTTTCAGTAAGATTATGGGAGGTGGTAAAAAAGGAGGGGGGGTGGCGTTGCTATTAGAAATGATATAACCGCTGCAGAAAGGCAGTTCGAGTGGGATCTGCCTTTGGAGGTAGTATGGGCTGAAGTCAGAAACAGGAAAGGAGCAGTCACCTTGTTGGGTGTTTACTATAGGCCCCCCAATAGCAGCAGAGATGTGGAGAAACAGATTGGGAAACAGATTTTGGAAAGGTGCAGAAGCCACAGGGTAGTAGTCATGGGCGATTTCAACTTCCCAAATATTGATTGGAAGCTCTTTAGATCAAGTAGATTGGATGGGGCGGTGTTTGTGCAGTGTGTACAGGAAGCTTTTCTAACACAGTATGTAGATTGTCCGACCAGAGGGGAGGCCATATTGGATTTGGTTCTCGGTAACGAACCGGGACAAGTGATGGGCTTGTTAGTGAGTGAGCATTTTGGTGATGGTGACCACAATTCTGTGACTTTCACCTTGGTTCTGGAGAGAGATAGATGCGTGCAACAGGGTAGGTTTTACAATTGGGGGAAGGGTAAATACGATGCTATAAGACAGGATCTGAGGAGCATAAGTTGGGAGCATAGGCTGTCAGGGAAGGATGTCGTGGAAATGTGGAACTTTTTCAAGGAACAGATACGACGTGTCCTTGATATGTATGTACCTGTCGGGCAGGAAAGAAATGGTCGTGTGAGGGAAACTTGGTTGACGAGGGAGGTTGAATGTCTTGAGGAAAGACTGAGACACTTGGGGCTGTTTTCATTAGAGAAAAGAAGGTTTAGGGGTGACTTGATTGAGGTGTACAAGATGATTAGGGGGTTAGATAGGGTTGACAGTGTGAACCTTTTCCCGCGTATGGAGTCGGGTATTACAAGGGGGCATAGCTTTAAATTAAGGGGGGGTAGATATAGGACTGAAGTTAGGGGTAGGTTCTTCACTCAGCGAGTCGTAAGTTCATGGAATGCCCTGCCAGTAGCAGTGGTGGACTCTCCCTCTTTATGGGCATTTAAGCGGGCATTGGATAGGTATATGGAGGATAGTGGATTAGTATAGGTTAGGTGGGCTTGGATCGGCGCAACATCGAGGGCCAAAGGGCCTGTACTGCGCTGTATTCTTCTATGTTCTAAGGAGGCTTACATAAGGTTGAGGAAACAAGGTTCAGAGCGTTGGAGGGATACAGGATAGCCAGAAGGGAGCTGAAGAAAGGGATTAGGAGAGTTAAGAGAGGGCATGAAAAATCTTTGGCAGATAAGATCAAGGATAACCCCAAGGCATTTTATGCGTATGTGAGAAACATGAGAATGACGAGAACGAGGGTAGGTCCGATCAAGGACAGTAGTGGGAGACTGTGTATTGAGTCGGAAGAGATAGGAGAGGTCTTGAATAAGTACTTTTCTTCAGTATTTACAAACGAGAGGGACCGTATTGTTGAAGAGGAGAGTGTGAAACGGACTGGTAAGCTAGAAGAGATACTTGTTAGGAAGGAAGATGTGTTGGGCATTTTGAACAACTTGAGGATAGACAAGTCCCCCAGGCCTGACAGAATATATCCTAGGATTATGTGGGAAGCAAGAGAGGAAATTGCAGAGCCGTTGGCAATGATCTTTTCGTCTTCACTGTCAACAAGGGTGGTACCAGGAGACTGGAGAGTGGCGAATGTTGTGTCCCTGTTCAAAAAAGGGAATAGGGATAATCCCAGGAATTACAGGCCAGTTAGTCTTACTTCGGTGGTAGGCAAAGTAATGGAAAGGGTACTGAGGGATAGGATTTATGAGTATCTGGAAAGACACTGCTTGATTAGGGACAGCCAGCACGGATTTGTGAAGGGTAGGTCTTGCCTTACAAGTCTTATTGAATTCTTTGAGGAGGTGACCAAGCATGTGGATGAGGATAGAGCAATGGATGTAGTGTACATGCATTTTAGTAAGGCATTTGATAAGGTTCCCCATGGTAGGCTTATGTGGAAAGTCAGGAGGCATGGGCTAGAGGGAGATTTGGCCATTTGGATAGAGAACTGGCTGACCGGTCGAAGTCAGAGAGTGGTGGTAGATGGTAAATACTCAGCCTGGAGCCCAGTTACAAGTGGAGTTCCACAGGGATCAGTTCTGGGTCCTCTGCTGTTTGTAATTTTTATTAATGACTTGGAAGAGGGAGTCGAAGGGTGGGTCAGTAAATTTGCAGATAATACGAAGATTGGTGGAGTTGTGGATAGTGAGGAGGGCTGTTGTCGGCTGCAAAGGGACTTGGATATGATGCAGAGCTGGGCTGAGGAGTGGCAGATGGAGTTCAACCCTGTCAAGTGTGAGGTTGTCCATTTTGGAAGTACAAATAAGAATGCGGAATACAGGGTTAACGGTAGGGTTCTTAGTAAGGTGGACGAGCAGAGGGATCTTGGGGTCTATGTTCATAGATCTTTGAAAGTTGCCATTCAGGTGGATAGAGCTTGTAAGAAGGCCTATGGTGTATTCGCGTTCATTAGTAGAGGGATTGAATTCAAGAGTCGTAAAGTGATGTTGCAGCTGTACAGGACCTTGGTTCGGCCACATTTGGAGTACTGTGTGCAGTTCTGGTCACCTCACTTTAGGAAAGATGTGGAAGCTTTGGAGAGGGTGCAGAGAAGATTTACCAGGATGTTGCCTGGAATGGAGAATAGGTCGTACGAGGATAGGTTGAGAGTGCTAGGCTTTTTCTCATTGGAACGGCGAAGGATGAGGGGTGACTTGATAGAGGTTTATAAGATGATCAGGGGAATAGATAGAGTAGGCAGTCAGAAATTTTTTCCCCGGGTACAACAGAGTGTTACAAGGGGACATAAATTTAAGGTGAAGGGTGGAAGGTATAGGGGGGATGTCAGGGGAGGTTCTTTACCCAGAGAGTGGTGGGGGCATGGAATCCGCTGCCTGTGGGAGTGACAGAACCAGAATCATTGGCGACCTTTAAGCGGCAATTGGATAGGTACATGGATGGGTGCTTAAGCTCGGACAAATGTTCGGCACAACATCGTGGGCCGAAGGGCCTGTTCTGTGCTGTATTGTTCTATGTTCTGTATTCTAATTTGCCTATCGGACTAACAGATCCATGTGAGCTGCCATATCACTTGCCCTTCACTCCTCCCTAGAGCATCTTGACATCAAGAACAGCTACATAAGAATCCTACTCATTGACTACAGTTCAGCCTTCAACACTATTATCCCCTCGAGGCTGATTACTAAACTGAGTGATCTTGGACTAAGCCCCGCTCTCTGCCTCTGGATCCTCAGTTTGTGACCCACAGGCCACAATCAGTGAAGATTGGGGACAAATTTCATTGTCACTAACACTCAACACTGGAGCCCCCAGGATGCTTCCTTAGTCCCCTACTGTACTCACTGTGACCCATGACTGTGTCGCCAAATATCAGATTAATACCATTTACAAGTTCACTGATGACACCACCATAGTCGGTGGCATCTCACATGGTGACAAAACAGACTACAGACAGGAGGTGGAAGACCTGGAAAAATGGTGCACTGAGAACAATGTGGCTCTCAATACCGGCAAAGCCAAGGAACTCATTATTGACTTCCGGCGGGATATTACTCATGTTCACCTACACATTAACAGCACAGAAGTGGTGCAAGTGGAGAGTGTCAAGCTCCTGGGAGTGGTCATACACAACAAGCTTTCTAGAACTCTTCATGTAGACGCACTGGTTACAAAGTCCCAACAACGTCTCTTCTTCCTCAGGCAGCTGAGGAAATTTGACATGACGGCAAAAACCGTTGCCAACTTTTATAAGTGCGCCATTGAGAGAATTCTGTCTGGATGTATCTCTACTTGGTATGGCAACTGGACCATTCAAGATTGGAGACGGTTATAAAGTATGGTGAACTTGGCCTGGACAATCACAAAGTCCAACATCCCATCTATAGAATCCATCTACAGGTCCGCTGACAAGGAAAGACCGTCAACATTCTCAAAGATCCATCCCATTCTGGCAATGCTTTTCTACAACCTCTACGATTGGGGAGAAGGTACAGAAGCCTGAACACACTCTACAGCTGGTTTCGAAACAGTTTCTACCCTACTGTTGTTACAATACTGAATGGCCTCACAAACTCTTAACATTCGTCTGTACCTGTGTTTTTGTTTTTGCCGCTGTTTACCTATTATTTACTTATCTATGCTACTTAGATTCATTTGGGGCATCTCCAATGGCAAGCAATATGAATGGAATACCTTTATCCCAATCATTCAGGTAATCCTGACAGTATTCTCTCAACATGGTCTTCAAGGTCTGATGCCACTTTTCTGAAGCTCCCTGGGATTTAGGATGAGACGCACTGGATCTAATGTGCTGTATAGCTTAGCTATCCATAACCTCCTCAAACAGCCTAGCAGTAAAATCTGACCCTTGGTCTGACTGAATCTCTCTGGGTAGCCCATACCGAGTGAAGAAAGCTACTAACTCCTCTACAACCTTTTTTGCCTTGGTACTCCATAATAGAATTGCCTCTGGAAATCTGGTAGACTCATCCATTATGGTTAATAAGTACTGGTTCCCACTTTTAGTTCTTGGGAGGGGACCTACACAATCAATTATAATCCATGTGAAAGGTACTTCAAATGCAGGAATTGGAAACAAAGGTGTTGGTTTTATTACCCCCTGTGGCTTACCTACCATTTGGCACGTATGACACATACGGCAAAACTTAACCACATCCTTGTGCATTCCAGGCCAATTAAAAATGTTTTTGTATCTTAGCCTGAGTCTTTCGTACCCCTAGGTGACCTCTTACAGGTAGTTCACATGCTTCGTGCTGTGACTTATGATAGTGGGATTTGGTTACCACACAATCTGGGAAAATACCAGGATATTTCTGTTTTAACTTCTCAGTTTCTTGGTTTTCCTTGGGCTTCTCCACAACAAGGGGTATCACTCCCACCTTGGATCCTGCCAAATCATTCCCAAGAACAAACTGAATTCTGGATCTGACACTCTATGACTCACTCCCATTATAACTTCCCCAGTCTTGAGTTGGCACTCCAACCTGACCTTACATAGGTATATGTTAAATATCTGTTCATTTGTCACACACATTACCACACTCTTGGATACCAGGTCATAAAGAATCCATATTCGTTCGTCCCTTACTATCAGCGACTGGATTAGATTCTGTATCTCTCAAAATTATAACTTCTTGTCCTTCTCCCCCTATTCTTTCTGAGCAAACTTTACACACAGAGGCAAATTCTTTGTAGAGATCAGGTACTAACTCCATACCCAGGTCCTGCCTGGGCTGTGCACTCTCCAGCAGCTCCTTGCCTCTTTTTGAGATCTCCTTTACGACCTTCCCTAATGCCACTGGCTTAGCTTCTTTTAGAACATAGAACATAGAAGAATACAGCTCAGTACAGGCCCTTCGGCCCTCGATGTTGCGCCGATCCAAGCCCACCTAACCTACACTAGCCCACTATCCTCCATATGCCTATCCAATGCCCACTTAAATGCCCATAATGAGGGAGAGTCGACCACTGCTACTGGCAGGGCATTCCATGAACTCACGACTCGCTGAGTAAAGAACCTACCCCTAACATCTGTCCTATACCTACCCCCCCTTAATTTAAAGCTATGCCCCCTCGTAATAGCTGACTCCATAGGTGGAAAAAGATTCTCACTGTCGACCCTATCTAAACCCCTAATCATCTTGTACACTTCTTTCAAGTCACCCCTAAACCTTCTTTTCTCCAATGAAAACAACCCCAAGTGCCTCAGCCTTTCCTCATACAATCTTTCTACCATACCAGGCAACATCCTGGTAAACCTCCTCTGCACCCGTTCCAGTGCCTCCACATCCTTCCTATAGTATGGCGATCAAAACTGCACACAATACTCCAGATGCGGCCGCACCAGAGTCTTATACAACTGCAACATGACCTCAGTACTCCGGAACTCAATTCCTCTACCAATAAAAGCCAGTACACCATATGCCTTCTTCACCGCACTATTTACCTGGGTGGCAACTTTCAAAGATATGTGTACATGGACACCAAGATCCCTCTGCTCATCCACACTACCAAGTATGCGACCATTAGCCCAGTACCCCATCTTTTTGTTACTCTTACCAAAGTGAATCACCTCACACTTACCTACATTGAACTCCATTTGCCACCTTTCTGCCCAGTTCTGCAGCTTATCTATATCCCGCTGTAACCTGCCACATCCTTCCTCACTGTCTACAACTCCTCCGACTTTCGTATCATCCACAAACTTGCTCACCCAACCTTCTAACCCCTCCTCCAGGTCATTTATAAAAATGACAAACGGCAATGGTCCCAAAACAGATCCTTGCGGAACACCGCTAGTAACTGTACTCCAAGATGAACCTTTACCATCAACTACTACCCTCTGTCTTCTTCCAGCCAGCAAACTCCTAATCCAAACCTCCAACTCACCCTCAATGCCATACCTCCGTATTTTTTGCAGTAGTCTACCATGGGGAACCTTATCAAACGCCTTACTAAAATCCATATACACCACATCTACCGCTTTCCCCTCGTCCACCTCCTTAGTCACCTTCTCAAAGAATGCAATAAGGTTTGTGAGGCACGACCTGCCCTTCACAAAACCATGCTGACTATCCTTGATCACATTATTCCTATCCAGATGTTCATAAATCCTATCCCTTACAATTCTCTCTAAGATTTTGCCCACAACAGAAGTGAGACTCACCGGCCTATAGTTACTAGGGTTATCCCTACTCCCCTTCTTGAACAAGGGAACCACATTTGCTAGCCTCCAATCTTCTGGCACTACTCCTGTAGACAACGAGGACATAAAAATCAAGGCCAATGGCTCTGCAATCTCCTCCCTTGCTTCCCAGAGAATCCTAGAATAAATGCCATCAGGCCCAGGGGACTTATATATTTTCACCCTTTCCAGAATTTCCAACACCTCTTCTCTACATACCTCAAAGCCATCCATTCTACTTAATTGTGACTCAGTACTCACATTGACAACAATGTCCTGTTCCTGATTGAATACTGACGAAAAGTATTCATTCAGTGTCTCCCCAATCTCTTCAGCCTCCACATGCAACTTCCCACTACTATCCTTGACTGGACCTATTCCTACCCTAGTCATTCTTTTATTCCTGACATACCTATAGAAAGCCTTAGGGTTTTCCCTAATCCTACCAACTAAGGCCCTTTCATGTCCTCTCCTTGCTGCTCTTAGCTCTCTCTTCAGGTCCTTCCTGGCTACCTTATAACTCTCAATCGCCCCAATTGAACCTTCACGCCTCATCTTTACATAGGCCACCCTCTTCCATTTAACAAGGGATTCCAATTCCTTATTAAACCACGGCTCCCTCACGCGACCCTTTTCTCCCTGCCTGACGGGTATATACTTATCAAGGACACTCAATAGTTGCTCCTTGAACAAGTTCCACATATCAATTACGCCCTTGCCTTGAAGCTTACTTTTCCAAGCCACACATCCTAAGTCATGCCTCACCGCATCATACTTTCCCTGCCCCCAGCTATAACTCTTGCCCTGTAGTGCACACTTATCCCTCTCCATCACTAAAGTAAAAGTCACCGAATTGTGCTCACTGTCCCCAAAGTGCTCACCTAATCACCACATCTTTTCCCACCGCGCCTTTTTTTAACGACCACTACTGTGTCTTTACGTGTCCCACCTTCTGGCAGTGAAAACACCTTTACCCAGTGTCCTTCTGAAACCACCAGCACTGTGATTTTCTGTGTCCCACTCCATTACAGTGAAAATACCAGAGGCCTTTCACTTCCTGCCCACCTCTTGGGCTTCTTTAACCTGTGGTACATTCTTACCAGTGCTCTCTACTCTTGGTTTAGTAGTGTAGGATCTCCCCTTCTCCTAACTCCTATCCCTTACAGGATGAAATTCTTATGCACCAACATGTACTCATCTGCTAATTCTGCTGCCCTTCTCACTTCCTGAAGTTTCTGTTCCTCCACGTGAATTCTTACCATCTCTGGAAGTGAGTTTTTAAACTCCAGCAGAATAATCTCTCTTGGAGCCTCAAAGGTCCTATCTATTTTCAAAGGACGCACCCATTGATCAAAATGTCTAGGTTTAATTCTTTCAAATTCAGCATAAGTCTGACCTTGATCCTTCTTTGTGTTTCTGAACCGCTGTCTATATGCATCTGGTACCAATTCTTAAGCAGTTAAAATAGCCTGTTTTTTTTAATAGATATTTTTATTAGAAATTTAACATTTTTACAAGTTTACAAAAATAAACAAAACTCTCAAATATAAACATTGATATACAATTAAATCAAATATACAATAGCCAAAATTTAACAAGAGAAAAAAAATACCGAAAAAGAAAAAAAAAACAAAATTCAATTATCTACTAATCTAACCTACAACTAACCAGAGTGTATATTTAAGTCTCTTACATGCTCGGAATGTGTTAACATCAGATGTAATAAAACCCGTATTCGTGCGGGATTCCTCTCCTAAGGGGCTCCGGACCAGCCAGGTTTGTAATCTCAATTAAATAAAAGCTCTTGTTAGGATAGCCGAGATATCTGTATTTATGTAATTCAAGAAGGGCTGCCATATTTTATAAAATAATTCGGTCTTTCGGTGCACCATATTTGTAAGGAAGTCAAGGGGAATACATTCCATAATTAATCTGTGCCAATTTGAAAGTCCAGGGGGGCCCTCAGCCACCCAGTTCACCAAAATATTTTTCCTTGCACAGAAAGAAAGAATAGAAAATAGTCTCTTCCCGTACATGTCCAGGGAGGGAAAGTTCGAAAAGCCCAAAAGGAGAGATACAGGGTCCACTTTAATTTCCGTTCCTAAAATTTCTGTCAGGGTACTTGCTACTTTAGTCCAATATCTACGGATCTTATGACAGGTCCATAGGCAATGTACAAGAGTGCCCACCTCTATTTTACATTTGGGACACTTTGGAGATGCTCCTGCCTTAAATTTTGCCAGTCGAACCGGTGCTATATGGGCCCTATGAAGTATCTTCAGCTGGATAGCCTGGGTTCTGTTACAGATAGTAATTCTTCTAGCGTTTTCCCAAATATCATTCCATGGTTCTATAGAGATTTCTAGTCCCAAATCCTGATCCCATGTTTTAAGCAGATTATCCATATCTCCCGATACTTCGTCATGTAGTAAATGATAAATAGTACTGACAGAAGATATCCCCACTGGTCATAGGACACTACATTCTCTATCTGATTTATAAAGACTATCTAATAACGTAATCTTCTTCTGTATATAATCTCGAATTTGGAAGTTTCGAAAGAGGTCTCCATTAGGTAATCCGAATTTCTGACGCAGCTGTTCAAAAGACATCAGGACCCCATCTTTAAATAGATCCCCTAAACATGAGATAACCCTGGATCTCCAGAGTTTAAAAGTGGCATCTGTAAACCCCGGTTGGAATCCCCATGCTCCCACTATCGGTGCATAGGGGGATGTTTTATGTGAGTTGCCCTCATTTTGCCGCATTATATTCCAAGCCTTAATTGTGTTTAGGATTATAGGGTTTTTACAGTAATCTGTAATGATTTTCCTCTTGTCTGAAAATAAAAGGTTAATAAGTGTGTATTTTACTTGAGAGGCCTCGATGTCCAACCAGATTGATTGTGGATCAGACAAGACCCAATCAGCCATTTAACTTAATAGGGAACTTAACTGATATTTCCTAAAGTCTGGGAAATCCAATCCTCTCCTTGTCTGTGGAAGCTGTAGCTTCTTCAGCTTAATGAGGGGCCGTCTATGATTCCAGATAAAGGAACCCAGCCAGCCATATAATTTACGTAGAGCCGTCCTCGGCAGCATCACCGGAAGCATTCTCACAGGATATAGGAGAGGGGGCAGGACATTCATTTTGAGTAGTGCTATTCTACCCAACCAGGAAATTGGAAGGTCTCCCCATCGCTGGAGGTCCTGCCTTATCCTTTCCAGTAAATGCACAAAATTAGCCTTATACAACTGACCAAATACTGGAGTAATAAAAATGCCTAAATATAAGAAGTCCTCCAGGGACCAACGAAAGGGAAAAAGAGATCCGTCCACTAAGTGGGGTGTCATAGCAAGGCCACCCATTGGCATAGCCTCCAATTTTGAAAAATTAATTTTATAGCCTGAGAATGCGCTAAATGTATTAATGACTTGGATTAGGCAAGGTACGGACATCAGAGGATTACTGAGGAATAGAAGAACATCATCTGCATAAAGGGTAATTTTATGTTTACCTGTACCAATCCTCGGGGCCGTTATATTAATATCAGCTCGTATAGCGTCTGCTAGTGGTTCAATTATTAGCGTAAATAACAATGGCGAGAGGGGACATCCCTGACGGCAGCCCCTACCCACACTGAAGCTATCCGAACCTAATCCATTGGTAACCACAACTGCTTTGGGATCACTATACAATGTTGAGACCCATTTGGTAAACACCTGTCCAACGCCAAACCTTTCCAATGTGTAAAACAAATATGACCATTCAACCCTATCAAATGCCTTTTCCGCGTCTAATGAAACGACTATTCCTGGTATCTTTCCCTGATGACAGGCTTGAATCATATTCAAAACCCTTCTAATATTATTGGATGATCTACGGCCCTTAATAAACCCCGTCTGATCCTCCTTTACAATATGTGGTAGTACCCTTTCTAGTCTCAGTGCTAACATTTTAGAAAGGATTTTAAAATCTACATTTAGCAAGGATATTGGTCTGTATGACATACAATCTTCTGGGTCCTTTCCTTTTTTAAGGATAAGAGAGATATTTGCCTCTTTCAGCAAAGGCGGGAGACAGCCCTGACTATATGCATAGTTATACATGTCCATAAGTGGACCAGCCAATATTTCTGTAAATTCTTTATAGAATTCAGCTTGAAAACCATCTGGGCCCGGTGCCTTACCACTCTGAAGTTGCCTAATTGCATCAAGTATTTCTTGGACTGTCAGAGGAGCATGTAGGACCGATACCTGTTCCGGAGTTAGGCCTGGAAAGGTCAAATTTTTAAAAAATGACTGCATCCTCCTTGGCCTATCTTCACAATCCTGCGATTTATATAACTCAGAATAAAATTCAGTAAAGATCGCATTAATCTTTTTATGATCATGAGTCAAAATACCCGTACTTTCCTTGATAGACGTAATAGTCTGAGGGGCCTTTTTTTTCTTTGCAAGAAATGCTAAGTATCTACCCGGTTTGTCGCCATATTCATATAACCTTTGTTTTGCAAATAATATTTCCCTCTTAGCCGTTTGAGTAAGTGTAGTGTTTAGAGCTGTCCTAAGAGCCGTAATCCTTTGCAATTTAATAATAGAAGGTCTATCAGTGTATGCTGTTTCAGCTGCTTTTAAGCGAGCTTCAAGCAGACGCTGTTGTTCTCCCTTCAATTTCTTCTGGGTCGCTGAGTAGGAGATGATCAAACCTCGCGTGTAAGCTTTGATGGTCTCCCCCATCATTGATGGGTTGCTAGCTGTACTTGAATTAATTTCTAAAAAAGTTTTAAATTCTTGAGAGAAGTACTTTACAAATTTACTATCTTTCATTAGGAAGGGGTCCATACGCCAATGCCGAGGGGATGTCCCATTGTTCCTCACCTTAGTTTCCATATATACAGCAGCGTGGTCAGAAATTGCTATACTACCTATTTTACAGGATGATATGGAATTTTAAAAAATCGAGGAGGCAAAAAAAATATCAATTCTGGTATGACATTTATGTGGATTGGAGTAGAAAGAAAAATCTCTGCCCTGTGGATGAAGACATCTCCATACATCTACTAATCCTAATTCTTTGTTCAGATCCATCAATTGTCTAGATCTGGGAGATACTCCTGCAGTACTCTTGGGAATCCTATCTATTTCCGGATCCATAATACAATTAAAGTCTCCTCCTATAATTGTATGACGGGCACCAAAAGCCATCAATTTTGAAAAGGCTTCCGTTATAAATTTAAAGGGGTGTGCCGGGGGGCAGTACAAATTTAAAATTCCATATTCCTCTCCATTTATGAGGGCTTTAATCAAAATATATCGTCCAGATTCGTCTTTTAGCTGCTTTAGGATTTTGAAAGGGAAATTCTTCCGAACAAGAATAACAACTCCCCTGCTTTTTGAGCTAAAAGAAGAAAAAAAGGCCTGATCAAACCCATCCTGTCGTAATTTCAAGTGTTCTTTATCCGACAGGTGTGTCTCCTTTAGGAGAGCTGTATCAACTCTTTCCTTCTTAAGATTTGATAATATTTTCTTCCTTTTGACTGGCGAATTACTCCCCTTGACATTCCAGGTGCACCACTTAACCGACTGATCAATCATAATCATCTGGGCAAATCTGACACCCCTCGGGAGGGGGAACCCTATCCAGAACATCCCGAGCGTAGAGCATATAAAATTTACAAAAATAAAGCCTCTCTAATACACTCACAACAATACAATAAAAAACTAATTCTAAATAAAAAAAATATAAAACGTATCTAAGTGGAGATTTTCCCCCTTGTTCCCAGGGGGTGTCACTTCCTCTCCAAAAGTCCATCATATCCTCTCCCAACCAATGCCCCACCCTTGACCCAGGCGCTCCTCAATAAAATGAGGAGAATTCAAAGATAATACAAAGCTAGAGTTAACAGTGAGCACCCTAACCCCACCCACACCAACACCTGGATATATTTGGTAATATATTTAGAGCTAAGAGCAGCAAGGAGGGGACATGAAAGGTCCCTAGTCAGTAGGATTAGGGAAAACCCTAAGGCTTTCTATAGGTATGTTAGGAATAAAAGAATGACTAGGGTAGGAATAGGTCCAGTCAAGGATAGTAGTGGGAAGTTGCGTGTGGAGGCGGAAGAGATTGGGGAGACACTGAATGAATACTTTTCTTCAGTATTTACTCAGGAACAGGGCATTGTCGTCGATGTGAATACTGAGACACAAATAAGTAGAATGGATGGCTTTGAGGTATGTAGAGAAGAGGTGTTGGAAATCCTGGAAAAGGTGAAAATAGATAAGTCCCCTGGGCCTGATGGCATTTATCCTAGGATTCTCTGGGAAGCAAGGGAGGAGATTGCAGAGCCATTGGCCTTGATTTTTATGTCCTCTTTGTCTACAGGAGTAGTGCCAGAAGACTGGAGGATAGCAAATGTGGTTCCCTTGTTCAAAAAGGGGAGTAGGGATAACCCTAGTAACTATAGGCCGGTGAGTCTCACTTCTGTTGTGGGCAAGGTCTTAGAGAGAATTGTAAGGGATAGGATTTATGCACATCTGGATAGGAATAATGTGATCAAGGATAGTCAGCATGGTTTTGTGAAGGGCAGGTCGTGCCTCACAAACCTTATTGAATTCTTTGAAAAGGTGACGAAGGAGGTTGATGAGGGGAAAGCGGTAGATGTGGTATATATGGATTTTAGTAAGGCGTTTGATAAGGTTCCCCATGGTAGGCTACTGCAGAAAATACGGAGATATGGCATTGAGGGTGAGTTGGAGGTTTGGATTAGGAATTGGCTGGATGGAAGAAGACAGAGGGTAGTAGTTGATGGCAAAGTTTCTTCATGGAGTGCCGTCACTAGCGGTGTTCTGCAAGGATCTGTTTTGGGACCATTGCTGTTTGTCATTTTTATAAATGACCTGGAAGAGGGGTTAGAAGGTTGGGTGAGCAAGTTTGCGGATGATACGAAAGTCGGAGGAGTTGTTGACAGTGAGGAAGGATGTGGCAGGTTACAGCAGGATATAGAGAAGCTGCAGAGCTGGGCAGAAAGGTGGCAAATGGAATTCAATGTAGCTAAGTGTGAGGTGATTCACTTTGGGAAGAATAACAAAAAGATGGGGTACTGGGCTAATGGTCGGATACTTGGTAGTGTGGATGAGCAGAGGGATCTTGGTGTCCATGTACACAGATCTCTGAAAGTTGCCACCCAGGTAAATAGTGCGGTGAGGAAGGCATATGGCGTACTGGCTTTTATTGGTAGAGGAATTGAGTTCCGGAGTCCTGAGGTCATGATGCAGTTGTATAAGACTCTGGTGCGGCCGCATCTGGAATATTGTGTGCAGTTTTGGTCGCCATACTATAGGAAGGATGTGGAGGCACTGGAACGGGTGCAGAGGAGGTTTACCAGGATGTTGCCTGGTATGGAAGGAAGATCGTATGAGGAAAGACTGAGACACTTGGGTCTGTTTTCACTAGAGAAAAGAAGGTTTAGAGGTGACTTGATTGAGGTGTACAAGATGATTAGGGGGTTAGATAGGGTTTACAGTGTGAACCTTTTCCCGCGTATGGAGTCGGATATTACAAGGGGGCATAGCTTTAAATTAAGGGGGGGTAGATATAGGACTGAAGTTAGGGGTAGGTTCTTCACTCAGCGAGTCGTAAGTTCATGGAATGCCCTGCCAGTAGCAGTGGTGGACTCTCCCTCTTTATGGGCATTTAAGCGGGCATTGGATAGGTATATGGAGGATAGTGGATTAGTATAGGTTAGGTGGGCTTGGATCGGCGCAACATCGAGGGCCAAAGGGCCTGTACTGCGCTGTATTCTTCTATGTTCTATGTTCTAATATTAATACCATATATAAACATATAACTATAAAATTACAACCTCAACAAATAATAATTAAATATACTAATACAAAATAACAAGGGAGAAACAACCCCCCTCCTAAAGACAGAGGTAAAATTGAATAAGGTAACCACCTCCCCCCACCATTAACCAAACCCCCCAGCTTATATATATATATACATACATACATACATATATACATAAAATAATAAAAGAAAACAACCCCAAGGGGGGGAGAAAATCAAATCCCTCTCCCCACCCCCCATAATAATATTAAACAGTAAGGTACGAAGAGAAAAAAGGGGGGGATATAAACCAAAGCGGGGGGAAAGGCAAACCAACATCCATTATGTCTTACAGTTTATCTAAGAGAGTCCAAGAATTCCTTAGCCTTTTCTGGCGATCCGAAGTTATACACGGATCCTTCATGGTTAAAGCGTAAGGAGTACTGAATATTTAAGTCCCTTGAACACTTCTTCGCCTTGTCGAATGCCTTCCTCTTTCGGACCAGAGCTGGGGAAAAGTCCTGGAATAACATGATCTTGGATCCTTTATAGATCATATCTTGGGGGTCTTTTCCGAGATTTCTAGAGGCTTCTAGGAGTATCTGCCTCTCCTTGTAGCTCTGCAGCCGGAACAGGACCGGGTGTGGGTGCTGGTTTGAGCCGGGCCCGCGTATTGCGACCCGGTAGGCCCATTCTACCCTTACCTGGCCTGATCCAACTTCCAGATTTAAAAGCTGTGGCAGCCACTGTTTGAGAAATGCTGTAAGCTGGCCTTCCTCTTCCAGTTCGGGAAGGCCCAGCAAACGAATATTTTTTCGACGACCTCGATTATCGAGGTCGTCAATGTGATTCTCTAAGGTCCGGACTCGCTGTTTGAGAGTCCGGACCTGATCCACAGCCAATTGTGCTGTACTTTCGGAGGTCGCGGCCTTTAACTCCGCCCCTCCGACTCGGCGCTCGATCTCCTTAATGTCTCGGTCGTGCTTCTGCAGCGCGGCCGAGAGTGAGTCCCATCGACTTCGGGATTCTCTAATGAAAGCGTCGATCTTCGCGTCCAGTTTGGAGATCATCTCCACAAGGCTTGTCACTGTAGGTAAGTCCCCCAGGGCGGCTGTGGACGCCTCAGCTGTAGCTGGAGAGGGTGGGGGAGGGGTTCCTGCTTGTCGACAGCTGCGGGCACCCTTCCCTTTAGTCATTTTTACTAAAGATTAGATAGTTTAAGTTTAATATTAAACAACTAATTAAATTAAACAGTTATTATAAATGATTTGGTGAGTGTGGTGGGGGTGGGTGACCCACTTTACTCAAGTCTTGGGAGGAGCACTGTAGACTCAGACTTGCTGGGTCGCCGCCATCTTGGATCCCCCAAATAGCCTGTTTAACCTCTTCATAATCTCTTTGACACCTCATCTGACAGTGCGGCAATACCTCACTAGCTTAGAGCTTGGATTAGTACTTGGGAGTATGTTGTCATTGCTATTACTCAGACTTGGTTAAGGGAAGAGCATGATTGGCAATTAAATGTCTCAGGTTTAGTGTGCAGGTTTGCTCGCTGAGCTGTAGGTTTGATATCCAGACGTCTCGTTACCTGGCTAGGTAACATCATCAGTAGCGATCTCCAAGTGAAGCGAAGCTGTTGTCTCATGCTTTCTATTTGTATCTTTCTCCTGGATGGGGTTCCTGGGGTTTGTGGTGATGTAATTTCCTGTTCATTTTCTGAGGGGTTGATAAATGGTATCTAGATCTATGTGTTTGTTTATGGCATTGTGGTTGGAGTGCCAGGCCTCTAGGAATTCTCTGGCGTGTCTTTGCTTAGCCTGTCCCAGGATAGATGTGTTGTCCCAGTCGAAATGGTGTTTTTTTTCATCCGTGTGTAGGGCTACGGGGGAGAGAGGGTCGTGTCTTTTTGTGGCTAGCTGGTGTTCGTGTATCCTGGTGGCTAACTTTCTTCCTGTTTGTCCTACGTAGTGTTTGTGGCAGTCCTTGCAAGGAATTTTGTAGATGACGTTGGTTTTGTCCATGGGATGTACTGGATCTTTTAGGTTTTTTAGTTTTTGTTTGAGAGTGTTGGTGGGTTTGTGTGCTACTAGGATTCTGAGGGGTCTTAGTAGTCTGGCTGTCATTACTGAAACTTCTTTGATGCATGATAAGGTGGTTAGGGTTTCTGGCTGTGATGGTCTGCTTGTCGTGGTTTGTTCTTGAGGAATCTGCAGACTGTATTTTTTGAGTATCTGTTCTTCTTGAATACGTTGTAAAGGTGGTTCTCCTCTGTTTTGCGTAGTTCGTCTGTGTTGCAGTGTGTGGTGGCTCATTGGAATAGTGTTCTGATACAGCTTCATTTGTGTGTGTTGGGATGGTTGCTGGTGTCGTTAAGTATTTGGTCAGTGTTTGTCGGTTTTCTGTATACGCAGGTTTGTAATTCTCCCTTGTCCTTTCTTTCGACTGTGACGTCCAGGAATGCGAGTTTGTTGTCGGTTTCTTCCTCCTTGGTGAACTTTATGCCTGTGAGGGTGTTGTTGATGATGTTAAATGTCTCTTCAATCTTGTTTCGTTTTGTGATGACAAAGATGTTATCTACATAGCGGATCCAGATTTGTGGTTTGATGGTTGGTAGGGCTGTTTGTTCTAGTCTTTGCATTACCACGTCTGCTATGAATCCTGATAGCGGAGATCCCATGGGTGTGCCATTGGTTTGTTTGTAGATTATGTTGTTGAAGGTGAGGCACAGGTCCACTAGCTTCATGATGTTTTCGTTGGTAATGTGATTGATGGTGGTTGGTGTGTGTGTGATGGTCTCTTCTAAAAGTGTGATAAGTGTTTCCTTTGCCAGGTCGATGTTGATGGAGGTGAACAGTGCTGTTATGTCGAATGAGATCATTGTTTCATCTTCCTCTATTTTGGTGTTTTTGATGATTTTTAGGAATTCCTCGGTGGAGTGGATGGAGTGCTGTGACTCTTCTACTAGGTATTTCAGTCTTGCGTGTAGTTCTTTGGGCAGTCTATAAGTTGGCGTTCCGGGTAGTAAGACTATGGGTCTGAGGGGGTCTCCTGGTTTATGGATTTTTGGTAGTCCGTAGAATCGTGGGGTGTTGGTCCCGTCATTCCCCATGCAAGGACTGCCACAAACACTACGTAGGACAAACAGGAAGAAAGTTAGCCACCAGGATACACGAACACCAGCTAGCCACAAAAAGACACGACCCTCTCTCCCTCGTAGCCCTACACACGGATGAAAAAAAACACCATTTCGACTGGGACAACACATCTATCCTGGGACAGGCTAAGCAAAGACATACTAGAGAATTCCTAGAGGTCTGGCACTCCAACCACAACGCCATAAACAAACACATAGATCTAGATACCATCTATCAACCCCTCAGAAAACGAACAGGAAATGACATCATCACAAACCCCAGGAACCCCATCCAGGACAAACATATAAAGAAAAAAGCAGGAGACAATAGCTTCGCTTCACTTGGAGGTCGCCACTGATGATGTTACCTAGCCAGGTAATGAAACGTCTGGATATCAAACCTACAGCTCAGCGAGCAAACCTACACTCTAAACCTCAACCTGAGCTACAAACCTTCACAAACCTTGCATGTCTCAGGATATTGATGCTTCTGGCAGGATAGAGAGGGAGGTAAAAGGGGTGGAGGAGTTGCATTACTGCTCAAAGAATATATTACAGTCGTGCTAAAGGACGGCACTATGGAGGACTATGGTGACATCACTTCCTGTTCCTTTTCTCGAGGGTGGTAGATGGGGTCTAACTCGGTGTGTTTGTTGATAGAGTTCTGGTTGGAATGCCATGCCTCTAGGAATTCTCGTACACGAGTTCCAACCAGAACCACAGGAAATAAAATCACCACAGGAAATGATATCACCCACCCAAAAAAACCCAAACATATAAATAGAAAGCAGGAATTTTCAGCATTGCTTCACCTGAGGTCTACTGAAGATGTTCCTATTAAGGTAACAAGACGTCTGGAAATGAACCTTTCAGCTCAGCGAGCAAACCTACATCCAAAAGTTGTATAGGACTTTGGTTTGGCCACATTTGGAATACTGCATACAGTTCTGATCGCCACATTACCATAAGGATGTGGATGCTTTGGAGAGGGTGCAGAGAAGGTTCAGCAGAATGTTACCTGGTATGGAGGGTGCTAGCTATGAGGAGAGGTTGAGTAGATTAGGAATATTTTCATTGGAAAGAAGACGTTTGAGGGAGACCTGATTGAGGCCTACAAAATCATGAAAGGTATAGACAGGGTGGATAGCAAGAAACGTTTTCCCAGAGTGGAGGACTCAATTACTAGGAGGACTCATGAGTTCAAAGTGAGAGGGGAAATGTTTAGGGGAATATACAGGAGAACCTCCATTATCCGAATACCAATTATCTGAAGGAGATCTCAAGGTCCCAACAGAAACATTTACATCAAAGACGTGTGTCCAACTCTGATGGCGTCTTTTGTTTACAGTGCTTAAAAATGCTGCCGAGAACAGTCCTGGACTGATGGGGAGCACAGGACTGTCTCTAACCGCCCACCCTCTCTCTCTCTCTTCCCACACTTTCCCTGGAGTTCTACACAGGCATGTACCCTAACCACCCCCCACCCCCAACTTCCCCAGATAATCTCTCTAACATTATCCTGCACAGGGCCAAAGTGGAACCTGTCAAAAAGTTGCAGTAAAAAGGTGTGTGTGTGTGCGCGCGTGTGTGCTCAAAGTTTGTGAGAAGACTTGTAGCTCGGGTGCTCGTTGCTGTGGTTCTGTTCGCCAAGCTGGAAGTTTTTGTTGCAAACGTTTCGTCCCCTGTCTAGGTGACATCCTCAGTGCTTGGGAGCCTCCTGTGAAGTGCTTCTGTGGTGTTTCCTCCAGCATTTATAGTGGCCTGTCCCTGCCGCTTCCGGTTGTCAGTTTCAGCTGTCCACTGTAGTGGCCGGTATATTGGGTCCAGGTCTTTGTGTTTGTTGATGGAGTTTGTGGATGAATTCCCTGGCTGTTCTTTGTTTCGCTTGCCCTATAATGGTAGTGTTGTCCCAGTCAAATTCATGTTGCTTGTCGTCTGCGTGTGTGGCTACTAGGGATAGCTGGTCGTGTCATTTCGTGGCTAGTTGATGTTCGTGGATGCGGATCGTTAGCTGTCTTCCTGTTTGTTCTATATAGTGTTTTGTGCAGTCCTTGCATGGGATTTTGTACACTACATTAGTTTTGCTCATGCTGGGTATCGGGTCCTTCGTTCTGGTGAGTTGTTGTCTGAGAGTGGCTGTTGGTTTGTGTGCTGTTATAAGTCCTAGTGGTTGCAGTAGTCTGGCTGTCATTTCAGAGATGTTCTTGATGTATGGTAGTGTGGCTAGTCCTTTGGGTTGCGGCATGTCCTCGTTCTGTTGTCTTTCCCTTAGGCATCTGTTGATGAAATTGTGTGTGTGTATCCTATTTGGAGACTCACCACCCAAAAGGCAGTAGCAGCACCAGCAGTCTTGTTGTGGGCGTCCAGTCTGGCTACCCTGGAGAGGGCGGGGCAGTGTTGGACAGGTTTGGCGGCGTGCAGTGTTGGATGGGGTTTGGAGGGGGGGCCAGCAAGGGCTCGCGCTCGCTGTGCTGCTGCTCATCTCCTGAACGGGGAGCAGACTTAATGGAAAACTCTGAGCCCCACTTATCCGAACAAAATAGTGCCCGCCCATCTCGTTCGGATAATCAGGGTTCCCCTGTCCATAGAAAGCTCTTTATGCAGAGGGTCGTGGGTACCTGAAATGCTTTGCCAGTGGAGGTGGTAGGGGTGGGAATGATAGCATCACTTAAGATGTATCTAGACAGATACATGAATGGGCAGGGAGCAAACCTTAGAAAATAGACGGCATATTTAGATAGAGGATATAGATCGCACAGGCTTGGAGGGCCGAAGGGCCTGTTACTGCACTGTAATGTTCTTTGTTCTTGTTCTAGCTCTGCCTACCAGTTTTGTTTGAACTGCCGTTACCCATAACTCTTTGGACCACTCCATCTAGCCAACTTTTCAAATGAAATAAAGGAGGCTTCAACATCTTTCTCATCAAAATTTGGCAGAGTTTTGACATGTTTATATATGTCACTACATTCTTTTTTAATCTCATTCCTGTTAACTTGACTTTGCTGACTAAGTTGCAACTTCTCAAATTCAAATTCTCTCTCCTTTTATGTCTCCCTTTCTTCTCTCTATCTGTCTTTCTTCTCTACTTCTTTGGTCAGCCTCTCTCTCTCTCTCTCTATCTCTCTCTCTGTCTCTCTCTCTCTCTCAGAGGGCAGTGGAGGCCCAGTCTCTGGATTCATTTAAGAAAGAGTTGGATAGAGCTCTCAAGGATAGTGTAATCAAGGGTTATGGAGATAAGGCAGGAACAGAATACTGATTAAGGATGATCAGCCATGATCATATTGAATGCTGGTGCAGGCTCGAAGGGCTGAATGGCCTACTCCTGCATCTATTGTCTATTGTCTATTGTCTCTATTGCTCTCTCTATCTCTCTCTGTCTCCCTTTGTTTATTTTCTAACTCCATTTTCCTCCTTTGTAATTTGTTTTTCTACCTCTGCTGCACTTGTCTGTTTCTCTGACACACCTAACTGTTTGAGTCACTCCCTTACAATTTCAGCTTTACTGGAATGAAGAACAAAAGAACATAATTTATTTAAATTGAGAAAAACTGCAATATAAAGGACTTGGTACATGTAACACAGAAAACTAGTGCACAAGTGTAGCAGGTAATCAGAAAGGCTAATGGAACATTGACCCTTTTGAAATTTTGACTACAACTGGAGTACTCTGAGCAGTTTTAATCCCCTTATTGTTAGAAAAACACGTCTGGTTCACTAATGTCCTTTAGGGAAGGAAACTGCTATCCTAACCTGGTCTGGCCTACATGTGACTCCAGACCCACAACAATATGGCTGACACTTAACTGCCTTCTGGATAATTGGGGATAATAAATGCTAGTCTGGCTAGTGACACCCACATCCCCATGAATTAATTTTTAAAAAAGCACAATATGCCCTTTGGCCCACCACGTCTGTACCAACCAACAAATTGCAAACTACACTAATCCCATTTACCTGCACTTGGTCCATTGCCTACTATGACCTTGTATTTTAAATGCATGTCCAAGTGCCTCTTAAATGTCGTGAGAGTACCTGCTTCCACCACTCTGTCAGACAGTCTTAGATGTGTCTGTCATGGGGACAAACGTCTTACCATCTACCCTGTCTCTGCTGCTTAGAATGTTGCATACCCCAATGAGACTTCCCCCTCAGCCTCCTCTGCTCCAAGGAAAACAGTCTCTCCTCATAACTGAAACTTTACATCCCAGACAACATCCTGGTGAATCTCCTCTTCATCCTCTCCAGCATAATCACATTCTTCTGATACCATGGCAGCCAAAACTGCACACACCATTCCATCTGTGGCCTAACCAATGTTTTATAAAGTTGTAACTAAACTACCTTGCTCCTAATATCTACACCGCAGCTAATGAAGGCAAGCATCCCCTATGCCATCTTCATCATCTTGTCTATATGTGTTAACACCTTCAGAGATTTATGGACTTGTACACCAATATTCCATTGTTCTTAGGGACCTAGGGACTTACCATTTATAGAACATAGAACATGGAACAGTTCAGCACAGTACAGGCCCTTCGACCCTCGATGTTTGTTCCGACCTTTTATCCTACTCTAAGATCAAACTAACCTACATGCCCTTCATTTTACCATTATCCATGTGCCTATCCAAGAGTTGCTTAAATGTCCCTAATGTATTTGACTTTATGTGTAAATCCTTCTCTTATTAGGCCTCCCAAAATGTATCACCTCACACTTTTCAGAATTAAATTTCATCTGCCATTGCTCTGCCTAATTTACCAGCTGATCAATATCAAACTGCAACCTGACACCATCCTCCTCACTGTCAACAACACCAACAGTTTTTGTGTCATCTTGCAAACTTGCTAATTATACCTTCTATATTCACATCCAAGTTGTTAATATACATAAACAGCATTGATCCCTGTAGTTCACTGCTATAATCACAAGTTTCCAATCACAAAAACAACTTTTCACCTTTACCCTTTGCCTCCTATTTGCATGCCAGTTTTGAAATTCCATTTCATCGTCTGCACCTGTTATTTGTTGAGACTAGCTTAGTCAGAGGACTCAGTGTACTGGCTCAGCTGATGGTTGACACTCTTTGATGGTGACACTACCATTTAGGCCCCTAAGTTCCTATCCTTGACTGACTATCCTCACCTTAGACCCCACACTGTGGACAACAGACCTATTTCCTATTTCACTCCTCCAAGCACCTGATTCTATACTGAGTTCTCCCCTGGGTTCCCCTCCCACTCCTTGATCCCCCCAACTCCACTCCACAATCCCACTCAGCACTGACTACCTCTTGACAGTCTTGGCCTCTGCAAGCTGCACCCACTCCCCCTCTTTGTGACTTAACTTAACTCAGTTGAAAAGTGTGGCTGATGAAGGGCTTATGCTTGAAACATCGGCTCTCCTGCTCATTCGATGCTGCTTGACCTGCTGTGCTTTTCCAGCACCACACGTTTCAACTGACAATGCAACATCTGTAGTTCTCACTTTCTCTTCTTTAAGTTAAGTCAGTAAAACTGAAGACAGAGCTGGTTGAAGTGAACTGAAAAATTAGTTAAAAAGTAAGATGGTAGAGAACTAGTGGCAGCACATGTCTAGTATTTTTCATTGAGAAAGAAGACCCTATGAGAATGAAGCAGCATTCCATGGCTAGCCAAGAAAATTACAGATGGTTTCATATTGAAGAAGAATGTACAAATTAACAACAATATATATTAGTTAAAAAACAGCAAACGAGGTATAAGAAGGTAGAACAAAGAACATAGAAAAGTACAGCACAGAAGGATTATTCCTAAACTGAAATAAAATAACCTAACCTATGCACCCCTCAATTCATTGCTATCCATGTGCATGTCCAGCAGTCGCTTAAATGTCCCCAATGACTTCGCTTCGACCACCACTGCTGGCAATGCATTCCATGCATTCACAACTCTCTGCGTAAAGAACCTACCTCTGATCTTCCTCCTAATATCTTAAAACTATGACCCTTCGTGACAGTCAATCCTGCCCTGGGGAAAAGTCTCTGGCTATTGACTCTGTCCATGTCTCTCATTACCTTGTATACCTCAATCGGGTCCCCTCTCTTCATCCTTCTCTCCAGAGAGAAAAGTCTGAGCTTAGTCAACCTCTCTTCATAAGACAATTCCTCTAGTCAAGGCAATATCCTGGTAAACCTTCTATGCACCCTCATCAAAGCCTCCATATCTTTCCTGTAATAGAGCAACCAGAATTGGACACAATATTCTAAGTGTGGTCTCACCAGGATCTTGTAGAGCTGTAGCAAAACCTCACAGCTCTTAAACTTGATACCCCTTTTAATGAATGCCAAAACACCATATGCTTTCTTAACAACCCTGTCCACTTGGGTGGCAACTTTGAGGAATCTATGCACTTGAACACCAAGATCCCTCTGTTCCTCTACACTGCCAAGAATCCTGTCTTTAATTCTATACTCAGCATTTGAGTTCGACCTTCCAAAATGTATCACTTCACATTTATCCAGGTTGAACTCCATCTGCCATTTCTCAGCCCATTGGCACCTCCAATCTGCAAATTTACTAACCCACCCCTCAACCTCCTCATCCAAGTCACTTATAAAAACTACAAAGACCAGAGGCCCAAGAACAGAGCCCTGCAGGACCCCACTCAACAGTGACCTCCAGGCAGAATACTTTCTATCTACAACCACTCTCTGCCTTCTGCCAGCCAACCAATTCTGAATCCAGATAGCCAAATCTCCATGTATCCCATACCTCCTGACTTTATGAATAAGTCTACCATGGGGAACCTTATCAAATGCCTTGCTGAAGTCCACAACACCACATCTAATACTTGACCTTCGTTGACCTGTCTCGTCACCTCTTTAAAGAACTCAATAAGATTTGTGAGGCATGACCTGCCCCTCACAAAGCCATGCTGACTGCCTTTAATCAAGCTCTGCTTTTCCAAATAGTCATAAATCCTATCCCTCAGAATTCTTTCCAAAACTTTGCTGACCACAGACGTAAGACTGACTGGTCTGTAATTGCCAGGGATTTCCCTATTACCCTTCTTGAAAAGAGGAACAACATTCACCTCCCTCCAGTCCTCCAGTACGACTCCTGTGGAGAGTGAGGAAGCAAAGATCTTCACCAGAGGCTTAGCAACCTCCTTTCTTGCTTCCCCGAGCAAAGTTATAGAATCAAAGAGCAACTTAGGATAAATCTGGTCTGGCCCTGGGGGCTTCTCAATCTTAATGTTTTCCAAATTTTCCAGCACATCAACTTCATCAATCTTCATCTGTTCAAGCCTGTATCCCAGCTCCTCAAAGTTCTCATTTATAACAAGGTCCCTTTCCTTGGTGAAAACTAAAGCAAAAAACTCCTTTAGGGCTTTCCCTATCTGCTCAGACTCCACGCACAAGTTCTCTATGCTATCCCTGACCAGCTCTACCTTCTCCCTAATCAATCTCTTATTCCTCACGTATGAGTAAAATGCCTTTGGGTTCCCTTAAGGTAGTTAGGATAGTGAAGAAGGTGTTTGGTATGCTTTCCTTTGTTGGTCAGAGTATTGAGTACAGGAGTTGTGAGGTTGTGTTGTGGCTGTACAGGACATTGGTTAGGCCACTTTTGAAATATTGCGTGCAATTCCGATCTCCTTCCGATCGGGACAATGTTGTGAAACGTGAAAGGGTTCAGAAAAAATTCCAAGGAAGTTGTCAGGGAGAGGTTGAATAAGCTGGGGCTGAGGGGTTACCTTATATAGGTCTATAAAATCATGAGGGGGATGGATAGGATAAATAGACAAAGTGGGGGAGTCCAGAGCTAGAGGGCATAGGTTTAGGGTGAGAGGGGAAAGATATAAAAGAGACCTAAGGGGCAGCTTTTTCACACAGAGGGTGGTACGTGTATGGAATGAGCTGGCAGAGGATGTGGTGGAGGCTGGTACAATTGCAACATTTAAGAGGCATTTGGATGGGTATATGAATAGGAAGGGTTTGGAGAGATATGGGTCAGGTGCTGGCAGGTGGGACTAGATTGGGTTGGGATGTCTGGTTGGCATGGATGAGTTGGGCTGAAGGGTCTGTTTCCATACTGTAAATCTCTATGACTCTATGGCTAAACTGAAGATAATGTGGAGTGTGAGAGAAAATGAATAATAAATATAAAACCAGACAATAAAAACTTCTATAATTAAATTAAAATAAAGATAGCTCACACAGCCACCACTCTCTGGGTGAAGAAGTTTCTCCTCATCTCTGTCCGAAATGGTCTCCCCCGTATTTTTAAGCTGTGTCCTCTGGTTTGGCACTCACCCATCAGCGGAAACATGTTTCCTGCTGCCAGAGTGTCCAATCCTTTAATAATCTTATATGTCTCAATCAGATCCCCTCCCAGTCTTCTAAACTCAAGGGTATACAAGCCCAGTCGCTCCAGCCTTTCAGCGTAAGGTAGTCCCGCCATTCCAGGAATTGACATCGTGAACCTACGCTGCACTCCCTCAATAGCCAGAAGGTAAGAGTGGAGAACTGATCATAGAATCATAGAATCAAACAGTACAGAGGAGGACTTTCAGCCCATTAAGCCTGTACCACCAAAAATATACTACTACTTATACTAGTCCTACCTTCCTGCACTAGGCCTATAGACCTCATTCCTGAAGGGCTTCTGCCCAAAACGTCGATTTTCTTGCTCCTCAGATGTTGCCTGACCTGTGCTTTTCCAGCACCACTCTAATCTTGACTCTGATCTCCAGCATCTGCAGTCCTTAGTTTCGCCTATAGGCCTGAATGTTGTGGTACTTCAGGTACTCATCCAAGTATTTTTAAAGGTTGCAAGATTCCTGCCTCAACTACTATTCCAGGCATTGCAAACCAGATTCCCATTAATCTCTGGTTGAAAAAGGTTTTCCTCAAATACCCTCTAAACCTCCTGCCTTTCACCTCAAAATTATGCCCCCTATAGTCATCATAACAGGAAAGAAGCAAATGTAAAGCCTTTGATGAGTATTTTATTTCTGACTTCATAGTAGAATATACAGAAGCATGCCAAGAAGAGTAAAAATAATCTAGAGGCAAAAGGAAGGGAAGAATTTTGAACAGTCACAATCATGAGTGAAAATCCACAATCTATTAACAGAGCTAAAAGCTAACAGGTACCCTGGAATGATGCCTTTTTATTTGTTCATGGGATGAGGGTGTCACTAGGTAGACCAGGGTTTTACCCTTTCCTAACTGCCCTTGTAAACATCACATCTTTTTTATTGTCCAGTGTTGGATTATAAATAAAGATAATGAAAGCAGACACATTTTCCAGAATGCACAAATGGTAATATACGTTAAGAATTTAAGAGAAAGATGGCAATAGACTGTATAAGCTGTATCTAAGGAATGAACAAAGATAAATAGATGCTAGACTCATGTTTTGTCCTGAAAACACATTTTTGAAATGGCCTTTCATTTTTGTTAAGGGTAGAGGCATGTAATGACCATGTTGAAAGACCCTCCAATCGAAAGGAAGTGTTCCAGAATCTGTGGAATCTTGGAAGATGACCAGTAATGCAACCAATATTTCTTCGGCCACTTCCTTAAGAATCTTGGGATGTAGGTTATTGGGCCCTGGTAATTTAATCAGCCATTAATCCTGTCAATTTCCCTACCCCATTTCTCTACTAATACTGATTTCCTTCAGTTTCCCTCTCTCACTTCCCATGTGTTCCCTAACATTTCTAGGATGTTATTTTTTCACCTCCTTTGTGGAGACAGGCCCAAAATGTGTAGTTGCTTGGTCTGCCATCTCTTCGTTCCCCATTATAACCTCCCCTGTTTTTGACTGTAAGGGACTTACATTTGTCTTCGCTAATCTTTTTCTTTTCACACACTGATGGAAGCTTTTACAATCACTTTTGTAAGTTCCCTGCAAAGATATACTCTACTTTCCCTTTCTTAATCTATTCCTTTGTCTTCCTTTGCTGAAGTCTCAACTGCTTCTAATATTCATGATTGCTGCTTTTTTGCCCAATTTGGAAAATCTTTCTTTGGATCTAATACTATCACTAATTTCCTGTTGGTCATGGTCGGGCCACCCTTCCCTGCATTAGGATTTGAAACCATGTATAAAGCTCTTAGATAAATCATTCTCTTGGAGAAAAAGTTAGAACTCACTTTTTTGTAATTAAAAACCCATGTTCAAGACTGAAGAGTTGCAACTGTTAGGCAAGTAGCAATAATGGCTGGTAATTAACTAAAAGTAAACCTCCTTTACATCACCCTCATATACTCAGGAATAGTAACGGTCTGGAGAACAAAGAATAAACAAAGAAAATTTACAGCCCAGGAACAGGCCCTTTGGCCCTCCAAGCCTGAGCCGATCCAAATGTACTGTCGAAACCTGTCGGTCAATTCCTAAGCATCTGTATCCTTCTGCTCCCCACCTACTCATGCATCTGTCCAGATGCATCTTAAACGAATCTATCGTGACTGCCTCTACCACCTCTGCTGGCAACATGTTCCAAACGCCCACCACCATCTGTGTGAAGTACTTGCCGTGTGTATCCCCCTTAAATTTTCCACCTCTCACCTTGAAAGTGTGACCTCTCGTTATTGAATCCTTCACCCTGGGAAAAAGCTTGTCTCTATCCACCCTGTCTATTCCCTTCATCATTTTGTAAACCTTAATCAGGTCCACCCTCAATCTCCTTTTTTCTAATGAAAATAAAAGTAACCTACTCAACCTTTCTTCGTAGCTAGCACCTTCCATACCAGGCAACATCCTTATACCCTCTGCACCCTCTCCAAAGCGTCCACATCCTTTTGGTAATGTGGCGACCAGAACTGTACAAAGTATTCTAAATGCGGCCGAACCAATGTCTTGTACAATTTTAACATGACCTGCCAGCTCTTATACTCAATACCCCGTCCAATGAAGGCAAGCATACCATATGCCTTCTTGACCACTCTATCCACCTGTGCAGCAACCTTCAGGGTACAATGGACCTGCACTCCCAGATCTATCTGCCCATCAACTTTTCCCAAGGCTCTTCCATTCATTGTATAATTCGCTCTAAAATTAGACTTGCCTAAATGCATCACCTCACATTTGTCTGGATTGAAAACTATCTGCCACTTTTCCGCCCAACTCTCCAGTCTATCTATATCCTCCTGTATTCTCCTGACAGTCCCTTATGCTTTCTGCTACTCCACCAATCTTCGTGTCATCTGCAAACTTGCTGATCATACCAACCGTGCCCTCTTCCAGATCATTTATGTATATCACAAACAACAGTGGCCCCAACACTGACCCCTGTGGTACACCACTGGTCACCTTTCTCCATTTCGAGAAACTCCCTTCAACTACTACTTTCTGTCTCCTGTTGCTCAACCAGTTCTTGATTCACCTAGCTAGAATACCCTGCACACCATGTGACTTTACTTTCTACATTAGTCTTCAGCCCTCAACATTGCGCCGACCAATTATACCAACCTGAAGCCCATCTAACCTACACTATTCCATGTACGTCCATATGCTTGTTCAATGATGACCTAAATGCGCTTAAAGTTGGCGAATCTACCACCGTTGCAGGCAAAGCATTCCATACCCTTACTACTCTCTGAGTAAAGAAACTACCTCTGACATCTGTCCTATATCTATCACCCCTCAATTTAAAGCTATGCCCCCTCGTGCTCGCCGTCACCATACTTGGAAAAAGGCTCTCCCTGTCCACCCTATCTAACTCTCTGGTTATCTTGTATGTCTCTATTAAGTCACCTCTCAACCTTCTTCTCTCCAACAAAAGCAGCCTCAAGTCCCTCAGCCTTTCCTCATAAGACCTTTCCTCCATACCAGGCAACATCCTAGTAAATCTCTGCATCCTTTCCAAAGCTTCCACATCCTTCATCTAATGCGGTGACCAGAACTGTACACAATACTCCAAGTGCGGACACACCAGTGTTTTGTACAGCTGTAGCATACCCTCATGTTTCCGGAAGTCGATCCCTCTATTAATAAAAGCTAAATTACTGTATGCCTTCTTAACAACCCTGTCAACCCTGGGTGGCAACTTTCAAGGATCTGTGTGCCTGGACACCGAGATCTCTCTGCTCATCGACACTACCAAGAATCTTACTATGAGCCCAATACTTTGTATTCTGGTTACTCTGACCAAAGTGAATCACCTCACACTTGTCCGTATTAAACTCCATTTGCCAACTCTCAGCCCAGCTCTGCAGCTTATTTATGTCTCTCTGTAACCTACAGCATCCTTTGTCACTATCCACAACCCCACCGACTTTAGTGTTGTAATTTACTAAACCACCCTTCTACGCCCTCATCCAGGTCGTTTTTAAAAATGACGAACAGCAGTGGACCCAACACCGACCTTTGCGGTACACCACTAGTAACTGGACTCCAGGATGAACATTTCCCATCAACCACCACCCTCTGTCTTCTTTCAGCAAGCCAATTACTGATCCAAACTGGCTACTGAGGGAGTGCAGCGTAGGTTCACGAGGTCAATTCCTGGAATGGCGGGACTACCTTACGCTGAAAGACTGGAGCGACTGGGCTTGTATACCCTTGGGTTTAGAAGACTGAGAGAGGATCTGATTGAGACATATAAGATTATTAAAGGATTGGACACTCTGGAGGCAGGAAACATGTTTCCGCTGATGGGTGAGTGCCGAACCAGAGGACACAGCTTAAAAATACGGGGTAGACCATTTAGGACAAAGATGAGGAGAAACTTCTTCACCCAGAGAATGGTGGCTGTGTGGAATGCTCTGCCCCAGAGGACAGTGGAGGCCCAGTCTCAGGATTCATTTGAGAAAGAGTTGGATAGATCTCTCAAGGATAGTGTAATCAACGGTTATGGAGATAAGGCAGGAACAGGATACTGACTAAGGATGATCAGCCATGATCATATTGAATGGTGGTGCAGGCTTGAAGAGCAGAATAGCCTGCTCCTGCACCTATTGTCTATTGTCAAACCGCTATATCTCCCACAATCCCATTCCTCCACATTTTGTACAATAGCCTACTGTGGGGAACCTTATCGAACACATTGTTGAAATCCATATACACCACATCAACCGGTTTACTCTCATCCACCTGTTTGGTCACCTTCTCAAAGAACTCAATAAGGTTTGTGAGGCACGATCTACCCTTCACAAAACCGTGCTGACTATCCCGAATAAAATTATTTTTTTCTAGATGATTATAAATCCTATCTCTTATAAACTTTTCCAACACTTTACCAACAACCAATAAGGCTCACTGGTCTATAATTACTAGGGTTGTCTCTGCTCCCCTTCTTGAACAGGGGAACCACATTTGCTATCCTCCAGTCTTCTGGCACTATTCCTGTAGACAATGAAGATTTAAAGATCAATGTCAAAGGCTCGGCAATCTCTTCCCTGGTTTCCCAGAGGATCCTAGGATAAATCGTAGGGGAGTAGGGATAACCCTAGTAACTATAGGCCGGTGAGTCTCACTTCTGTTGTGGGCAAAGTCTTAGAGAGAATTGTAAGGGAAAGGATTTATGAAGATCTGGATAGGAATAATGTGATCAAGGATAGTCAGCATGGTTTTGTGAAGGGCAGGTCGTGCCTCACAAACCTTACTGAATTCTTTGAGAAGGTGACTAAGGAGGTGGATGAGGGGAAAGCGGTAGATGTGGTGTATATGGATTTTAGTAAGGTGTTTGATAAGGTTCCCCATGGTAGGCTACTTCAAAAAATACGGAGGTATGGCATTGAGGGTGAGTTGGAGGTTTGGATTAGGAATTGGCTGGCTGGAAGAAGACAGAGGGTAGTAGTTGATGTTAAAGGTTCATCTTGGAATGCTGTTACTAGCGGTGTTCCGCAAGGATCTGTTTTGGGACCATTGCTGTTTGTCATTTTTATAAATGACCTGGAGGAGGGGCTAGAAGGTTGGGTGAGCAAGTTTGCGGATAATACGAAAGTCGGAGGAGTTGTTGACAGTGAGGAAGGATGTGGCAGGTTACAGCGGGATATAGATAAGCTGCAGAACTGGGCAGAAAGGTGGCAAATGGAGTTCAATGTAGCTAAGTGTGAGGTGATTCACTTTGGTAAGAGTAACAAAAAGATGGGGTACTGGGCTAATGGTCGGATACTTGGTAGTGTGGATGAGCAGAGGGATCTTGGTGTCCATGTACACATATCTTTGAAAGTTGCCACCCAGGTAAATAGTGCGGTGAAAAAGGCATATGGCGTACTGGCTTTTATTGGTAGAGGAATTGAGTTCCGTAGTCCTGAGATCATGTTGCAGTTGTATAAGACTCTGGTGCGGCCGCATCTGGAGTATTGTGTGCTGTTTTGGTCGCCATACTATAGGAAGGATGTGGAGGCACTGGAACGGGTGCAGAGGAGGTTTACCAGGATGTTGCCTGGTATGGTAGGAAGATCGTATGAGGAAAGGCTGAGGCACTTGGGGTTGTTTTCATTGGAGAAAAGAAGGTTTAGGGGTGACTTGATAGAGGTGTATAAGATGATTAGGGGTTTAGATAGGGTTGACCGTGAGAACCTTTTTCCACCTATGGAGTCAGCTATTATGAGGGGGCATAGCTTTAAATTAAGGGGTGGTAGGTATAGGACGGATATTAGGGGTAGGTTCTTTACTCAGCGAGTCGTGAGTTCATGGAATGCCCTGCCAGTAGCAGTGGTGGACTCTCCCTCATTATGGGCATTTAAGCAGGCATTGGATAGGCATATGGAGGATAGTGGGCTAGTGTAGGTTAGGTGGGCTTGGATCGGCGCAACATCGTGGGCCAAATACTGCGCTGTATTCTTCTATGTTCTATGTTCTATCCCATCCCGCCCAGGGGACTTATCTATTTTCACACTCTGCAGGATTTCTAATACCTCTTCCTTGTGAACCTCAATCCCACCTAGCCTAGTAGCCTGTATCTCAGTATTCTCCTCGACAACATTGTCGTTTTCTAGAGTGAATACTGTTGAAAAATATTCATTCGTGCTTCCCCTATCTCCTCTGATTCCACACACAACTTCCAACTACTATCCTTGATTGGCCCTAATCTTACTCTCGTCATTCTTTTATTCCTTATACCTATAGAAAGCCTTAGGGTTTACCCTGATCCTATCTGCCAACAACTTCTCATGTCTCCTCCTGGCTCTTCTGAGCTCTCTCTTTAGGTCCTTCCTGGCTACCTTGTAACCCTCAAGCACCCTAACTGAGCCTTCACATCTCATCCTAACATAAGCCTTCTTCTTCCTCTTGACCAGAGATTCCACTTCCTTCGTAAACCACGGCTCCCGTGCTCTACAGCTTCCTCCCTGCCTGACAGGTACATACTTATCTAGGGGACACAGTAGCTTTTCCTTGAATAAGCTCCACATTTCTAATGTGCCCATCCCCTGCAGTTTCCTTCCCCATCCTATGCTTCCTAAATCTTGCCTTATCGCATCATAATTGCCTTTCCCCCAGCTGTAAGTCTTTCCCAGTGGTATACACCTATCCCTTTCTATCACTAAAGTAAACATAACAGAATTGTGATCGCTATCACCAAAATGCTCACCTACTTCCAAGTCTAACACCTGGCCGGGCTCATTACCCAGTACCAAATCTAATGTGGCTTTGCCCCTTGTTGGCCTGTCTACATTCTGTGCCAGGAAGCCCTCCTGCACACACTGGACAAAGACTGACCCATCTGTAATACTCGTACTGTAGTGTTCCCAGTCAATATTTGGAAAGTTGAAGTCCCCCATGACAACTACCCTGTCTTTCTCACTCCTATCGAGAATTATCTTTGCTATTCTTTCCTCTACATCTCTGGAACTATTCGGAGGCCTATAGAAAACTCCCAACAGGGTGACCTCTCCTTTCCTGTTTCTAACCTCAGCCCATACTACCTCAGTTGACGAGTCCCCATACATCCTTTCTGCAACTGCAATACTGCCCTTCATCTGTCTCTCACTGACCTGGACAAGAAGGACACCTATGTTAGATTACTGTTCATTTACTTCGGTTCTGCATTTAACACTATCATTTCTCATCGTCTGATTGGAAAGCTGAATCTGCTGGGCTTGAATACCTCTCTTTGTAACTGGATCCTGGACTTCTTGACTGGGAGACCTCAGTCAGTCTAGATTGAGAACAGCATCTCCAACACCATCTCACTGAGCACGAGGGCCCCTGCTATTCACCCTGCGACTGTGCAGCGATGCACAGCTGGAAAGATATTATTAAGTTCGTTGAAGACACGATAGTATTGGGTCTCATTAGCGGAACAATGAGTCAGCATACAGGGAGGAGGCGCAGCAGCTAACATACTGGTGCAGAGCCAACGATCTGTCTCTGAATGTGGACAAAATGAAAGAAATGGTTGTTGACCTCAGGAGGGCATGGAGCGAGCACCCTCCGCTAGACATTGATGGCTCCCCCGTGGATATCATGAAGAGCACAGAATTTCTTGACGTCCACATGGCGGAGAATCTCACCTGGTTCCATAGCCAAAAAAGCCAGCAGCATCTCTACTTTCTGTGTAGCTTGAGAAAAGCCCATTTCCCATCCCCCATCCTCACCACATTCGACACAAGGTTCATTGAGAGTACCCTGAACTGATGCATCACTGCCTGGTTTGGGAATTGCATCATCTCACTTTAGATTAGATTAGATTAGATTAGATTAGATTAGATTAGATTAGATTAGATTACAGTGTGGAAACAGGCCCTTCGGCCCAACAAGTCCACACCGACCCGCCGAAGCGAACCCACCCATACCCCTACCCCTACATTTACCCCTTACCTAACACTACGGGCAATTTAGCATGGCCAATTCACCTGGCCCTGCACATCTTTGGACTGTGGGAGGAAACCGGAGCACCCGGAGGAAACCCACGCAGACACGGGGAGAACATGCAAACTCCACACAGTCAGTCGCCTGAGGCGACAATCTCAGATTGTAAAACACTACAACAGATAGTGACGACAGCTGAGAAGAATATCGGGGTCTCTCTCTCTCTTCCCTTCATTACAGACATTACATCACACACTGCATCTGCAAGGCTAATAGCATTGTGAACGAGCCCACACACGCTTCATCTAAATTCTTCTCCCTCCTGCCATCTGGCAGAAGATACCAGAGCATTCAGTCTCTCACGGCCAGACTGTGCAACAGTTTCTTCCCCCAAGCCATCAAGCTCCTTAACACTGTATGATCACACCCTATTGCAAGACAAAAGATGTAAAATTATCGGCCGATTAGCCTAACCTCGGTTTTACGTAAAATTCTAGAATCCATCATTAAGAATGAGGTTTCTAAATTCTTGGAAGTGCAGGATCAAATTAGAAAAGTTAGTATGGATTTAGTAAGGGGAGGCTGTGCCTGACAAACCTGTTAGAATTCTTTGAAGAGGTAACAAGTAGGTTAGACCAGGGAAACCCAGTGGATATTATCTACCTAGACTTCCAAAAGGCCTTTGATAAGGTGCCTCACAGGAGGCTGCCGAGTAAGGTGATAGCCCATGGTGTTCAAGGTGAGGTACTGGCATGGATTGAGGATTGGCTGTCTGACAGAAGACAGAGAGTTCGGATAAAAGGTTCTTTTTTGGAATAGCAGCCAGTGACAAATGGTGTCCCGCAGGGTTCAATATTGGGGCCACAGCTATTCACTGTACATATAAATGATCTGGTTGAAGGGACTGGGGGCATTCCGGCAAAGTTTGTTGATGAGACGAAGTTAGGTGGACAGGCAGGTGATACTGAGGAGGTGGGGAGGATGCAGAAAGATTTAGACAGTTTAGGAGAGTGGTCCAGGAAATGGCTGATGAAATTCAATGTGAGCAAATGCAGCATCTTGCACTTTGGAAAAACTAACACAGGCGTGGACGTCTTTATAAATAGTGAGAAAATTCATAAAGCCAAAATACAAAGGAATCTGGGAGTGCTAGCACAGGATTCTATAAAGGTTGACATGCAGGTTGAGTCGGTGGTTAAGAAAGTAAATGTAATGTTGTCATTTATTTCAAGAGAGTTAGAATATAAAAGCAGTGAGGTGCTACTAAGACTTTATAAAGTTCTGATTAGGCCCCATTCAGAATACTGTGTCCAGTTTTGGGTCCCACACCTCAGAAAGGCACTGGAGCGTGTCCAGCAGAGATTCACACAGAGTTTCCCTGGACTGGTAGGCCTTACATACGATGAATGGCTGAGGATCCTGGGATTGTATTCATTAGAGTTTAGAAGGTTGGGGGAGATCTAATAGAAACTTACAAGATAATGCATGGCTTAGAAAGGGCGGACACTGGGAAATTGTTTCCTTCAGGCGGGGATACTAGGACTTGTGGGCACAGCCTTAGAATTAGAGGGGGTCAATTTAGAACAGAAATGAGAAGACATTTCCTCAGCCAGATAGTGATGGGCCTGTGGAATTCATTGCCACGGAGCACAGTGGAGGTCGGGATGTTAAATGTCTTCGAGGCACAGATTGATAAATTCTTCATCTTGCAAGGAATTAAGGGATACGGGGAGACTGTGTATAAATGGCATTGAAATGCCCATCAGCCATGATTGAATGGCAGAATGGACTCGATGGGCCAAATGGCCTTACTTCCACTCCTGTGTCTTATTGTCTTATTCCATTTGCAATTTTCAGATGACTTTTTGAATTGCTGCTAAAACAATAGTTTATTAATAATCATTCATTGTTACATTGTAATTTGTCCACCACTGTGCCTGTTGTCTTGTCTTGTTAGGAATTACTGTGCTGTCTTGCATGTTTTGTACTTTTCTATGTACTTTATGTTGCCCTGTGTATGACTACTCTCTTGTAGTCTGTTTGTTCCCATAGCACCTTGGTCCTAGAGGAATGCTGCCTCATTTTTATTGTACCAGTTGTATATGTTAGAAACGATAAATAAAGTTACTCTACTCTACTCTACATCCGAGACTCCTACCACTCTCTGTGTAAAAAAACCTGCCCCACACATCTCCTTTGAACTTTCCCCCTCTCACCCTAAATGCATGCACCTGAGTATTAAGCATTTCAACACTGGGAAAAAATATTCTAACTATCAATCCTATCTATGCATCTCATAATTTTATAGATTTCTATCAATTCTCCCCTCAGCCTCTGCTACTCCAAAGAAAACAATCTGAGTATTTCTAGCCTCTCTTTATAGCTCATACTCTCTAATCCAAGCAGTATCCTGGTAAACCTCTTCTGCACCCTCTTCAATGCCTCCACATCCTTCCTGTAATGTGGCAATCAGAAATGAATACAATACACTAAATGTGGCCTAACCAAAGTCTTACAAACTAGACTATTCCCTACTACAGGAGAATCGACTTTTCGGGCATAAGCATTCTTCAGGAATCCTGAAGAAGGGCTTATGCCTGAAACGTCGATTTTCCTGCTCCTTGGATGCTGTCTGACCTGCTGCGCTTTTCCAGCAACACATTTTTCAGCTCTGATCTCCAGCATCTGAAGTCCTCACTTTCTTCTATTCCCTACTATCACTATATTGCTTTTTGCTTATCTACTTGAACGGCTTCCTTTACCATGGATGCTGTGGCCACATAGCTCATACCGCTCTCCAAACAAGCTGAAAGAACCTCAAAATTGGTGGACAATTGTAAGGGCTAAGACTCCTGCACTCCTGTCCTCTAGGCCCCCTTCACTGTCTCACTTTAAATTGCATTCTCTTGTTCCTGACACTGACCAAATTTGAACATTCTATCCTAAGAGGTGTCATCACCTCCTGAAACAAAGGTAACTTACCCCTCCCTGATGTTTCACAATGTATGCTTCTCAGCCTCCAGAACAATAAAGTTTCTGCATTCATCCAAACATGGACAAAAGAGCTGAACTCGAGGTGAGGCGAGAGCAACTGCTGTTGACGTCAAGGAGTCCTAGCAAACTGGAGTCAGTGGGAATGAGACGGAAGATTGTCAGCTGAATAGAGTCATACTGAGTAAAGAGAGAGATTGTTCCTAATTCCAGGATATTGCTGTAGGAAGTTTTCATGGCACTTCATAGATCACTTCTTTAATCAATTAATTATGTCAAAAGATCTGAAATGTTTGCTGATGGTTACACTGTGCACAGTTTCATTCACAACAGCTCAGATATTGAAGCAGTCCATGTACATATGCAACAAGGCCTAACAAAATTCAGGTTTGGAAAGATAAGTGCTATTATCATTCTCCCCACTGGATTACTAGACAATGACCATTTCCAACTAAAGCAAATCTAAACACCTCCGTATGACATTCGATGAGATTATAACATCCAAGAAGCTTGACTTCAAGAACATGTAGCATGCTTATTCACTTCCACAATCATCTTAAGCATTCATTTCCTTGTTAACAACACACAGTGGCGGCTGTGTATAACATCTGTGAGATGAACTGCAGCAGTTCACTTAGATTTATTTGATAAATAAATAAATCTCCATTACCTCAGACAACAATTGTAACTAATGCATAGAAACATTACTTCTAAGTCACACATCAGCTGGTATTACGATGCTGTTGTTGTTCTTGTTACTGGATGTAAATCCTGAAATAATTACCCCTAACTACACTCCACCACCCCATTGGAGCATCATTAACACAGAGACTTTGGGGTTCAAAAATAAGGTTCACTGCTTCCTTCTCAAGGGTAACTAGGGATGAGTAATAATTGCTAGCCTAGCTAGTGATACAACATCCTGAGAATTAATTAAAAGCCTTTCAGAGATATGTCTCTCTGTCACATTAATGATTATGTTATTATTATGTCCTGTGCTGCTGTCATGTTAGTCACACTTTCATTTTCTTATTGTTGTTTAGGGGGATTTGCTGAGTCCATGTCGCTGTGCTGGATCTGTTCGTTGTACACACCAACCCTGCCTGATAAAGTGGATCAGTGAGCGAGGATCCTGGAGTTGTGAGCTGTGTTACTACAAATACCATGTCATTGCCATTAGTGCCAAGAACCCCCTTCAGGTGCCATCTTTTGTTTTTACTTCTGCTTTACTCTGTTTAATTTTGTGTTTTTCTAATGCTTGTGCACGTGCAATTTCTGACATGGCTCATTGGACAGTGCTTGAGAATTGGAATGCCTACTGACTTCTTCCTCCTTACTTAGGGATTCTGAGAGATTCTGTCTAATCAGCTGACATCAATTGGGCAAGAAAATGGTGAGCTTAGGGTTCAAACCAAGAATAATGCAGAGACAGATGTGAACCTATGCAGCTATTCATGTCTGTCAAAATATGATAGGCTGCTTCATCTGCAAACAGTATCATATTGCAGGGAATTGTAATGGCCAATGTATGCAGAACAAGATCTCAGAAATAGTAAATTAATGAAAATAATGTCAGGGGAGGAAGGATTTTTGTACTAGGATTGGCACCTTACTGATTTACCTCATTGTAAAAGGCTGAATGCTCCTTTAACAATGAATCATGTGTACTAAATAAAAATCGAAAGAATTGCAGGTGCTGTAAATCAGAAACAAAACAGAAGTAGCTCAGGAAAAGCTCAGCAGCTCTGGCGGCATCCATGAAGAGAAATCAAAGTTAATGTTTTGAGTCTGGTGACTATTCCTCAGAACCCAGAGTTCTGAGGGAGGGTAATTGGACCAGAAACGCCAGCTTTGATTTCTCTTCATAGATGCTGCCAGACCTGCTGAGCTTTTCCAGCTACTTCAGTTTTGTTTCTGATTTACAGCATCTGCAATTCTTTCGGTTTTTATTTAGTATTTAACTCATTTCCACATCTCTTCTAGGCATGCCTACCTTGAAGAAGTTCTGCTCCTGTTCCCAATGGGATTTCCGTCCCAGTCTTTTTTTTTGTCCAGTTCTGAATTCATGTAAACACAAAAAATGCAAAACCCGCTGGTACACCATCCCCCTCACTCCCATCCAGGGCCCCAAACAGTCTTTCTAGATGAGACAGAGGTTCACCTGCATTGCTCCCAACCTAGCTTACTTCATCGGGTGCTTCCGATATGGTCTTCTCCACATCAGGGAGACCAAACCTAAACTTAGAGAATGGTTCGCCATGCATCTCAGCCAGGCTCACAGGGGCTGACTGGACCTCCCAGTCACTGCCCATTTTAATTCCCCTTCCCACTTCCTTTCCAACATGACCTTCCTTGGCCTCCTCCATTGCCAGAAAGAACCAAACTGCAAATTGGAGGAACAGCACCTTATTTTCTGCCTGGGCAATCTACAGCCCAGAGGACTCAATATTGAGTTCTCTAATTTCAAATAACCTCCCTTCCCAGCCCCCTCCCTCCCTTTCACTCCTCCCAGCCACCTACCAGATTCATTCCTCTTATTGACCAACCAAGTCATTCTCTCTACCTGTCTTTACTTATCCCCACTTCATCAGCCTGCCCCTGACACTCCTCCAGGTCCCCCTGCACCCACCCCCAGTCCTGAAGAAGGGTTACACCTGAAACGTTGACTTCTCCACCTCCTGATGCTGTCTGGCTTGCTGTGTTCTTCCAGCCTCCTGCCTGTCTATTTTGGATTCCAGCATCTGCAGTTTTTTTTTGTCTCTCACAAAAATTAGCTTTTGTCAGTGAGGACATTGACTCAGCTAGTTCACAGAATCACAGAATTGTTAAAGCACAGAAAGGGACAATTCAGTCACTCATGTCTGTGCTAACTCTCTACATGAGCATCTCACTCATTATCATTCTCCTGCTTTCTCCCTACAGCCTTGCACATTGTTCCTTTTCAGGTAGCAATCTAATTCCCTTTTGAAAGCCTCGATTGAACCTGACCCCATCACAGTGTCAGACAGTGTTTTCCAGACCACACCACTCACTGCATGAAAATGTTTCTCCTCATTTTGCCATTGTTTCTTTTGCCCATCAAGGTGAATCTGTGTCCTATAACTCTTGATTCTTCCACCAGTAAGAGTAGTTTCTCCCTAATTACTTTGTCCAGATACCATATTTTAAATTCATTCCTGATGAAGGGCTTTTAAAAATGTTGATTCTCCTGCTCCTCGGATGCTGCCTGACCTGCTGTGCTTTTCCAGCACCACACTCTTGACTCCAATCTCCAGCATCTGCAGATCTCATAGAACGTAGAACATAGAACGTTACAGCGCAGTACAGGCCCTTTGGCCCTCGGTGTTGCACTGGCCTGTGAATATAATCTAATGCTCATCTAATCTACACTGTTCCATTATTATCCATATGTATATCCAATGCCCATTTAAATGCCTTTAACGACAGCGAGTCTACTACTGTTGCAGTCAGGTCGTTCCACACCCCTAGTACTCTCTGAGTTTGAAATACTGAGTTATCTGAGCTATTTGACAGCTACCTACCATCTCAAAAACATCCAGCTTATTGGGCTAATTTTCATAAATGTTTGTCATTTTTATAAATGACCTGGAGGAGGGGTTAGAAGGTTGGGTGAGCAAGTTTGCGGATGATATGAAAGCCGGAGGAGTTGTAGACAGTGAGGAAGGATGTGGCAGGTTACAGCGGGATATAGATAAGCTGCAGAACTGGGCAGAAAGGTGGCAAATGGAGTTCAATGTAGCTAAGTGTGAGGTGATTCACTTTGGTAAGAGTAACGAAAAGATGGGGTACTGGGCTAATGGTCGGATACTTGGTCGTGTGGGTGAGCAGAGGGATCTTGGTGTCCATGTACACAGATCTCTGAAATTTGCCACCCAGGTAAATAGTGCGGTGAAGAAGGCATATGGCGTACTGGCTTTTATTGGTAGAAGGTTTAGAGGTGACTTGATAGAGGTGTACAAGATGATTAGGGGTTTAGATAGGGTCGACAGTGAGAATCTTTTTCCACGTATGGAGTCAGCTATTACAAGGGGGCATAGCTTTAAATTAAGGGGGGGTAGGTATAGGACAGATGTTAGGGGTAGGTTCTTTACTCAGCGAGTCGTGAGCTCATGGAATGCCCTGCCAGTAGCAGTGGTGGACTCTCCCTCATTATGGGCATTTAAGCGGGCATTGGATAGGCATATGGAGGACAGTGGGCTAGTGTAGGTTAGGTGGGCTTGGATCGACGCAACATCGAGGGCCGAAGGGCCTGTACTGCGCTGTATTCTTCTATGTTCTATGTTCTATGTTCTATAAATGAAAAGAAATTAGAACAAAAATTGTTCACCAGCTTAAGAAAGCCAACACCAACACTGCAACAGTTCAGAGTTTGACAGTCACTGGCTAAATCACAATTTAGGATTAGAAAATTAGTTTACAATGATAGCCAACACTCAGGACAGCAGTGAATGCTGTCCAACTTTAGCTGAACATGGACATGGACTGCTTCAATACCAGAGCAGTCATGACTGATTCCGAACATTTTGCAGTCATCCATGAACATTACCACCTCTGATGGAGGGATAGTTATTGATAAAGCAGTTGAAGATGATTTGGCATAGGACACTACTCTGAGGAACTCTTGTGGAGATGTCCTGGAGTTGAGATGACTAACGTTCATTTTCCTTTGTGCCAGCCAGCTGAGAGATTTTCCCTATTAGCTATTGACTTTAGTTCTGCTAGGGCTCCTTGAAACCAAGGTTAAATGCGTCTTCAATGTCAAAGGGAGTTACTTTACCTTACCTTCGGAATTCAGATCTTTTATCCTTGTTTGAGAAAAGGTTGTAACAAGGTCAAGAGCTCAATATATTTGGGGGCTGTGTCTCCCCAAGCCTTTGAAGTTAGAGATGTGTGTATAAGGAGTGTGACTTCCCTTCTTGGTTGTTCAGAGAGGACTTTCCCAGAAATGTTCCCCATAAATTGACTGAGACTTTTTATCTCTTTGTTTTTGCATAATGGTCATTTCAGAACTCACTGGCCCAACTGGTTCAATTGATCAATCAATCTTCTGATTTCCCATGCCCTTTGGTTTTGTATGTTTACTGGTGGAACTTTATTTTGTTGATTGGGGTTATTGTGACTTTCACGGTGTTGTAAATAGTGATAACAATTTACTCCCTCTCCATTTTCATTTTCATTGAACTCATAGAAAGTCCATAGTTTTATCATCCAATTTTTTTACAAAATTTAATTTGCCATCTTTGACCCTTGCTGAAGCTTTCTCTTGTCACCAGTTCATTTCTAACCCTTACACACTCCACATTAAATCATCGATGTTTCCTCAATGCACTTCTTCCCCCCACGCCCAACCCCTAAAAGCTTTCTATTGCCAAAGCCTCAATCACAGACAAATGCAACTTATTCTTCCATTAACGCTATCCCTTCTCCTTTGAACCCAGTCCCTTGCCTGAAAAACAAAATTGGCCAAATTGCTTAAATATACATGTTCAAACTTTGACCTGAGTGGCACAACTATATCTTTGGAATTCCAGGATGGAACTGTACCTGTCTCCAACATATCAAATTTTCCTCCCTCAAAGTCCATTGCGTTTTCCAGGAACATCCTGCAGGGCTTAGTTATTTTCTCTGTAGACACCTGGTTCTTTCTCCATGGAAACCTCACCTCCAACCGAAATTGGGAGGAGCACAGATTTCATAATGTCTAAAATGTAGGGCAACTATTCAGCCATCTCGCTGACCTGTATTATTTTCATTCTCACAAACTCAAACCTCTCCTTTCCCCTAGAATCTAGCCCCACTAAAATCATTTCATCCACTAAAGTCCCGTTGATTCCATGTTTACTAAATTCTTGACTGCTCAGCTTCATTCCCTGGTCTCCGCTTAAGCAGATGGTAATGGGTCCCCTTCCTCAGGTATAATCCCCTCCCTTGAAATTAAGCATTAATAATCCTCCTTAAAAAAACCTACCTTTTAAAAATTCATTCATAGGATGTGATCATTGTTTGCAAAGCCAGTAATTATTGCCTGTCTCCATACTACACTTAAACTGAGTGGCTTGCTAGGGCCATTTCAGATCGTTACCATATCGTCTCGTCAACAATCAGCAAAGTGGCAGAAGCGGCACTTACTCTTCCACATCTGCTGTGGAATGTATGGTTTCATGGACATTGTCCATTTCAGAGGACAGTAATGAGCCAACCATATTGCTGTGGCTCCAGAATCACATGTAGGCCAAACCAGGTAAAGATGGAAGATTTCCTTCCCTAAAGGACATCAGTTAATTAGATGGGTATTCACAACAATTGGCTTTGAACACATGGTTGCCAGGTTCTTTTATTCTTCAGCATCTACCATGGGTTCTGGATTGCAAGATCAATGATATTACCACTGCATCACTGCCTTGATCTGGATTAGTGGTGCTGGAAGACCACAGCAGTTCAGGCAGCATCCAAGGAGCTTTGAAATCGACGTTTCGGGTAAAAACCCTTCATCAGGAATAAAGGCAGTGAGCCTGAAGCGTGGAGAGATAAGCTAGAGGAGGGTGGGGGTGGGGAGAAAGTAGCATAGAGTACAATGGGTGAGTGGGGGAGGGGATGAAGATGATAGGATAGGGAGGAGAGGGTGGAGTGGATAGGTGGGAAAGGAGATAGGCAGGTAGGACAAGTTCGGACAAGTCATGGGGACAGTGCTGAGCTGGAAGTTTGGAACTAGGGTGAGGTGGGGGAAGGAGAAATGAGGAAACTGTTAAAGTCCACATTGATGCCCTGGGGTTGAAGTGTTCCGAGGCGGAAGATGAGGCGTTCTTCCTCCAGGCATCTGGTGGTGAGGGAGCGGTGGTGAAGGAGGCCCAAGACCTCCATGTCCTCGGGAGAGTGGGAGGGGGAGTTGAAATGTTGGACCACGGGGCGGTGTGGTTGATTGGTGCGGGTGTCCCGGAGATGTTCCCTAAAGCGCTCTGCTGGGAGGCGCCCAGTCTCCCCAATGTAGAGGAGACTGCATCGGGAGCAACGGATACAATAAATGATATTAGTGGATGTGGAAGTAAAACTTTGATGGATGTGGAAGGCTACTTTAGGGCCTTGGATAGAGGTGAGGGAGGAGGTATGGGTGCAGGTTTTACAGTTCCTGCGGTGACAGGGGAAAGTGCCAGGATGGAAGGATGGGTTGTAGGGGGGCGTGGACCTGACCAGGTAGTCATGGAGGGAACGGTCTTTGCGGAAGGCGGAAAGGGGTGGGGAAGGAAATATATTCCTGGTGGTGGGGTCTGTTTGGAGGTGGAGGAAATATCGGTGGACGATTTGGTTTATGCGAAGGTTGGTAGGGTGGAAGGTGAGCACCAGGGGCGTTCTGTCCTTGTTACGGTTGGAGGGGTGGGGTCTGAGGGTGGAGGTGTGGGATGTGGACGAGATGCGTTGGAGGGCATCTTTAACCACGTGGGAAGGGAAATTGCGGTCTCTAAAGAAGGAGGCCATTTGGTGTGTTCTGTGGTGGAACTGGTCCTCCTGGGAGCAATAGACAATAGACAATAGGTGCAGGAGTAGGCCATTCATCTCTTTGAGCCTGCACCGCTATTCAATATGATCATGGCTGATCATTCCTAATCAGTATCCTCTTCCTGCCTTATTTCCATAACCCTTGATTCCACTATCTTTGAGAGCTCTATCCAACTCTTACTTAAATGAATCCAGAGACTGGGCCTCCACTGCCCTCTGGGGCAGAGCATTCCACACAGCCACCACTCTCTGGGTGAAGAAGTTTCTCCTCATCTCTGTCCTAAATGGTCTACCCCGTATTTTTAAGCTGTGTCCTCTGGTTCGGCACTCACCCATCAGTGGAAACATGTTTCCTGCTGCCAGAGTGTCCAATCCTTTCATAATCTTATATGTCTCAATCAGATCCCCTCTCAGTCTTCTAAACTCAAGGGTATACAAGCCCAGTCGCTTCAGTCTTTCAGTGCAAGGTATTCCAGCCATTCCAGGAATTGACCTTGTGAACCTTTGCTGCACTCCCTCAATAGTCAGAATGTCTTTCCTCAAATTTGGAGACCAGAACTGCACACAGTACTCCAGGTGTGGTCTCACCAGGGCACTGTACAGCTGCAGAAGCACCTCTTTGCTTCTATACTCAATTCCTCTTGTTATGAAGGCCAGCATGCTATTAGCCTTCTTCACTACCTGCTGTACCTGCATGCTTGCCTTCATTGACTAGTGTACAAGAACACCCAGATCTCTCTGTACTGCCCCTTTACCTAAATTGATTCCATTGAGGTAGTAATCTGCCTTCCTGTTCTTGCCACCAAAGTGGATAACCATACATTTATCCACATTAAACTGCATCTGCCACGCATCTGCACACTCACCTAACTTGTCCAGGTCACCCTGTAATCTCCTAACATCCTCATCACATTTCACCCTGTCACCCAGTTTTGTATCATCAGCAAATTTGCTAATATTATTGCTGATACCATCTTCTATATCATTAACATATATTGTAAAAAGCTGCGGTCCCAGCACGGATCCCTGCGTTACCCCACTGGTCACTGCCTGCCATTCCGAAATGGAGCCGTTTTTCTGGAGCAGATCCGGCGGAGGCGGAGGAATTGGGAATACGGGATGGCCTGTTTGCAAGAGGTAGGGTGGGAAGAGGTGTAATCCAGGTAGCTGTGGGAGTCGGTGGGTTTGTAAAAAATGTCAGTGTCAAGTCGGTCGTCATTAATGGAGATGGAGAGGTCCAGGAAGGGGAGGGAGATGTCAGAGATGGTCCAGATAAATTTCAGGTCAGGGTGGAATGTGTTGGTGAAGTTGATGAATTGCTCAACCTCCTCGCGGGAGCACGAGGTGGCGCCAATGCAGTCATCAATGTAGCGGAGGAAGAGGTGGGGAGTGGTGCCGGAGTAATTACGGAAGATCAACTGCTCTACGTAGCCAACAAAAAGACAGGCATAGCTGGGGCCCATACGTGTGCCCATGGCTACCCCTTTGGTCTGGAGGAAGTGGGAGGATTCAAAGGAGAAATTGTTAAGGGTGAGGACCAGTTCGGCCAAACAAATGAGAGTGTTGGTGTAAGGGTACTGTTGCGGACATCTGGAGAGGAAAAAACGGAGGGCTTGGAGGCCCTGGTCATGGCGGATGGAGGTGTAGATTGATTGGATATCCATGGTGAAGATGAGGCGTTGGGGGCCGGGGAAACGGAAGTCTTGGAGGAGGTGGAGGGCGTGGGTAATGTCTCGAACGTATGTGGGGAGTTCCTGGACTGGGGGGATAGGACAGTGTCGAGGTAGGTAGAGATGAGTTCAGTGGGGCAGGAGCATGCTGGGACAATGGGTCGGCCAGTGTGGTCAGGCTTGTGGATCTTGGGAAAGAGGTAGAACCGGGCAGTGCGGGGTTCCAGGACTGAGGTTGGAAGCTGTGGGTGGGAGATCTCCTGAGGTGATCTCGAGTTGGCGTTTGGCTTCAGCGGTATGGAGGTCAGTGCGCCAGACTACCACTGCACCCCCTTTATCCGCTGGCTTGATGGTGAGGTTGGGATTGGAGCAGAGGGATTGGAGGGCTGCGCGTTGTGAGGGTGAGAGGTTGGAGTGGGGGAGGTGGGTAGACAGGTTGAGGTGGTTAATGTCCCGGCAGCAGTTGGAAATGAAGAGGTCGAGGGCAGGTAAAAGGTCAGCGCGGGGTGTCCAGGTGGATGCAGTGTGTTGGAGGTGGGCGAAGGGGTCCTCAGAAGGTGGGCGGGAGTCCTGATTGTGAAAGTAAGCTCAGAGGCGGGGGTGACGGAAGAGTTGTTCGATGTCACGGCGTGTATTAAATTCATTGTTGCGTGGACGGCGGGGGATGAAGGTGAGTCTTTTGCTAAGGACTAATCGTTCGTCCTCAGTGAGGGGGAGGTCTGGAGGGATGGTGAAAACTCTGCAGGGCTGGGAGCTGGGATCTGGTGTGGGTGTAGAGCTGGGAGTGGGGGCGGAACCTGTAACTGGAGTGGGTGTGATGGTGGGGGGAATGGGGGTGGAGTCATGAGCAGGGGTAGTGTTCCCCTGGGGGTTCTTGGGGGTGGGGATAGTGACAGTGGGGTCTGTGGGTGGCATGTCAGCAGAATGCAGGTGAGTGGCGCTGGTGGGGGCGGAAGTGGTGGTGACAACGGCAGTAGGGGTGGCGGAAGTCACTGAGCATGTGGCATCAGCGATGATGTGAAGGGTGGAAGTGATGTCACGTGTGATGCATGAGGAATTGTGAGGGGTGGGTGGTTGTGGGAGTGGCCTTGACGGGGGCGGAAGTGACATCATCAATCAGTGTGGGGGTGGCAGCTGCATCAGCCGCATGGCTAATGGCGTCTGAGTAGATTGTGAGGCCAGGGGAATCTTCTGGAATGTTCGAGGAGCACTGGTTATGGAGGTGGGTAGATAATCCGCCCCTCACATCATCGCTGATGCCACATGCTCAGTGACTTCCGCCACCCCTACTGCCGTGGTCACCACCACTTCCGCCCCCACCAGCGCCACTCACCTGCATTCTGCTGACATGCCCCCCACAGACCCCACTGTGGAGAAAGTGAGGACTGCAGATGCTGGAGATCAGAGCTGAAAATGTGTTGCTGGAAAAGCGCAGCAGGTCAGGCAGCATCCAGGGAACAGGAGAATCGACGTTTTGGGCATAAGCCCTTCCTGAAGAAGGGCTTATGCCCGAAACGTCGATTCTCCTGTTCCCTGGATGCTGCCTGACCTGCTGCGCTTTTCCAGCAACACATTTTCAGCATAGACCCCACTGTCACTATCCCCACCCCCCTGAACCCTGAGGGGAGCACTACCCCTGCTCATGACTCCACCCCATTCCCCCCACCATCACACCCACTCCAGTTACAGGTTCTGCCCCCACTCCCAGCTCTACACCCACACCAGATCCCAGCTCCCAGCCCTGCCGAGTTTTCACCATCCCCCCAGACCTCCCCCTCACTGAGGACAAACGATCAGTCCTCAGCAAAGTTATCACCTTCATCCTCCTCTGTCCACGCATCAATGAATTTAATACACGCCGTGACATCGAACAATTCTTCTGTCGCCTCCGCCTCTGGGCTTACTTTCACAATCAGGATTCCCGCCCATCTTCCGAAGACCCCTTCACCCACCTCCAACACACTGCATCCACCTGGACACCCCGCGCTGGCCTATTAACCTGCTCTCGACCTCTTCATTTCCAACTGCCGCCGGGACATTAACCGCCTCAACCTGTCTACCCACCTCCCCCACTCCAACCTCTCACCCTCACAATGCGCAGCCCTCCAATCCCTCTGCTCCAATCCCAACTTCACCATCAAGCCAGCAGGTAAAGGGGGTGCAGTGGTAATCTGGCGCACTGACCTCCATACCGCTGAAGCCAAACGCCAACTCGAGTACACCTCTTCCTACTGCCCCCTCGATCATGACCCCACCCCCCATCACCAAACCATCATCTCCCAGACCATGCAGACCCTCATCACCTCAGGAGATCTCCCACCCACAGCTTCCAACCTCATAGTCCGGGAACCCCGCACTGCCCGGTTCTACCTCCTTCCCAAGATCCACAAGCCCGACCACCGTGGCCGACCCATTGTCTCAGCCTGCTCCTGCCCCACCTAACTCATCTCTACCTACCTCGACACTGTCCTATCCCCCCTAGTCCAGGAACTCCCCACATACGTCCGAGACACCACCCATGCCCTCCACCTCCTCCAAGACTTCCGTTTCCCCGGCCCCCAACGCCTCATCTTCACCATGGATATCCAATCCCTCTACACCTCCATCCGCCATGACCAGGGCCTTCAAGCCCTCCGTTTTTTCCTCTCCAGACGTCCCCAACAGTACCCTTCCACCGACACTCTCATTTGTTTGGCCGAACTGGTCCTCACCCTTAACAATTTCTCCTTTGAATCCTCCCACTTCCTCCAGATCAAAGGGGTAGCCATGGGCACACGTATGGGCCCCAGCTATGCCTGTCCCTTTGTTGGCTACGTAGAGCAGTTGATCTTCCGTAATTACACCGGCACCACTCCCCACCTCTTCCTCCGCTACATTGATGACTGCATTGGCGCCACCTCGTGCTCCCGCGAGGAGGTTGAGCAATTCATCAACTTCACCAACACATTCCACCCTGACCTTAAATTTATCTGGACCATCTCTGACATCTCCCTCCCCTTCCTGGACCTCTCCATCTCCATTAATGATGACCGATTTGACACTGACATTTTTTACAAACCCACCGACTCCCACAGCCACCTGGATTACACCTCTTCCCACCCTACCTCCTGCAAAAATGCCATCCCGTATTCCCAATTCCTCCGCCTCCGCCGTATCTGCTCCCAGGAGGACCAGTTCCACCACAGAACACACCAAATGGCGTCCTTCTTTAGAGACCGCAATTTCCCTTCCCACGTGGTTAAAGATGCCCTCCAACGCATCTCGTCCACATCCCGCACCTCCGCCCTCAGACACCACCGTAACAAGGACAGAACGCCACTGGTGCTCACCTTCCACCCTACCAACCTTCGCATAAACCAAATCATCCGCCCACATTTCCGCCACCTCCAAACAGACCCCTCCACCAGGAATATATTTCTCTCCCCACCCCTTTCTGCCTTCCGCAAAGACCTTTCCCTCCGTGACTACCTGGTCAGGTCCACGCCCCCCTACAACTCACCCTCCCATCCTGGCACTTTCCACCGCCACCGCAGGAACTGTAAAACCTGCGCCCAAACCTCCTCCCTCACCTGTATCCAAGGCCCTAAAGGAACCTTCCACAACCATCAAAGTTTTACTTGCACATCCATTAATATCATTTATTGTATCCGTTGCTCCCGATGCGGTCTCCTCTACATTGGGGAGACTGGGCACCTCCTAGCAGAGCGCTTTAGGGAACATCTCCGGGACACCCGCACCAATCAACCACACCGCCCCGTGGCCCAACATTTCAACTCCCCCTCCCACTCTGCCGAGGACATGGAGGTCCTGGGCCTCCTTCACCGCCGCTCCCTCACCACTAGACGCCTGGAGGAAGAACGCCTCATCTTCCGCCTCGGAACACTTCAACCCCAGGGCATCAATGTGGACTTCAACAGTTTCCTCATTTCCCCTTCCCCCACCTCACCCTAGTTCCAAACTTCCAGCTCAGCACTGTCCCCATGACTTGTCCTATCTGCCTATCTCCTTTTCCATCTATCCACTCCACCCTCTCCTCCCTGACCTATCACCTTCATCCCCTCCCCCACTCACCTATTGTACTCTATGAGGAGAAAGTGAGGTCTGCAGATGCTGGAGATCAGAGCTGAAAATGTGTTGCTGGAAAAGCGCAGCAGGGCTTCCTGAAGAAGGGCTTATGCCCGAAACGTCGATTCTCCTGTTCCCTGGATGCTGCCTGACCTGCTGCGCTTTTCCAGCAACACATTTTCAGCTATTGTACTCTATGCTACTTTCTTCCCACCCCCACCCTCCTCGAGCTTATCTCTCCATGCTTCAGGCTCACTGCCTTTATTCCTGATGAAGGACTTTTGCCCGAAACGTTGATTTCGCTCCTCCTTGGATGCTGCCTGAACTGCTGTGCTCTTCCAGCACCACTAATCCAGAATCTGGTTTCCAGCATCTGCAGTCATTGTTTTTACCTCAGTGCCTTGATCTCTTCATCCTTATAAATTAGCAACCAGCCTTTCCTCTCCAAGGTTCTTAAATATTTTCTTTCTTTATAAAGCAGTTGTCCAACTCATCTGCTCCCCATATTCAAATCTCTCCAAATCAGTTTCTGTACCTCCTGCAGCAATGAACAACCAAACCAGATGTTTGAGAGTGTTTGCATTCTGGCTGACCCTGAAATTAGCTTTCAATTCTATACCCTCTCCACTACAAAGACTGTCTTACATCTACCTCCAGACTTTGTCTGTTTTCACTGCTGCTCATCTTCTGCTAAAGAGCAATTAGGATCAGGCGTAAACCATTTTGCACCAGAGGCCTGTTTCAGCCGAGATACCTTGCCATCTTTAGGTTATTTTCGTGTTCCTTCTGATACCTCTCTTAAATTCCACTTTCTGAATTTCACCACATTAAAAACTCAGTGCCCCTATCCTATATCAAGTTTCATTCTCATCATTATGCTCATGGACCTACATAAACTTCAGTCAATGATCAAATTGAAAACTCTCAGCTCTTTAAAAAGTCTTTCAAAATTCCGTTTTCTGTAACATCCTGCAGCCCTCCAAACCCTCTACAAATTCTTCACTGTTCTGTTTCCCAACCAAAGTCTGCACACATCTCCCTTGGCCCATATTATTGGCAAAAATGCTGTCAGCTGCTTTGCTTTCTTCTTCTGAAATTCCTTTCTTGAACTATTTTCATTTTAATTATCCTTAGGAAAACACTTATTGTGCCAATGTTTTGTTCTCTGCTATGAATCTTTCCTGCTTTCTTTCCATAGTTTCTTCATCCTTACATCTCAATTATTTCACATTACTTGTGCATGTAAATGTACAATATTATTTTTGATTGTGCAGCATGATATTACAGTAGTTTGTTTTGTATAAGCAAACTGTGAACTATGCTGTCAAACGTGCAGACATTACTCTGTACAAATGATAAAGAGTTAAAGAGTTTGACCACTTTCTGCTCCGTCTCCAGTGGCAGGCAATATCTCTGACGGTGATTGAGAGAGTTCAAATTGCAGCTGCAATTCTCGGCTCCTTGTTCCTCATTGCAAGCATTTCCTGGCTCATCTGGTCAACAATCAGCCCATCAGCAAAGTGGCAGAGGCAAGACTTACTCTTCCAGATCTGCTATGGAATGTACGGATTCATGGACATTGTCTGCATCGGTAGGTCCTTACTACTGAATCTCTGCATACTTAGCATGGTGTGAAAATGAATTGAGTGCAGGACATTCAACTTTTGGAGCAAGATCTGAATCTGGTGGGTGTAAGAAGGAAAGTTGAGTGAAATAAGGGAATCTCAACAAAGTCCAGAGTGAGCATAATTCTGGGAAATGCAGTCTCACTCATAAAGGGCACTAGAAGAACTTCAACAAATGTCTGTTAGGATTACCCTTGATAACTTGCCACAACACTTCAAAAAGCATTAAGAATAAAATATAAAACAGGGTTTGGAGTCACATGTCAGCCTGTTTGCTTATTGAATATACCCCTTCTCTGAAGGGCATCATTAAAATAGTTGGGTTTTAACCCAGGAGGCGCATGTGTGTGTAGAGTACACAACAGTGACAGTTGTAACACAGTTACCCACAAAAGGTTTGTTGAACACATTTGGGCTCTCTGCAATAAGTGTTTGGCTAGTTCCATTCAACAACCATTTCCTGTAACCCAGCAGTTTGTTTCTTTTCAGGTAATTATCAATTCCTTAGCCAAGAATGACCTTGCCTCCATCACCTCCTCAAGCAATGCATTCCATACCTTAACCACTTGCTGCAAGAAAATGTTTTCACTCATGTTACCTTTGCTTCTTTTGCCAGTTATTTTAAATCTTTCCCCTCCACAATCCTTGCACAATTGGGAGCCCTAAATACGCCTCATGTTTTTGACTATCAAATCTATAACAATACGTTTCTGAATCTTCTGATTTCCAAGGGAACCAACTGAAATCTTCTTAGGAATTTGTATCACAGGATTTAGGAGGAGCAGGCCATTCAGACCCTTGAGCCCATTCTGCTGTTCGAGTTCATGGCTGATGCTATTTTTGTGAATTCTCCCAATGTTCTTTGACATCTTTAATATCTCAAAATCTATTGATCTCTGTCCTGAATATACTCAATGATTGAGCCTCCACAGCCCCGAAGCAAGAGAATTACAAAGACTTACCTCTCTTGTGTGAAGAAATTTGTTTTTGGCTCTGTTCAAAATGGCCTATCTCCTAGTTTGAGACTGTTTCCGTTGGTTCTACACCCCCAGGCAGCGGTAACATTCTTCCTGCTTCTCAGGTCCTGTAAGAATTTTCAATAAGATCACCTCTCATTTCTGTAAGCAGTAGAGAATGCAGGCACACTCTCCTCAATTCTTCCTCATCAGACAATCTTGTCATTCCGGGGATCAATCTTGTGAACCTTTGTAGAACACCCTGTATGTCGAGTATATCCTTCCTTAGGTGAGGAGATCAAAATGCACGCAATACTCTAGGTGGGGTCTCACCAAGGCTTTACATAATTCCAGTATGACATATTTACTCCTGTATTTAAATCTTCTTGCAATAAAGGCCAACGTTTCATTTGCCTTTGTAAATGCTTCCTGTACCTGCCTGGTAATTTTCAGTTGCTCGTGCTTGGAGAAATGTGATGAGGTATGGCATATATTTATTTACTCATTCGTGGGATTCCTTTTATTAATTCATGGGATGTGGACATCATTGACCTGGTTGGTATTTATTGCCCATCCCTAATTGTCCAAAGGGCATTCGCAAGTCAACTACAATGCTGTGTGTCTGGAGTCACATGTAGGCCAAACCAGGTAAAGATGGCAGATTTCCTCCCTTAAAGGACATCAGTGAACCAGATGCCTTGATATTGCAAGTGTTTTCCAGTGCTGTCACATTCCTTGTCTAACATGGATTCTAGAACTGCATTCAATACTCTAGTTGTGGCCAAACAAATGTTTTGTACGCTTCCAGCACAACCTCCCTGCTCATAAACTAAATCCTTGGCTAATAAAAACAAGTAGGAGAAAGTGAGGACTCCAGATGCTGGAGATCAGAATGAATAGTGTGGTGCTGATGAAAGGCTTATGCCCAAAACGTTGATTCTCCTGCTCCTCGGATGCTATCTGACCTGCTGTGCTTTTCCAATGCCACATTCTCAACTCTAGTAAAGACAAGTATCTCATATGCCTTCTTAACTGCTTTATCTCCATGTCCTAATATTTCAAGGCACCAATGCACACCAAGTGGTATCACATTCCTCTGATCCTTGATGTTTCTGAGGGTCCTACTGTTAGTAGAAGTCATATGAGACACGTCTTTACTAGAGTCGAGACTGTGGTGCTGGAAAAGCCTCCTTTGCCTTGTTTGACCTGCCCAAGGGCATCATTTCACATTTATCCAAATTGAATTCCACTTGCCACTGATCAGTCCATCTGAGGTCAGCCTGAGCAACAGAGTGAAAGAGGGCAAACGTCGGAGTGAATAGTCCTAGCTTGGAGCTGAATTTAGGCGTGGAGCTCCAGAGGTGATGTCATGACATGTCATGTCATGACCGTTGGCTTGGCTGCTGAAGAAGCAGGTTTGCAGACTGAATGAGTGGTGTCTGGAGAGAGATAAATTACTTTATTTTGTGGTTGTAGTCTGCTAGGAATAAAGAATGTGAGTGAGAGACCTGAGTCTGGTAACTAGTGGATTAGATTGTATAATCAGTCCCCGGATTATTGTCTGTATTTGATAAGGTTGATTTAGTCAATAAAGTTTGCAATGGCAGGAGAACTCAGCCCCATGGAATACTCCTCCTGCAATATGTGGGAAATCAAGGACACTTCCAGTCTCTATGGTAAGTACAAATGCAATAAGCGTGTTCAGCTGCAGCTCCTGATTTCCACATTAGGCACCTAGAGCTGTGGATGGAGCATCAAGAAGATTGAAAATGTTATGGATAGCATGATTGGAGAGCTGGTCACAATCAGTAAGGGCTACACAGACAGAAGAGTTGGATAACCACCAGGAAGTTTGCATAAGCATTGTCAGACAGTGCAGGAGTCACCTGTAGCCATTCCCCTCTCAACAAGTATAACATTTTGTATACTGTTAGGGGGTTGGCCTCTCTTAGGAAAGCAGCAGCAGCAGCCAGATCAGTGTCACTATGACTGGAACTGTTGTACAGCAGGGAGAATTGAAGTGGAAGCAAGTAGTGATGGGAAGTCTATAATCAGGAGCACAGATATGCATGTCTATGGCCACAAGTGAGGCTTCAAGATGGCATGTTTGCCTCCCTGGTGCCAGGCTAAGGATGTCTCTAAACAGGCATAGGATATTTTAAAGTGAGTAACCAGAGGCTGTGATCCATATTGGTTTTAAAAAAATATTCATTTGTGAGCGTAGCTGGCTGACCAGCATTTTTTTACCTGTTCTTAGTGGCCATTGAGAAGTGCTGGTGAGCTGTCTTCTTGAACTGTTGCAGTCCACCTGCTGTGGGTTGACCCATGATGCCATTAGAGGGAGAATTCCAGGATTTTAACCAAGCAATTAAGAAGGAAGGACATTATGTTTCCAAGTTAAGAGTGTGTCACTGGAAAAGCACAGCAGGTCAGGCAGCATCCGAGGAGCAGGAAAATTGACGTTTCGGGCCGGAGCCCTTCATCGGATGCTGCCTGACCTGTTGTGCTTTTCCACCAACATACTCTCAACTCTGATCTCCAGCATCTACAGACCTCGCTGTCTCCCATTATGTTTCCAAGCACAAGCCTGGATATTGTTTCTCTTCAAGAGATGTTTGGGACATTGGTTAGGCTACTTTTGGATTACTGCGTTCAGTCTGGTCTCTCTGCTATAGGAAGGATGTTTTTCAGAAAAGGTTTAAAAGGATGTTGCCAGGGTTGGAGGTTTTGAACTATAGGGAGAGGCTGGGGCTACTTTCCCTCGAGCGTCAGAGGCTGAGGAGTGACCTTGTAGAAGTTTATGAAATCATGAAGGGCATGGATAGGGTGAGCAACCAAGGCTAGGGGAGTCCAAAACTAGCGGGCACAGGTTTAAGGTGAGAGGGGAAAGATTTAAAAGAGACCTAAGGGGTAACTTTTTCAAGCAGAGGGTGATACATGTATGGAATGAGGTGCCAGAGGAAGTGGTGAAGGCTGAAACAATTACAACATTTAAAAGGCATCTGGATGATTGTATGAATAGGAAGGATTTAGTGGGATATGCGCCAAATGCTAGCAAATGGGACGAGATCAGTTCAGGATATCTGGTTGGAATGGATGAGTTGGACTGAAGAGTCTGTTTCCATGCTGAACATCTCTATGACTCTGGGTCGTGGAACTGAAATGACTGACCTCCAACAACCATGACCATCTTCCTATGTGCCAGAAATGACTCCAACCAGCAGACTGTTTGCCCCCTGATACTCATTGATTCCAGTTTTTCTAGCAATACTGGATACCACACTCTGGTCAAATGCAGCCTTGATGTCAAGGGCTTTAACTCTCACCTCACCTCTTTAATTCAGCTCTTTCATCTGTGTTCGAACCAAGGCTGTAATGAGGGCAGGATGTGGGTGGCTCTGGAGAAATCCAAACTGGGTGTCACTGAGCAAGTCATAGAGTCCTACAGCATGGAGATGGGCCTTTTGGCCTAAACTGTCCATCCACGCTAACCCCATTTCCCTGCACTTGCCCCATATCCTTCTAATTAATTCCCATCCATGTATTTGTCCAAATGCCTTTCAAATGTTGTTAATGTACCCACCTCAATCACTTCTGCTGGCGTGTGCATACCACCCTCTGTATAGAAAAGTTGCTCCTCATGTTTCCTTTTATTCTTTCCTCTCTAACCTTAAACTGATGCCCTCTAGTCCTCGATTCCCCAACCTTGGAAAAAAAACTGAATGCATTCGCCGTTTCTATGCCTCTCATGATCTTATACACCTTGAGAAGGGTGCCCCTCAGTCCATTAAGCTCTAAAGACAAAGGTCTGAGCTTGTCCAACCTCTCCCTATAACTCAGACCATTGAGTCCAGGCAACATACTTGTAAATTGTTTCTACACACTTTCCAGTTTAATAGCATCCTTCCTATAGCAAGGTGACCAAAACTGAACACAGTACTCCAAGTCCAGCCTCATCAACGTCCTGTACAATTGCAATATAACTTTCCAACTTCTATACTCAATGACCTGATGAAGGCCAGTGTGCCAAAAGCCTTCTTCATTCTCCTGTCTACCTGTGACTCCACTTTCAGAGAACTGTGCACCTAACTCCAATGTCGCTCTGTTCCACTGCACTCCTTAAGGCCCTACCATTCACCATGAAACTCCTGCCTTGATTTGACTTTCCAAAATGGAAGATCTCACCCTATTCTATATTAAACTCTATTTGCCTTTTCTTGGCCCATCCCCCCAACTGATCATGGTCCTGCTGCAATTTCTGAGAACCTTCCTCACATCCACGATACTGCCTATTTTAGTGTCATCAGCAAACTTACTAATCATGCCTTCTACATTCTCATCTAAATCATTGATATAGATAACAAACAGCAACGGCGCAGCACCGATCTCTGAGGCACACCACTAGTCACAGGCCTCCAGTCCGACAAGCATCCTTCCATTATTACCCTCTGCTTCCTACCATCAAGCCAATTGTATATCCAATTTGCCAGCTTGCCCTGGATTCCATGCGACATAACCTTACAGAGCAGCCTACCATGTGTAACCTTATGAAAGGTCTTACTGAGATTCATATAGAATCGTCAACCCTGCCCTCATCAATGTTCCTGCTCACTTCATCAAAGAACTCAAACAAATTTGTGAGGCATGATCTCCCATTCACAAAGACATGCTGACTACTTCTAATCAAACCCTGTCTTTCCAAATGCATGTATATCTTACTCCTCAGAATCTTCTCAAGCAACTTACCTACCACTGGCTTACTAGTCTATAGTTCCCTGGTTTTCCTTGCAACCCATCTTGAATAATGGTACAACATACACTACCCTCCAGTCTTCTTGGACTTCACCGATGGCTAACAATGATGCAAGGTGTTGCTTGATAGCACTATTGAGGATATCATTTGACACTTTGTTGATGATCGAGAGTAGATTGATGGGGTGGTAATTAGCTGGGTTGGATTTGTCCTGGTTCTCCAGGATCATTTACATTTCTGCACTGGAAGCTGTGAGGTACCAATCTCCGCCACTCTAGATTCGGGGTTCTGAACCTGACTCCCTTTCAATTGCCCTTCGGAACAGCACTCGCCTGTCTCTTAGGATTGACTGACCCATGTTCAACTACTATTCACATGGATCCCTTCTCCACTTTGGTCTTCAAAGTTCTAGATTGAATATTTGCTACAACCACTAAGATTTGCTTCTACAACAGTTCCACCTGGGCCCTGGGCTTCTGTGCTCACCTAACCGCAGTGGCCCTCCTACTTGTCACAGCGTAGCCCCCACAGGCTCTGCCAGCGATGGCTGGGTTTGGGCCCGATGCTCCAGCGCCATCCATTTTCAGGGCTGGTTGATTTGGCAGGTCAATTGTTACACATTCTTTCACAGATTCCGACTTCCATGGCCCCCATCCTGCTATGGTTATCAACAACACCTTTTGTGGAGTCTGATGAGCATTGGGATTGGGCGCCTTAACCCAGCATTCAGTTCATCTTGCAGGATCAGGTCTGCTTACCAAAAGTGGCCAACCAGGCACTCACATTCCACACCTGGCTCCAAGCCAGCGAGTCTGGCTTCTTACCCATTTAAAGTTTGCGAATAGGTCGAGATCTTTTCAGCCCCAAGACCTCTAATCATTCACTGGGTAATACTGTGTGGAAGACGAGCACCAGCTATCCTGAGGGAAACTTCAGAGGGAACCAGCTACCAGATGGTTCGATTTGTCTTTCGCTCCTATACCAAGGTAGGATGACCAATTTGTATGTCAGGACTGCTAGGACCTCCACCAGATGTAACTTCTTAGATTCTATGCCCAGGCATAGTTCACCATCTTTTGGGTCCTAACACGTGTTCTCCACCTCCCTGACAGTGTGGGTGAGATGGGCTAGTGGTGCGCCCACTGCATAGGACGGTGGTATCCCACCTTGTTTGGCCCCCAACCTTTACCTTCATTGCACCATGAGGTTTCATGACCACCTTTTAACTCGCGCATGTATTAGTCCATATTCTGGAGCACAAGTCTTCAGTACTATCACCAGAATGTCATTAGGGCCCATAATCTTTCCAGTATCCAGTGTCTCAACTGTTTCTTGATATCATGTGGGGTGAACTGAATTGGTTGACAACTGGTATCTGAAATGCTGGGGTCCACAGGAGCCCAAGATGAATCTTCCTCTTGGCACTTATGGCTGAAGATTGCTGCGAATGCTTCAGCTTTATCTTTTGCACTTATGTACTGGGCTATACCATTATTGAGGATGGGAATATTTGTGGAGCTTTGTCCTCCAATGAGTTTTTAAAATTATCCACACTATTCATGTCTGGATGTGGTTGGACTGCAGAGCTTAGATCTGATCTGTTGGTTGTGGGATCGCTTAGCTATGCCAATCACTTGCTGCTTATGCTGTTTGACACATGACTAGTACTCTTTGGTGGCTTCAGCAGGTTGACTCTCATTTTCAAGGTATATCTGGTACTACTCCTGGCATGCTGCCCTACACTCTCCATCGAACCAGACTTGATATTAATGGTTGAGTGGGAGTATATGCCAGGCTATGAGGTTGCAGATAGTGATGGAGAACAGTTCTGCTGTTGATGACCCATGGTGCCTCATGGCATGGATGCCCAATCTTGGGTTCTAGATCTTTTTGAAGTCTGTCCCATCTCCAGCACCCCACTTGTTGACTCTGATCTCTCCTGCGTCTGCAGTCCTCACTTTCTCCTGTTCTGCCTCTTAGTCTTACTGGCCTCAGTCTCAGATTCCTCCTTGGTAATTTTACTTGCTGACCTACTGTTCAGGTTCTCACGCTCTTGCCACACTAGTTTAAACCTTCCCAAGTGGCACTAGCAAACCTACCTGTCAGGATAGTGCCACGGTGATAGTGCCATGCAACACAAATGAATGACATCAGCAGAAAGAGATTACTTCCTGTGTCACGTGCTACTGTAGGGAGAAATAGAAAGATAGTACAGTTAAATATGTAGCTAAAGAGCTGTTGTAGGTGGCAGTGCTTCAGATATGCGGATCATTGAGATGTCCAAGGCAGCTGAGACCTGGACAAGAAGGACAGATTGCATCTAAACTGCAGAGGCAACAATATCCTGACAGGTAGGTTTGCTAGCGCCACTTGGGAAGGTTTAAACTAGTGTGGCAAGAGAGTGAGAACCTGAACAGGAGGTCAGCAAGTAAAATTACCAAGGAGGAATCTGAGACTGAGGCCAGTAAGACTAAGAGGCAGAACAGGAGAAAGTGAGGACTGCTGATGCGGGAAACATCAGAGTCAATAAGTGGGGTGCTGGAGAAGCACGGCAGGTCAGGCAGCATCCGAGAAGCAGGAGAGCCCTTCATCAACTCTCCTGCTCCTCAGATACTGCCTGACCTACTGTGCTTCTCCAGTGCCACACTTTTCAACTAAGAGGAAGAACAGACGGGGGGAGGTTAATGAAGATGGTGGAACTGATTGAAATACCTTTATTTTAATGTGAGGGGTATGACAAGTAAAGCAGATGAACATAGAACATAGAACATAGAAGAATACAGCGCAGTACAGGCCCTTTGGCCCTCGATGTTGCGCCGATCCAAGCCCACCTAACCTATACTAACCCACTATCCTCCATATACCTATCCAATGCCCGCTTAAATGCCCATAAAGAGGGAGAGTCCACCACTGCTGCTGGCAGGGCATTCCATGAACTTACGACTCGCTGAGTGAAGAACCTACCCCTAACTTCAGTCCTATATCTACCCCCCCTTAATTTAAAGCTATGCCCCCTTGTAATACCCGACTCCATACGAGGGAAAAGGTTCACACTGTCAACCCTATCTAACCCCCTAATCATCTTGTACACCTCAATCAAGTCACCCCTAAACCTTCTTTTCTCTAATGAAAACAGCCCCAAGTGTCTCAGTCTATCCTCATACGATCTTCCTTCCATACCAGACAACATCCTGGTAAACCTCCTCTGCACCCGTTCCAGTGCCTCCACATCCTTCCTATAGTATGGCGACCAAAACTGCACACAATATTCCAGATGCGGCCGCACCAGAGTTTTATACAACTGCATCATGACCTCAGGACTCCGGAACTCAATTCCTCTACCAATAAAAGCCAGATTAAGTTCATGGAATGCCCTGCCAGCATTCCAGATACTTAGCATTTAGAGTAACATATATAACTCTGATGTAGCTATGACAGAGACTAGGTTGAGAGACTCTCCTGCTCCTCAGATGCTGCCTGACCTGCTGTGCTTTTCCAGCGCCACACTTTTCGACTAAGACGAAGAACAGACAGGTGGAGGTTACTGAAGACGGCGGAACTGACTGAAATACCTTTATTTTAATGTGAGGAGTATGACAGGTAAGGCAGATGAACTTAGCATTTGGAGTAACATATATAACTCTAATGTTGTAACTATGACAGAGACTAGGTTGAGAGACAGGCAAGTTTGGCAGCTTAACATTCCAGGATTCAGATGTTTCTGACGAGATAGAGAGGGATGTAAAAGAGGTGGGGTAGTTGCGTTACTGATCAAGGAGAATGTCACAGCTGTACTAAGGGAGGATACCTTGGAGGGCTCATCCAACGAGGCATTCTGGGTAGAGCTCAGGATTGGAAAGGTAGAATCACTTTGATGGAATTGTACTACAGTCCTCCCAACAGCCAGCAGGTGATAGAGGAACAGCTAAGTGGACAGAATATGGAAAAATATGAAAACAACAGGGTTGTTGTGGTGGGTAATTTTAACTTCTCCTAAATTAACTGGGGTTCCTTTTGTACCAGGGGCTTGGATGGGTGAGAATTTGTTAGGTATGTCCAGGATTGTATTCTGAAATAATATGTAAATAATCCAACTAAGGAAGAGCCTTAGTTGGTCTATGGTACTGAGTACTGGTACTGGGAAATGCGCCCAGCCAGGTGATCGAAGTTTCAGTTGGGGAGCATTTCGGGATTAGCGACCATAATTCTGTAAGTCTTAATATACTTACGGATAGAAATAAGAGTAGTCCTCAGGTGGAAGTAAACCAAGAGACATAGGAGCAGAAATTAAGTCATTCAGCCCATCGACCTGCCATTCAATCATGGCTAATAAGTTTGTCAACTCCATTTTCCCACTTTCTCCCTGTAACCCTTGATCCCCTTGAACTCAAGAATCTATCAATTTTAATCTTAAATGTACTCAATGACTTGACCTCCACAGCCATCTCTGGCAATGAATTCCATAGATTCACCACTATCTGGCAATAGAAATGTCTCCTTATCTCCATTCTTAAAGGTCTTCCCTTTACTTTAAGGCTATGCCCTTGGGACCTAGTCTCTCTTACCAACGAAAACATCTCCCAACATCTACTCTGTCCAGGCCATTCAGTATTCTGTATCCTTCAATTAGATCCCCCCATATTCTTCTAAACGCCATTGAGTATAAACCCAGAGTCCTCAAACACTCTTCATATGTTAAGCTTTTCATTCCTGGGACCATTCTTGTGAACTTCCTCTGAACATGCTCCAGGGCCTGTATATCTTCTTGAGATATGGAGCCGAAAACTGCATACAATATTCCAAATGTGGTCTGACCTGGGCCTTATAAAGCCTCAGAAATACATCCCTGCTTTTATATTCAAGTCCTCACAACATAAATGCCATCATTGCATTTGCTTTCCTAACTATTGACTCAACCTGCAAGTTTACCCTGACAAAAATCCTGGGCTAGAACTCCCAAGTCTCTTTATACTTCAGACTTCTAAATTTTCTTCTCATTTAGAAAATAGTCCATGCCTCCATTCTTACTATCAAAGTGCATGACCTCACACTTTCTCGCTTTGTACTCCATCTGCCATTTCTTTGCCCACTAACCTATCCAAATCCTTCTGTAGCCTCTCCGCCTCTTCAATGCTACCTGTCCCTTTACTTATCTTTATATCGTTGCAAACTTAGCCAGAATGCCCTCAGCTCCTTCATCTAGATCATTAATGTATAAAGTGAAAAGCTGTGGCCCCAACACAGAGCCTTGCTGAACACCACTTGTCACTGGCTGCTATCTGAGAAGGACCCTTTTATTCCCACTCTCTGCTTTCTGACAGACAGCCAAGATTCTGTCCATGCTAGGACCTTCCCCCTGATGCAGTGGCCCTTATCTTAATCAGTAGCCTCTTATGTGGTACCTTGTCAAAGGCCTGCTTGAAATCCATGTAGATAACATCCATTGGCTCTCCTTGGTCTAACCTGCTCGTTACTTCCTCAAATAATTCTAGCAGATTTGTCTGGCATGACTTCCCCTTGATGAAACCATGCTGACTTTGCCCTATTTTACCATACACTTCCAAGTATTCAGGAATCTCATCCTTCACAATGGATTCCAGGCTCTTACCATTGACCAAGATTAGGCTAACTGGTCTGTACTTTTCCATCTTTTGCCTTACTCCCTTTTTAAATAGGGGTGTCATATTAGTGATTTTCCAGGCCTCTGGGACCCTCCCTGATTCTAGTGATTCATGAAGGATCACCATAAAAGCCTCCACTATCTCTTCAGCTATCTCCCTTAGAACCTTGAGGTGTAGTGCATCTGGTCCAGGTGATTTATCCACCTTCAGGCCATTCAGTTTTTCTAACACCTTCTCCTGGGTGATGACCATCATTCTTAGCTCTGCCCCCGACTCTCTTGAATTTTGCTCATGTCAATTACTAGGAGTCATAGCTTTAAGGTAAAAGGGGAAAAGTTTAGAGGAGCTGTGAGGCAAGTGTTTATACACAGGGTGATAAGTGGCTGGGATGCGCTGCCAGAAAAGGTTGTTGAGATTGATATAAAAGCAATGTTCATGAGGCATCTTGACAGATACACAAATATGCAGAGAATAGAGGGGTATGGACAATGTAGAAGTGAAGACATTTTAGTTTAGAAGGACTTCATCTGTCGGTGTAGTCTTGATGGACAATTGGTGTCTGGAAAATCAGGTTAATAGCAGATCCCAAGAAGAGGAATTTGTGGAATGTCTATGAAATGGATTTTTGGAGCAGTTTGTGGTAGAGCCCCCTGGGGAACAGGCAATTTTGGATTTGGTGATAAGTAATAGTGTCATAGAGATGTATAGCACGGAAACAGACCGTTCGGTCCAACCCGTCCATGCCAACCAGATATCCCAACCCAATCTAGTCCCACCTGCCAGCACCCGGCCCATTTCCCTCCAAACCCTTCCTATTCATATACCCATCCAAATGCCTCTTAAATGTTGCAATTGTACCAGCCTCCACCACATCCTCTGGTAGCTCATTCCATATACGTACTACCCTCTGAGTGAAAAGGTTGTCCCTTAGGTTTCTTTTATATCTTTCCACTCTCACCCTAAACCTATGCCCTCTAGTTCTGGACTCCCCGACCCCAGAGAAAAGACTTTGTCAATTTATCCTATCCATGCCTCTCATAATTTTGTAAATCTCTATAAGGTCACCACTCAGCCTCCAACGCTCCAGGGAAAACAGCACCAGCCTGTTCAGCCTCTCCTTATAGCTCAAATCCTCCAACCCTGGCAACATTCTTGTAAATCTTTTCTGAACCCTTTCAAGTTTCACAACATCTTTCCGATAGGAAGGAGACCAAAATTGCACGCAATATTCCAACAGTGGCCTAAACAATGTCCTGTACAGCCACAACATGACCTCCCAACTCCAGTACTCAATACTCTGATCAATAAAGGAAAGCATACCAAATGCCTTCTTCACTATCCTATCTACCTGCGACTCCACTTTAAAGGAGATATGAACCTGCACTCCGAGGTCTCTTTGTTCAGCAACACTCCCTAGGACCTTACCATTAAGTTTATAAGTCCTGCTAAGATTTGCTTTCCCAAAATGCAGCACCTCGCATTTATCTGAATTAAACTCCATCTGCCACTTCTCAGCCCATTGGCCCATCTGGTCCAGATCTTGTTGTAATCTGAGGTAGCCCTCTTCGCTGTCCACTACACCTCCAATTTTGGTGTCATCTGCAAACGGTACCTCTTATGCTCGCATCCAAATCATTTATGTAAATGACAAGAAGTAGAGGACCCAGCACCAATCCTTGTGGCACTCCACTGGTCACAGGCCTCCAGTCTGAGAAGCAACCATCCACCACCACCCTCTGTCTTCTACCTTTGAGCCAGTTTTATATCCAAATGACTAGTTTTCCGTGTATTCCATGAGTCATGGTACAGATTTGAATAGGGAGCTTAAAGTGGAGGAATCCCCTAGGGGGCAATGGCCATAATATAAAAGTTCATAGAATTTGTACAGCACAGAAGCAGGCCATTCAGCTTATCAAGTCTGCACCAACCCTTTGAAGAGTATCTGACCCAGACCCTCCTCCGACCCTGTCCCCCTAACCCTGCATTTTCCATGGCTAATCCACTTAGCCTGCACTTTGGATTATGGGAGGAAACCAGAGCACCCAGTGGGGACCCACACAGATATGGGGAGAATACGCAAAATTAACACAGCCACCCAAGGATGGAATTGAACCAGGTTTCTGTTACTGTGAAGCAGCAATGCTAGCCACTGACCCACCATGCCACCCAACATTTGAATGTGTAGAGTGAAGCCCTAATGGATGCCTAATCCAACGTTCACCCTACAGTTCAAAAGGGAAAAGGGAATTGGATGCAACCGTATTAAAATTGAGTAAAGATAACTACAAAGACATGAGGGAGCAGCTGGCCAAAATTGATTGGACGGAAAATCTACCAGATAAGATGGTTGAATAGCAATGGCAGGAGTTTCTGGGGGTAATTTGGAAGGCACAACAGAAATTCAACCCAAGAAAGAAGAAACATACTATAGAGAGGAGACAACTATGGCTGACAAAAACAAAAGTAAAAGCATATGATGTGGTGAAGACCAGTGAGAAGCCACTGGATTGGAAAACCTTTAAAAACCAGCAGAGGATAAATAAAAATGCAGTAAGGGAGAAGGGGACGAAATATGAGGGTAAGCTAATGTAATTAGAAGGCAAGAGTTTTTTTTTAGATATCTAGAAGTTAAGAGAGGGAAGTGTGGACATTGGACTGCTGGAAAATAAGGTTAGAGAAGTAATAATGGGGAACAAAGAAATGGTGGAGAAAATGAATAGGTTTTCACGATGGAATATATTAATGTAAATCAGAACTTCAAGAGAGTCAGGGGGCAGAGGTGAGAGTAGTGGTCATCATTAAGGTGAAGGTGCTGGGTGGCACGGTGGCTCAGTGGCTAGCACTGCTGCCTCACCGTACCAGGGTCTTAGGTTCAATTCCAGCCTCGGGCAACTGTCTGTGTGGAGTTTGCACATTTTTCTCACCTCTGTGTGGGTTTCCTCCCACAGTCCAAAGATGTGCAGGTCAGGTGAATTGGCCATGCTAAATTGCTCATAGTGTTAGGTGCATTAGTCAAAAGGAAATGGGACTGGATGGGTTACTCTTCAGAGGGTTGGTGTGGAGTTGTTGGGCTGAAGGACCTGTTTCCACACAGTAGGGAATCTGATCTAAAAGGTCTGAAAATGGATAAATTACATGGACCCAAGCTATACCCTAGAGTGCTGAAGGTGATAGCTGAGGAGATTGTGGAGGCATTGGTGTGATCTTTCAGGAATCTCTGGAGTCATGGAGAGTCCTAGAGGACTGAAAAATGGTTAATTTAACATCCCTGTTTAAGAAGGGAGAGATGCAGAAGATGAGAAATAAAAGGCTGATTACCCTGACGTCAGGCATTGGTAAAATTGTAGAGTGCACTATTATGGGCGACATGGTGACTCAATGGTTAGCACTGCTGCCTCTCAGCACAGGGATCTGGGATCATATCATGCCTTGGGCGACTGTCTGTGTGGAATTTGCACAATCTCCCTATGTCTACGTGGGTTTCCTCCCACAATCCAAAGATGTGCAGGTTAAGTGAATTAGCCATGCTAAATTGCCATAGTGTTCAGGGATGTGTCGGTTAGGTGCATTAGTCAGGGCCTCCTCTATATTGGGGAAACAGGCCGCCTACTTGCGGAGCGATTCAGAGAGCACCTCTGGGCCACCCGGACGAACCAACCCAACCAACCTGTAGCACAGCATTTCAACTCCCCCTCCCACTCCACCGAGGATATGCAGGTCATTGGACTCATCCACCGCCAAACCACAACAACCTGACGGTCGGAGGAGGAGCGTCTTATCTTCCGACTGGGAACCCTCCAACCGCAGGGGATGAACTTGGACTTCACCAGTTTCTTCATCCCCCCTCCCCCCACCTTGTCTCAGCCGGATCCCTCCAGCCTGGCACCGCCTTCCTGACCTGCAGTCTTCTTCTTGACCTCTCCGCCTCCATCCTACTCCGACCTATCACCCTCACCTTGACCTCTTTCCACCTATCACATTTCCAACGCCCCTCCTCCAAGTCCCTCCTCCCTACCTTTTATCTTCTCCTGCTGAACACTCTCTGCTCATTCCTGAAGAAGGGCCTGTGCCCGAAACGTCGAATCTCCTGTTCCCTGGATGCTGCCTGACCTGCTGTGCTGTTCCAGCAATAAAGTTTCAACTTTGATCTCCAGCATCTGCAGACCTCACTTTCTCCTGCATTAGTCAGGGGTAAATATAGGGTAGGAGTAGGGGTTGGGGAATGGGTCTGGGTTGATTATTCTTCAGAGGATCAGTGTGGACTTGTTGGGCTGAAGGGCTAGCACTGTAGGGATTCTAATTCTATTAAGGATGACATTGCTTAGGACTTGAAGGTGCATGGTAAAATTGGATCAGTCAGCACGACTTCGTCAATGGAGGTCAAGCCTGATAAATCTGTTACAACTCTTTAAAGAAATTACAGTACAACCTTGATTATCCGAACATCAATTACCTGATTTTTGGATAATCCGAACTAGATCTCAAGGTCCTGCAAAAACGGCATTAGGCAACTCAGCATTCAAATATCAATCAAACCGCATGATAGCATGCACTACCGGATAACAAAGAAATGTTTGATAACTGACACTCAAATTACCACTTGTTTACGATAGATCAGTTAGTCGTTAAACAGCATTATGGTGTGCATTGTCAGATAGCGAGAAATGTTTGGATAACTGACACACACAAATTACCGCTTATTTACGATCAGATCAGTTATCTGAGCGCTCAATTATCCGAACAAAATACTCCCCACCTGTCTCGTTTGGATAATTGAGGTTCTACTGTACAAGCAAATGGAGAGCAAAGGAGAGCCAGTGTATATGATTTATTTGGATTTCCAGAAGGCCTTTGACAAGGTACTACTCAGGAGGCTGCTAAATAAGATATGATGTTCAGGGTAAGGTAGTGGCATGGATAGAGGATTGGCTGACTGGCAGAAAGCAGATAGTAGGGACAAAGGAGTCTTTCACAGGATGGTAACAGGTGATTAGTGGAGTTCTGCAGGGATCTGTGTTGGGACCACAAGTATTTAAGTTATACATCAATGATCTGGACGAAGGAACTGAGGGCTTTGTTGCTAAGTTTGGCCGATGACACAAAGATAGGTGGAGGGACAGGTAGTGCTGAGTGGGGAGGCTGCAGAAGAGCTTGGACAGGTTAGGCAAATAGGCAAAGAAATAGCAGATGGAATACAATTGAAGGAAGAATAGAATGTTTGGTGGAGTGGTGTAAAAAGAAATGGGGTTGAGAAACATATCAGCCATGATCAAATGGTATAGCAGCCTTGATGTGCCGAAAGGCCTGATTCTGTTCCTATAAAGTAAACTTGCAGATTGAATCGAACTTTGGAAGACAAGTACAATGTTGTCATTCATCTCAAGAGGACTAGAACATAAAAGTAGGGATCTACTTCTGAGGCTTTATAAGGCTCTGGTCAGACTACATAGAACATACCACATTCCAGCACAGTAGAGGCCATTCAGCCCTTGATGTTGCAACGACCTGTGGAACCAATCTGAAGCCCATCTATCCCACACTATTCCATTTTCATCCATATGTTTATCCAATGACCATTTAAATGCCCTTAAAGTTGGCGAGTCTACTACTGTTGCAGGCAGGGCATTCCACACCCATTGCCATCTGAGGAAGAAGAATCACTGTCCACCCTACCTAACCCTTTGATTATCTTACACATCTCAATTAAGTCATAGAAACCTGGCTCAAACCATCCATTCCCGACTGCGCACTTCAGGCTGATGGTTTTTCTGTCCATCGTATGGACCTCACAGTGTCCTCGGGTAAGACAAAGGGTTAGAGGGGTTTGCTTTTTTAATCAACAACTTGTGACGCATGGGCATTGCAAGCCTGGGCAGCCATTGCTCCCCAAACCTTGAACTCCTCACCATCAAATGCCGCCCCTGTACATACCACCACAAGCAAAGGTTGAGGAAGCTCTGGATGTGCTGTACTCCACTACTAACACCCTGGATTCGGAACACCCCGAGGCCTTGTTTATTGTGACTGGCGATTTCAATCAAGCTAATCTAAGGAAGGTATTGTCCAAGTACCACCAGAACATTACCTATCCCACATGGGGCCCGAACATTTTAGACCACTGCTACACCACTGTGAAGGATGCCTACCGTTCCATCCCCTGCCCTTATTTCAGAAACTCCGACCACAATGCCGTGTTTCTTCTCCCGGCTTACATGGCAAAAGCTCAAGCAGGAGACCCCCTCGCGGTTACAGGTCCAATGCTGGTCGGAGGAGGCAGAAGATCAACTCCGGTGCTATCTGGAATTGGCTGATTGGGCCTTGTTCAAAGAGTCTGCAGGTACCTTGGACGAGTACGCCACTACCGTCACAGACTTTATCAGCAAGAGTGTGGGGGACTGCATGCCGAGGAAGAAATCCGGTTGTTCCCCAACAGGAAACCCTGGATGAATCAGGACAGACATAACCTGCGAAAAACCAGGCGTGAGGCCTTCAGATCCAGAGACCCACTCAAATATAAGGAATCCAAGTATGACCTTTGCAGAGCCATTAAGACAGCCAAGGACCAATAACGATCCAAACTAGAGACCCAGACAGACACCCGGCGACTATGGCAAGGACTGAATGACATCACAGGTTCTAAAAAGAGACAGTGAAAGATAGAAGATGATGACACATCCCTCCCAGATCGTCTCAATGCCTTCTATGCTCGCTTTGAGCAGAATTTTGGCGGAGAGATTACACCTATTCTGACAAGTCCTAGCGAACCTATCCCAACATTTACTGCATCAGAGGTCAGATCAGTTTTCCTTTGTGTGAATCCAAGGAAAACTATGGGACTAGATGGAGTATCAGGCCGTTCACTCAGAGTGTGTGCAGATCAACTGGCAGATGTCTTCTCGGACATCTTCAACCTCTCCCTGCAGCAGGGCACTGCCCCTGCCTGTTTCAAGAGGGCCAACATCATCCCTGTATCTAAGAAGGCTCTTGCAGCATGTTGCAATGACTACTGCTCAGTGGCCCTAACTTTGGTGGTCATTAAGTGCTTTGAAAGACTGTTCCTGGCATTAATCAACTCCAGCCTCCTCAGTACTCTTGACCCACTCCAATTTGCCTATCGGACCAACAGATCCACATCAGATGCTATATCACCTGCCCTTCACTCATCCCTAGAACATCTTGACACCAAGAACAGCTATGTAAGAATCCTACTCATTGACTACAATTCAGCCTTCAACACTATTATCCCCTCGAGACTGAATTAGTTATCTCGGACAAAGCCCCACTTTCTGCAACTGGATCCTCAGTTCCTGACCCACAGGCCACAATCAATGAAGATTGGGCACAATATTTCATTGTCACTAACACTCAACACTGGAGCCCTCCAGTGGTGTGTACTCAGTCCTCTACTATACTCACTGTATACCATGACTGTATCGCCAAATACCAGACTAATGCCATTTACGAGTTCGCTGATGACATCACCATAGTCAGTCAAATCTCAGATGGCGACGAAACAGACGACAGACGGGTGGTGGAAGACCTGAAAGAATGGTGCAGTGAGAACAACCCAGCTCTCAATGCCGGCAAAACCAAGGAATTCATTACTGACTTTTGGCAGGATGTTACTCATGCGCCCCCACTACACATTAATAGCACAGAGGTGGAACGAGTGGAGAGTGTCAAGCTCCTGGGAGTGGTCATCCACAACAAGCTTTGTTGGACTCTTCATGTGGATGCACTGGTTACAAAGGCCCAGCAATGTCTCTTCTTCCTCAGGCAGCTGAGGAAATTTGGCATGATGACGAATACCCTTGCCAACTTTTATAGGTGTGCCATCGAGAGCATTCTGTCTGGATGTATCACTACCTGGTATGGCAACTGTACCACACAAGATTAGAGACAGTTACAGAGAGTGGTGAACTTGGTCTGGATAATCACAAAGGCCAACCTCCCATCTATAGAATCCATCTACCAGGCCCGTTGTCAAAGAAAAGCCACCAGTATTCCTAAAGATCCATCCCACCCTGGCAATGTTTTTCTACAACCTCTACCATCGGCGAGAAGGTACAGAAGCCTGAACACACGCACCAGCCTGTGTCGCAACAATTTCTACCCTCCTGTTGTTAGAATACTAAATGGACTCACAAACTCTTAACATTCGCCTATACCCGTGGTTTTGTTTTTGCTGCTGTTTACCTATTATTTACTATCTATGTTACTTAACTCCGTGATCTGCCTGTATTGCTCGACAAAGCTTTTCACTGTGCCTTGGTACACCTGACAATAAATTCAATTCAACCTCTCAACCTTCTTCTCTCTAATGAAAACAGCCTCAAGTCCCTCAGCCTTTCCTCATAAGACCTTCCCTCCATACCAGGCAACATCCTCGTGAATCATCTCTGAATCCTTTCCAAAGCTTCCACATCTGCAGCTTAAACTAACTCTGCGGGGGCATGGGAACCCAGATTGTAGCTTCAGGGTGCAGGGCCTGGAGTGTAGGGAGGTTAGGAACATGGCATCAATTTCCAAGGAGGGTGCCTGTAAACAGGAAAGTGGCTTGAAGTGTGTATACTTCAATGCAAGAAGTATACGAAATAAGGTAGGTGAACTTGCAGCGTGGGTTGGTACCTGGGACTTCGATGTTGTGGCTATTACGGAGACATGGCTAGAACAGGGACAGGATTGGCTGTTGCAGGTTCCAGGATTTAAATGTTTTAGTAGGGTCAGAGGTGGGGGTAAAAGAGGGGGAGGTGTGGCATTGCTTGTCAAAGATAGTATTACAGTGGTGGAAAGGACGAAAGTTTGGGCTGAGGTTAGGAATAGGAAAGGTGAGGTCACCCTGTTAGGAGTCTTTTACAGGCCTCCTAATAGTCCTAGAATCATTGAAGAAAGGATAGGGAAGCTGATTCAGGAGATGAGTGACAGTAATAGGGTGGTTGTTATGGGGGACTTTAACTTTCCTGATATTGATTGGGAAAGCTATAGCTCAAGTTCGTTAGATGGGTCAGTGTTTGTTCAATGTGTGCAGGAGAGTTTCCTGACACAATATGTAGACAGGCCAACAAGAGGTGAGGCCATACTGGATTTGGTTCTGGGTAACGAACCAGGCCAGGTATTAGAATTAGAGGTAGGTGAGCACTTTGGGGATAGTGACCATAATTCGGTGATTTTTACTCTCGTGATGGAGAGGGATAAATGTGTACTACAGGGCAAGAGTTATAGCTGGGGTCAGGGAAATTATGATGCGGTGAGGCATGACTTAGGATGTGTGGCTTGGAAAAGTAGACTCCAAGGCAAGAGTGTAAATGATATGTGGAGCATGTTCAAGGAGCAACTATTGAGTCTCCTTGATAATTATGTACCTGTCAGGCAGGGAGGAAAGGGTCGTGCGAGGGAGCCGTGGTTTAATAAGGAATTGGAATCCCTTGTTAAATGGAAGAGGGCGGCCTATCTCAAGATGAGACGTGAAGGTTCAATTGGGGCGATTGAGAGTTATAGGGTAGCCAGGAAGGACCTGAAGAGAGAGCTAAGAGCAGCAAGGAGGGGACATGAAAGGTCCTTAGTCGGTAGGATTAGGGAAAACCCTAAGGCTTTCTATAGGTATGTTAGGAATAAAAGAATGACTAGGGTAGGAATAGGTCCAGTCAAGGATAGTAGTGGGAAGTTGCGTGTGGAGGCGGAAGAGATTGGGGAGACACTGAATGAATACTTTTCTTCAGTATTTACTCAGGAACAGGGCATTGTCGTCGATGCGAATACTGAGTCACAAATAAGTAGAATGGATGGCTTTGAGATATGTAGAGAAGAGGTGTTGGAAATCCTGGAAAGGGTGAAAATAGATAAGTCCCCTGGGCCTGATGGCATTTATCCTAGGATTCTCTGGGAAGCAAGGGAGGAGATTGCAGAGCCATTGGCCTTGATTTTTATGTCCTCTTTGTCTACAGGAGTAGTGCCAGAAGACTGGAGGATAGCAAATGTGGTTCCCTTGTTCAAAAAGGGGAGTAGGGATAACCCTAGTAACTATAGGCTGGTGAGTCTCACTTCTGTTGTGGGCAAAGTCTTAGAGAGAATTGTAAGGGATAGGATTTATGCACATCTGGATAGGAATAATGTGATCAAGGATAGTCAGCATGGTTTTGTGAAGGGCAGGTCGTGCCTCACAAACCTTATTGAATTCTTTGAAAAGGTGACGAAGGAGGTTGATGAGGGGAAAGCGGTAGATGTGGTATATATGGATTTTAGTAAGGCGTTTGATAAGGTTCCCCATGGTAGGCTACTGCAGAAAATACGGAGATATGGCATTGAGGGTGAGTTGGAGGTTTGGATTAGGAATTGGCTGGATGGAAGAAGACAGAGGGTAGTAGTTGATGGCAAAGTTTCTTCATGGAGTGCCGTCACTAGCGGTGTTCCGCAAGGATCTGTTTTGGGACCATTGTTGTTTGTCATTTTTATAAATGACCTGGAAGAGGGGTTAGAAGGTTGGGTGAGCAAGTTTGCGGATGATACGAAAGTCGGAGGAGTTGTTGACAGTGATGAAGGATGTGGCAGGTTACAGCAGGATATAGAGAAGCTGCAGAGCTGGGCAGAAAGGTGGCAAATGGAATTCAATGTAGCTAAGTGTGAGGTGATTCACTTAGGGAAGAATAACAAAAAGATAGGGTACTGGGCTAATGGTCGGATACTTGGTAGTGTGTATGAGCAGAGGGATCTTGGTGTCCATGTACACAGATCTCTGAAAGTTGCCACCCAGGTAAATAGTGCGGTGAAGAAGGCATATGGCGTACTGGCTTTTATTGGTAGAGGAATTGAGTTCCGGAGTCCTGAGGTCATGATGCAGTTGTATAAGACGCTGGTGCGGCCGCATCTGGAATATTGTGTGCAGTTTTGGTCGCCATACTATAGGAAGGATGTGGAGGCACTGGAACGGGTGCAGAGGAGGTTTACCAGGATGTTGCCTGGTATGGAAGGAAGATCGTATGAGGAAAGACTGAGACACTTGGGGCTGTTTTCATTAGAGAAAAGAAGGTTTAGGGGTGACTTGATTGAGGTGTACAAGATGATTAGGGGGTTAGATAGGGTTGACAGTGTGAACCTTTTCCCGCGTATGGAGTCGGGTATTACAAGGGGGCATAGCTTTAAATTAAGGGGGGTAGATATAGGACTGAAGTTAGGGGTAGGTTCTTCACCCAGCGAGTCGTAAGTTCATGGAATGCCCTGCCAGTAGCAGTGGTGGACTCTCCCACTTTATGGGCATTTAAGCGGGCATTGGATAGGTATATGGAGGATAGTGGGTTAGTGTAGGTTAGGTGGGCTTGGATCGGCGCAACATCGAGGGCCAAAGGGCCTGTACTGCGCTGTATTCTTCTATGTTCTATGTTCTATCCTTCCTATAATGCGGTGACCAGAACTGTACACAATATTCCAAGTGCAGCTGTTTGTGGACGTGACCTCGTTTTTCCGAAACTCAATCCCTTCACCAATAGAACCTAGTACACCATATGCATACTTAACAATCCTATCAGTCTGGGTGGCAACTTTCAGGATTCTATGTTCATGGTCAATGAGATCTCTCTGCTCATCAACATTGCCAAGAATCTTACCATTAGCCCAGTACTCTTTATTCCTGTTGCTCCATCCAAACTGAATCAACTCACACTTTTCTACATTAAACTCCATTTGCCACCTCTCAGCCCAAGTGTGCAGCTTATCTATGTCCTTCTATAACCTGCAACATCCTTCAGCACTGTCCAAAACTCCACCAGCCTTAGTGTCATCCACAAATTTACTAACCCATCTTTCTAAGCCCTCATCCAGGTCATTTATAAAAATGACAAACGGCAGTGGCCCCAAAACAGATCCTTGTGGTACACCATCGTAATTGAACTCCAGAATGAAGATTTCTTATCAACTACTACCCTCAGTGTTCTTTCAGCTAGCCAACTTCTGATCCAAACCACTAAATCACCCTCAATTCCATGCCTCCGTATTTTGTGCAACAGCCTAGCATGGGGAACCTTATCAGGTGCCTCACTGAAATCCACATGCACCACATCAATTGCTTTACCCTCATCCACCTGTTTGGTCACCTTCTCAAAGAACTCAGTAAGGTTTGTGAGATACAACTTACCATTCACAAAGCCGTGTTGACTATCCCTAATCAAATTGTTACTTTCTAGATGATTATAAATCCTATCTCTTATGATACTTTCGAACATTTTACCCACAACCAAACTAAGGCTCACTGGTCTATAATTACCAGGGTTGTCTCTATTCCCCAAATTGAACAAGGGGACAACATTTGCTATCCTCCAGTCTTCTGGCACTATTCCTGTAGACAATGATGACATAAAGATCATAAGCGAAACGCTCTGCAATCTACCCCCGGCTTCCCAGAGAATCCTAGGTAAATGCCATCTGGCCCAGGGGACTTATCTATTTTCATACTTTCTAGAATTGCTAACACCATCTAGTCTGATATCCTGTATCTCAGTATTCTCCTCGATAACATTGTCTTTTTCCAGTATGAATATTGACGAAAAATATTCATTTAGCACTTCTCTTATCTCCTTGGACTCCATGCATAACTTCCCACCACTGTCCCTAACTTGTCCTAATCTTGTTCTAGTTATTTTTTTATTCCTGATATACCTCGGACTCCACGCCCAACTTCCCACCACTGTCCCTGACTGGTCCTAATCTTGTTCTAGTCATTCTTTTATTCCTGATATACCTATAGAATGCTTTCAGGTTTTCCTTGATCCTATCTGTCAACAACTTCTCATGTCCCCTCCTGGTTCTTCTTACTTCTCTCTTTAGGTCTTTCCTGACTAACGTGTAACTCTCAAACGCACTAACTGAGCATTAACATTTCATCCTAACATAAGCCTTCATCTTCCTCTTGACAAGAGAAATGTGAGAAATTTAGAGTAATGTGAGAAAGTTTGGGTCTCATACTTCAGGAAATATCTATTGACCCTGGAGCAGAAGAGGTCCACGAGAATGCTTCCAGCAACGAAAGGCTTAATGTATGAGGAACATTTGAGAAATTGATGGAGTTTAGAAGGATAAGACCATAAGACATAGGAGTGGACATAAGGCCATTTGGCCCATCGAGTCCATTCTGCAATTTAATTATGGTTGATGGGAATTTCAACTCCACTTCCCGCACTCTCCCAGTAGCCCTTAATTCCTTGCGAGATTGAGAATTTATCAATCTCTGCCTTGAAGACATTTAACGTCCCAGCCTCCACTGCGCTCCGTGGCAATGAATTCCACAGGGCCACCACTCTCTGACTGAATAAATGTCTCCTCATTTCCGTTCTAAATTGACCCCCTCTAATTCTAAGGCTGTGCCCACGGGTCCTAGTATCCCCACCTGATGGAAACAAATTCCCAGCATCAACCCTTTCTAAGCCATGCATTATCTTATAAGTTTCTATTAGATCTCCCCTCAACTTTCTAAACTCTAACGAATATAATCCCAGGATCCTCAGCCGTTCATCATATGTTAGGCCTACCATTCCAGAGATTATCCGTGTGAATCTCTGCTGGACATGCTCCAGTGCCAGTATGTCCTTCCTGAGGTGTGGGGCCCAAATTTGGACTCGATATTCTAAATGGGGCCTAACTAGAACTTTATGAAGTCTCAGACACACATCACTGCTTTTATATTCCAACCCTCTTGAGATAAATGACAACATTACATTTGCTTTCTTAATCACGGACTCAACCTGCAAGTCAACCTGAAAATTAACTAGCACTCCCAGATCCCTTTGTATTTCGGCTTTATGAATTTTCTCACCATTTAGAAAGAAGTCCACTTTTTTCCAAAGTGCAAGACCTCGCATTTGCTCACATTGAATTTCATCAGCCATTTCCTGGACCACTCTCCTAAACTGTCTAAATCTTTCTGCAGCCTCCCCACCTCCTCAGTATCACCTGCCTGTCCACCTAACTTCGTATCATCAACAAACTTTGTTGGAATGCCCCCAGTCCCTTCATCCAGATCATGAATATATAAAGTGAACAGTTGTGGCCCCAATACTGAATCCTGCAGGACACCACTTGTCACCAGCTGTCATTCCAAAAAAGAATATTTTATCCCAACTCTCTGCCTTGTCAGACAGCCAATCCTCAATCCATGCCAGTAGCTCACCTCAAACACCATGGGCCCTCACCTTACTCAGCAAACTCCTGTGAGGCACCTTATCAAAGGCCTTTTGGAAGTCTAGTCAGATAACATCCACTGGGTTTCCCTGGTCTAACCTACTTGTTACCTCTTCAAAGAATTCTAACAGGTTTGTCAGGCACAACCTCCCCTTACTAAATCTATGCTGACTTGTTTTAATCTGACCTTGCACTTCCAAGAATTTGGAAATTTCGACCTTAACGATGGATTCTAGAATTTCACCAACAACCGAGGTTAGGCCTATAATTTTCCATCTTTTGTCTTAATCCTTTCTTGAGCAAGGGGGTTACAACAGTGATTTTCCAATCATCTGAGACTTTCACTGACTCCAGTGACTTTTGAAATATCACAACAATGCCTGCATCATTTCCTCAGCACTCTAGGATGTAGCCCATCGAAGCCAGGAGATTTATGTTTTTAGACTTTTTAGCTTTTCTAGCACTTTTTCTTCTGTAATGGCTACCATACTCAACTCTGCCCCCTCACTCTCCTTAATTGTTGGGATATTACTCATGCCTTTCACTGTGAAGACTGACGCAAAATACTTATTAAGTTTTTCAGCTATTTCCTTACCTCCCAGCACTAGCTTTTCTGCATCAGTTTGGAACAGCCCAATCTCTACTTTTGCCTCTCCTTTGTTTCTTATGTATCAAAAGAAACTTTCACTATCATTTCAAATATTACTGACTCGCTTACCTTCATATTTGATCCTCTCCTTCCTTATTTCTCTCTTTGTTATGTTCTTTCTGTTTTTGTAGTCTCCCCAATCTTCTGATTTCACAGTGCTCTTGGCCACTTTAAAGGCTCTCTCTTTGATACATTTCCTGACTTCCTATGTCAGTCATGGCTGTCTAAATGCTCACCTCTGCCCCGCCCCTGGATAATCTTTCTTTTTTTTGGGGTGAACCTCTGTTCTGTGTCCTCAATTACAGCCAGAAACTCGTGCTGTTGTTGCTGTACTGCCTTCCCCGCTAGGTTCTGCTTCCAGTCATTTTTCGTCAGTTCCTCTCTCATGCCCTTGTAATTACCTTTATTTAACTTTAACACCATTATATCCAATTTTGCCTTCTCTCTTTCAAACTGCAGACTGAACTTTACCATATTATGATCACTGCCTCCTAAGTGTTCCCTTACTTTAAGGTCTTTTATAAAGTCTGGCTCATTACAAAGCACTAAGTCCAGAATAGCCTGCTCCCTTGTGGGCTCCATCACAAACTGCTCCAAAAAGCCATTCTGTAAGCATTCCATGAATTCCTTTTCTTTGGATCCACTGGCAACATTATTCACCCAGTCCACCTGCATATTGAACTCCCCCATGATCACCATGACCTTACCTTTCTGACATGCCCTATCTATTTCCTGGTACATCTAGCACCCATGGTCCTGACCTGTTAGGAGATCTGTACATAACTCCCATTATGGTGTTTTTGCCTTTGTGGTTCCTCAACTCAACCCACACAGACTCCACATCATCTGACTCTATGTCATTCAGTGCCATAGATTTAATTTCATTCTTAACTAACAAGGCAACCCTGCCCCCTCTGCCCACCTCCCTGTCTTTTTGATAAGTTGTAAATCCTTGGATGTTTAACTGCCAACCCCCTGCAACCACCTCTCTGTAATGCCTACCACACCATAATCATTCACAAAGATTTGTGCCGTTAATTCATCTACTTTATTATGAATACTACGAGCATTCAGGTAAAGCGCTTTAGTGCTAATTTTATTATCCTCATAATTTCCAACATCTCTTGTAATATGTCCTAAGTTATCCTTCCTTTTTGCTTCATTCCTGGTCTGCCTTGAACTTAAACCCTGCACACATGCTAATCTGCTGCTTATCTTTTTTCTTGACCTCACGCTCCCTGTTGCTTTCCCTTTCCCTTCCCCCAGACTCACAAGTTTAAAGTCCTAGTGACAACCCTATTTATCCTTTTCGCTAGAACACTGGTTCTAGATTGGTTCAGGTGGAGACTGTCCCATCGGTACAGAGTCATAGAGGTGTACAGCATGGAAACAGACCCTTTGGTCCAACCCATCCATGCCGATCAGACATCCCAACCCAATCTAGTCCCACCTGCCAGCACCTGGCCCATAGCTCTCCAAACCCTTCCTATTCATATATATCCTTGAATGTTCTGACAGTTGAAGTGCTCATCCCAATATTTTCTAACGTTTGTAAGGTTTCCAGCCTCCATTACCTTCCCCGGCAGTGCATTCCAGATTCTCACCACCAACTGTGTGAAATCTTTTTTTCCCAACTCTCCTCTAAACTTCATGCCTATTACCCTAAAACTGTGCCCTCTCATGAGTGGCACCTCAACTAAGGGGAACAGCGATTCTCTATTTATCCTGTTCATACCCCTCATAATCTTATTTACCACAATCATGTCCTTCACCGTCTTCTCTGCACAAAATAAACAATCTAAGCCTATCTAGTCTCTCCTTGCAGTTAGGTTTTTCCATCTTGGGCCAGATCCTGGTGAACCTCCTCTGTACCCCCCCTAGTGTTACCACGCTCCCCCCCCCCACTAACCCACTCTCCACTCCCAACACTTTCCTTGCCACTGCAAGAGGTGTCAAACCTGTGCCCACACCTCCCCCTGCACCCCATCCAAGGTCCCAAAGAATCCTTTCACATCCGGAAGAGATTTTCCTGCACATCCAAACTCAGTTACACTCGATGTGGTCTCCTGTACTCAGAGAGACAGGATACCAACTTGGGGAACTTTTCAGAGAACATCTCCGGGACACACACACTAAAATACCCCACTGCCCTGTAGCCAACCACTTCAACTCCCCCTCCCACTCCGCGAAGGACATGTAAGATTTGGGCCTCCTCCACCACTGAATCCTAGCCAATCGACGACTGGAGAAGAACACCACATCTTCTGCCCAGGGACCCTCCAACCACACAGAATCAATGGTCGATTTCACCAGTTTCCTCACCTTCACTCCCTCCACCTTATCACAGATCCAACCCTCCAACTGCCCTCTTGAACTGTCCTACCTGTCCATTTTCCTTCCCACGTATCTGCTCCACCCTCCGGTCCGACATATTACCATCACCTTCCACTTTCATCTGCCTATCACATTCCTAGCTACCTCTTCCCCAGCCCCACACACTTCTCATTTATCTCTCAGCCTCCTTAGGTCCTGGTTCCCTCCCCTCCCCCCCAACCCCAGGACATTCCTGATGAAGATCTTATGCTCGAAACGTCGACTTTCTGCTTCTTGGATGCTGCCTGACCTGCTGTGCTTTTCCAGCGCTATACTTTCTAACTCTGATCTCCAACATCTGCAGTCCTCACTTTCTCTTAAACTCTACGCCACAACTGATGAAAGCAAGTGTCCCACATACCTTCTTAACTATCCTATTTACATGCTCTGCCGACTTCAGGGATCTGTGAATAATTACCCAAGATTCCTCTGTTCGCGTAAGTTATCCAGTGTCCTGTCATTCATTAAATACTCTCTCATCTTGTTTCTTCATCCAAAGTGCATTACCTCACACTTGTCAGGATTAAATACTCCCTACCTCTGGTCTACCCATCTGATCAACCCATCTATATCTTCCTATAACATACAACCATCTTTTTTGTGACAAACCACCCTAACAATCTTGGTGTTTTCTGCAAATTTGCTTAACATTCCCCCCAAATATTTATCCATATCATTTATGTATTTAACAAACAATAAAGGTGATTCTTTTGGTGCATCGCTGGACACCGGCCTCCAGACACTCAAACAGCCTTTTACTACTATCCTTGTGTCTTATTACTAACCGGTTTCTGATGCATCTCGCCAAGTTCCCCTCAATTCTATTTCCCTTCTCAATCAGTTTCCCATGTGGGACCTTGTCAAAAGTTTTACTAAAATCCATATATTACATCAACTAAATTCTCTCATCCACACACTTGATCACATTTTCAAAAAAATTCTAACAAATTTGTTAGGCATGATCTTCCCTGACAAAGCCATGCTGATCATCACTAATTCACTCATGCCTTTTCAGATGAGTATTGATTTGCTCCTTCAGAATTTTCTCCAATAGTTTCCCGAGCATTGATGTGAGGCTCACGGTGGTCTGTAATTTTCTGGTTCATCTCTACCACTCCTCTTAAAAAGGAGAGCCACATTAACCACCCTTCAATCCTCTGGCACTTCCCCTGAGGCTTGAGAGGAATTAAAAATTTGTTGTCAGACCCCCTGCGATTTCCTGTCTCACTTCCCACAGCAGCCTGCGATGCAATTCATCCGAGCCAGGGGATTTCTCTATTTTTAAGCCAAACAGGGCCTCTCATACCTTCCCATTTCCTATGTCAAACTGTGAAAGTTCCTCCAATCCCTTTTGCTGAATTCTATACCTACATTCTTAATATCCAGATTAATGTCTTCCCTGGAAATTACAAACAAAAATATCACTGGAAAAGCTCAGCTGATCTGACACCATGTATGGAAAGAAAACAGAATTAATGTTTTGGGTCCAGTAGCCCTTAGTATACTCTATCTTCCCATTTTTGCTACCACAGTGTATACCCTTACAATGGTCCACATTGTACCATTGGCCAAACATTTACTCACTTATTTAACTTGTCCAAATCACACTGAAGCACCTCTTCATCCTCCTCCATCATCCTCATACCCTCCCAACTTTGTGTTGCCTACAAACATGGAGATAAGACATGCAGTTTCCTCATCTAAATCACTAATATAAATTTTGAATAGCAGGGGTCTAAGCACTGATCCTTGAGGTGCCCTGGTATTGCCTGCCTGCCACTTGAAAAGAAGAACTGTATATTGCTACCTTTTATTTTTTATCTGCCAATCAGTTCTCTATCCATGTCATTTATTAACCAAATCCCATCTGTTTTAATTTTACATGCTAAACTCTTAAGTGAGGACTTATCGAAATCCTTTTGAAAATTCAAGGAAGCCACAGCCGCATGGAAGATACAGAATGTGGGGAAATAAACGGTGCCATCTTGAAAAATGTCCATATTACAAACAAGGAGGTGCTGGATGTCTTAAAAAACATAAATGTGGATAAATCCCCAGGACCTGATCAGGTATACCGTAGAACTCTGGGAAGCTAGGGAGGTGATTGGTAGACCCCTGGCTGAGATATTTGAATCATCAATAGTCACAGGTGAGGTGCCGGAAGACTGGAGGTTGGCTAATGTGGTGTCACAATTTTAAAAAGGTGATAAGGAAACGCCAGGGAATTATACACCGGTGAGCCTGGCATCGGTGGTGGGCAAGTTGTTGGCGGGAATCCTGAGGGACAGGATTTACATGTTTTTGGGAAGGCAAGGACTGATTAGGGATAGTCAGCATAGCTTTGCGTGTGAGCAGTCATGTCTCACTAACTTAAATCAGTTTTTGAAGAAGTAATGAAGAAGACTGATGAGGGCAGAGCAGTGGACATGATCTGTATGGACTTCAGTAAGGCGTTTGACAAAATTCTGCATCGTAGACTGATTAGCTTGGTTAGATCACATTGAATATAGGGACAACTTACTATTCGGATACAAAACTGGCTCGAAGATAGAAGACAGAGGGTGGTGGTGAAAGGTTGCTTTTCAGACTGGAGGACTGTGACCAATGGTGTGCCACGTGGATCGGTGCTGGAACCACTGTTTTCTATCATTTATACAAATGATTTGGATGTGAGCATAGGAGGTATAGTTAGTAAGTTGCAGATGACACCAAAATTAAAGGTGTAATGGACAGCGAAGAAGGTTTCCTCAGAATACAATGGGATCTTGATCAGATGGGCCAATGGGCTGGGAAATGAAGATGGAGTTTAATTTAGATAAATGTGAGATGCTTCACTTTGGAAAGGCAAATCAAACAGGACTTGTACAATTAATGATGAAGAGCTTGTACACTTCCTGATGAAGGGCTTATGCTTGAAACATTGATTCTCCTGCTCCTCAGATGCTGCCTGACCTGCTTTGCTTTATCAGCATCACATTCTTGACTTGGATCTCCAGCATCTGCTTGTACACTTAATGGTAAGGTCCTGGGGAGTGCTGATGAACAAAG